>NC_092522.1:62038410-62362160 GCF_037038585.1 Patagioenas fasciata
TGTTGGTACCCAAAAGGTGGCAAGAAAGAGGTGGGCCTACAGCAGGCCTGGGTATAAAGAAAACAAAGCTGGTAGATCTTACTCTAAGTACAGAGGATGGAGAAGAGCCGCATCTGCACCTCACAATCTCTGAAGGCATTTGGGAATTCAAGACAGATTACTTAAATCTGTTGCAGATGTTACATACTTGCTTAACTGACTAATTTTCAGTTACTGTATCAAGGTGCAATGCATTTCAGCAGCTAAAATCGTACTTTCTGAATATTCTGTTGGAGTTCTAGTCAATTGTTAAAACTGAAGCTGGATAAAACTTAGTTAATAGTAATAACAGTAAAGCTCATCTCCAAACACTTGTTATAACTTATAAATTCACACATAAATAGAGTAATATGTCAAACGGAGAAAACAGCGGAATTTTTGGTGAAAGACAGTGAGTATGCCTGCATTAGTGATTCAATACATTGGAGTAATTTTTCCAGGGAGTAAATCTGCTTTGCAACTGCATTGGGAGTCACATGGTACTCTCAAAATGGTTTCCCTCTCAAGATTAAAGCTGAGTGCCAGGGCACAGCACTAGCAGCGAGAATGCGAAGACCTTCAAGAGCACGTTCTATGCGAAGGATTCTGTCCATATCAACAAGGCAATCTAGGATGACTTGATATAAGACTATTTCATGTTGCCTGTTGGGTACAGACAGGCAGTGCATGCAGACTGATAACTGTCTCAGCCTCTACTGCTGGCAAATGTATCATGTGGACATACAGTCAGAGAGCAATAATTGATCAAGCCTCCATCCTTACTTCTTTCCTTCATGCCATTCATTAATCCAGATATACCACAGAGGTATATCACTATATTAAAGTTTTGAATTTTACTTCTCATTAATTACTTTAGAATTCCACTGCAGCATGGTTACCAAAAACGAAAGCACTAAAAACAAGCAAGCAAGCAAAAAAGCATCTAATACCTACTTTTCATTTACTTACATTCTTTATTCTTGGCAGTGGTGGAGGCAGGAAAAAGCGAAGGTCAATATCTTTGGATCGAGCTAAACCTATAGCAGTCCTTTGATCACAGGTTTGAGCAACTGTACTGTACTGGTAACCTGCAGCACGAGAGTTTAAGTGTTAGGGTTAAAACTAACCTTAAATAGTTCATGTGGTTTCAAAAGTAGTTTCTGATCTCCTTTGTTAATGTAAAACAAAACCACCTCTCTGCGACCTACTTAAATAACCTCCAATTTTGTAATCACAAATTCCAAAGGACAAACATTGCATACGTCAGACCAGTGCTATACTAAACTGAAATATACTTGGGCACTCGTTCAATATAGAACAGTTTGATAAAGGTCCTCAGATATAAGTTGAGCACAATAAAAGCAAGCGTTCAGTATTGCCACTGTGAAAAGACTACAAGGACTACAAACTTAAGCTTAATCCTCTGGGCTTGAGTTAAAATTTGAAAGGCATAGGCATATGCATATTTTTTTCTGCATACAGTATTAAAAACCACAGCCTTAAATCCCAATGCTGCCAAGACATAGACACCTAATTCTACGTGATACAAAAGCTATGTTTCAATAAAATTGCTGAAGTCCCAAAATCAGGTGACCTCAGAAAAGGCAAGATAGCACCACAGTACAATTTTAAGTAGCCTCTCCTTACTGAAGATACAAGACAGGCTTTCAGTTACCCTACAGAAGGAAAACCAGATTTAAATGGTAACTACTGTTCCTTTCCAAAACCTGTCTACACTATAGCTGGAGAAACTGAAAATTACATACTGAAATTAAGTGGCAAACTGAAGCAAAAGAAAAAGTAATCTTAAAGCAGACCAGTACTTTTTCTATAAAAATTAGTTTCTATCCTTGTTACTGTTATACAATTCTAGAAGAAAACTGACAAGCCAACTAAAAATATACTTTTTACAGTCACAGATTGACCATCTCTTTTTCTTTGATGCAGATCGCTTACAGCTGCAAACTGAAATCACTGATGGTGTGCTTTGGACAAGAAAATTACAGTGTTTATGATAACAGGTATGCTGAACAATTTGGTCCTAGCTGTGAAAAGCTAGCACATATTTTCAGTCTTAATCTTTCTTCGACTTGGTTTTGGAAATAAAGTTTATAAAAAGCCTATTTCCCTCATAAGGTAGTTGGCAAGAATAATTAGTGTTTGCAAAACATCAAAATACTACAACAGTGAGCACTACACAAAAAAGAAGATAATGAAAAGCAACTAGATTCCTGCGTAATGGCCACATTGTGCACTGAGATCCCCTGCTAACAGATAGTACTCTCCTGCAAACATGAGACTGTTATACTAGACTAGTACACATAGCTTCAGTTTTGGTACATCCTAGCTTTCAAACATTTTAAAACACAGATTTTTGATGTAAACTGCTTGGGGTAATTTATGAGAATTTTATAGAGGCAATCTGAAACAAAATAAATCCCATGGTGTGGAATTGCACTGGAAGAGTGAAAGGTTCTCAACTGACTGGACTACCAGAATAACAAGAGCCAAGATTAGAGTATCACCTAGTTTATATGGACTAGTGATGGAGGGGGGGATAAGGACACACAATACACCTCCCCATCCCACACTTTCAGTTTCAAGGACATTCACTGCTAGGTGAACATGGAGAACTTATTACTACTGAATAATAATAATAACTAGGATGGAAAATGGCTTACAAACAATGCTCGCACATGCAAGCCCTCTGCCTCTAGTTTGTCATCACTACCTACTAGCTCCTAACCAATTTTTCTTGACTCAACCATGGCTTTAAACCCACTCCCCTACAAAGCCTTATAAAAATCACTACCACAACTAGTGACCTTGTTAGCAGTCCCAACAGAAAAGCTGATGAACTAATGAGCATGAACTGTTCTCCCACATCAAGGCAGTGACTGCAGTTCCCTGGTGGAGAAACAGAAAGTCCCACACTGCAGACACACTGTATCAGGGTACTAGGAAAGAAGAATTACTTGAAATTTAAATAAAACCTCCACATTTTAGACCAAATCTCAGAGCGTATTTACACTACTTGGAGCTACTAGCTTGTTTTCACGTTGGTAGCAGACATACAACAGCTAACTGAGACTTTGTCACATTTCTGGGATGAATCAGGCTACATCAGCATACGTTACCATGCCAGTGAGTGTTGTTTGCCAGGTCCTGTACAGCCTGCAGTCGGACCTCTTTGTCTTCTGACTGACATCTCCTTAGGAGCAGCCATAAGGCACATTCATGATCTTCTACATCAAATGTACTGAACTGTTCTTTTACCAGGAAACAAATAAAATCCAGGTTACTATTGATAAGCATTTTAACAGTCATGTTTCTATACATTGAGTAAGAAAAAAAGAATATCTGTTTAATATTTGAATATTAGTCCTTAACAGTAGAGTGTAATGTTCTAATATTAAATTAGTGCAACAAACAAGGGCACAATGGCATTAGTAAAATGCTGATCCTTAAATTAATGGCATAATTTTGATTAATTTTAGTGGCACCAAGTTGATATTTCATATATATGTTACACATACACACCCTGGTTGGCACTTACCAACCAGAACTGCCAGCTTCCAGCAGGAGCTGGAAATGATTAGCAACTCTTGAGGCTCTGACCTTGAATAATTAATTTCATATCATCACAGTGGATGTACATATTGTTAGAATCATGTAACAGATAGTTAAATGAGAATAGATAGTATGCCTTGGGAGCACAGTTTCTTATATGAATTGAAATTCTTATTTCAAATTACTCTAAAAAGCAGTGGCACACCGTTACAAAAAGACTGTGCTGCTTTCAGTTAATATTGGCAATTCTGATGAAAGCATAATATACTTTTCTAAAATGAAATTTTGAGAGTCCCCCAAACACCTTTTGTACACAAAACTTGTATCAAATATTAACCTGGTATCTTAAGCTTCAAGTCTCTTCTGAAAAAGGACAAAAAAAACCCCAAAACTTCAAATATCTTCCTAATCATCACTTCTGTTTACTTTAAGAAAAGCAATGGTTCTAATATACAGAAAATATACTAATATTCTATATTAATACAGAACATTATAGCAGTATTACCACCATTTCAAATACAAAATAACATGTTAAGCTTGTAAGAAGCCTCTAAAAGGCTTATGTTCTACTATTCAAAAGCAATAACCCCAGATAAAACCATGCTTTCAACACCTACCATTAAAAGGTCTCCGGAAAATTTTAGCTTCTGTTTCTAGAATTTTCCTCACTGCTTTATGGATTTCTTTTCTGGCTTGGTATGTGATCCCTATGAGAGTATTTTCAGATTACTAGATGACTGAAACACAGTTCTATTACATTATTTTTCACACACACCCACACATATATATGAAATATACACACACATACATACATGTATATGGACACACATATATATAATTATCTCATATACAGAGAACTGTGTGTACCGAACTATCTTAAAAAAAAAAAAGATACCAGCTTGAAATAAATTTGGTGAAATTGTGAATAATACTATTTTTGTAAAAAAACTCAGGAAAAATATATTTCCTTATATAAGGGTGACTTCCAGAATCATTCTATTCTCTTAAAATTCTATTTTTAGAATCCAAACAATTATGTATCTTACCTTGATATTCACTTGTATTTAGAGAAGTTGTATGTACATACACATAAGATTTAAGTTTTTCTTGATTTATAGCTTGAGTATCAATTTGCAGTAACCTCTTTAAGGACAGGACTTCATATGTAATGAATACAAAACCTCTTTAAATAAAAGAGAACCACATATTACTATTATTTTTTAAAAATACATGAACAGTCACTTTGGTATAAATGATCCAGATTTTACCACATACATAATAGTCTGCAGATTATTTTAATTAAGCAGAGAAAAAACTCTAAAATACTTAGAATAAGTACTATTAGAAAACATGTTTCAAAACTATATTCCACCACGTCTAAAAGTCCCCTAAAATTGTTGCAATTTTTAAAGATACATTAATTAAAATTTTAACTGCATATGTGTCATATACGCTTGTCAGTTACAACTTACCCTAGCATAAGCGATCCAGTTACCTTTGCAATTTTTCCTTGAAAAAATGAAAAACTCATGTCAAACAAAGTTGTGTGCATCACCTTAATAAAAACATAGTTACCATTTGATTACCAGACAGTAAGGATTTCAGCCACTAAAAGTAAGCTTTAATTTTTTTTTTCTATTGTTCTCTGGCTTTCAGGAAATCATTACCTAAATTTACAAACAGTGAAAATATTACTTGCTTTAGGATTTCCTGCTCTCCTAAGCAGGATGATAAAACATGTATCCTGCCAGTGCTATCTACTTTGAGTACTGTGACCCATCAGTTACATTAATTGCTCAGCTGCAGGAATCAACAGCAAACTTTCTCTGCCTGCATCACTAGCATTCATTTGGAACTCCAGATTGTTTTAAGGAATTAATGTTTTCTTATATGGCATGGATATTTCTTCAATGTCTATGAATACATTCAGGTGTATGTACATTCTTTGAAAAGTTGAGCTGATTATGTGGATGTAAGTATCTCAATACAGAGAAACTCTTATTATTACCAGTAGCAGTAAACCCAAGGGAACACATCTCACCTATCATGAGCAATTTCTTTTCCTCAGCAGGAATTGGGAGATTTGCCCCACAACCAGCACCACCAGGTTCTGACTTTGCAAGACCACAAGAATTTTGGCATGCAGGCAAGAGGCAGCTACATGTTGAAGAAATAGCTGGCAGAGAAGGTTGAAAAGGCAAAAAAAATGCAATGCTTCCTGTAGAGCAGAAATGGCAATATCCAACCTTTTAATGCTCAAAAATAAACTTCAGAATTGGAAGAATTGTAATTCTATACAGAAGACACCAAAGAAAGCAGAGACTAAGTGGAGAAGACTGCAGAACTAATATCACTAAATAAAGAGGAAGAAACAATAGAAAGAAACCTTATTCACAGTTTATGGATGCAATTGCCTCATGGCTCTAGAGGTTAAAAAAAAATCAGGTACGAAAGAGAGTTCAAGATAGTTACTGAGACTGCATCTGGGGGGGGTGCTCATCTCATGTTCTAATTTCAGATAATCTGCTGGTGTCATTTTATGTATCACGACGCAAAACTAGGTCAGAAGCAGATACCCACTTTAGGCAAATAAAAGCTTATGATCAGAAAGTATTCAAGGATTTAGATCTTTTGTATCATTTAATTATGCATGGCATCATACCAACAGAGATTTTTCCTTTTTATTAACACTTCAGATGAATACATATAGAACTGTACTTACTGATATAATTCCATGGTATGTGTTTTTTGGTGGCTGGACCAGAAGTTCCTATTTGTCTATAGCAAAATATACAGTAAGCAGCCACTGACATTCTGTATATTGGGGGGAAAAAAAAAAAAGAAAAAGGAAAAAAAAGTAATTACTAGTCTGAGAATTACAGCAGAAAACCTGTAGTAGCTTTTTTCCCCGTCTTTTTCAGCAAAGGCCATGATAGCAAAGGTCATGATTTACAACAAAGGTCACAATAAACCATATTTATGTTATTTCACTCCATATAAAATGCTTTAATTAAAAAAGTCTATAAACTCCTCTATTTAATAGGCTGCATTTCAATTACAAGAAAGTTTAAAGCTGTTTTTCATACAGTTATGTGTTACTGTTGATTTTACTGAGTATATGTCTCCAATTAACTTCTCTGCTTTTAAGTCTCCTTTCCTACTTCTTGGTAGCTCTCCCTTAAATACCAGATACAGTCATTTCTCCATCAAGACATCACTCAAAATGACACAGGCTTTAACACAACTCAGTAACCAACTGCTTTTAAAGTTAATAAATTGACTGTGTTAGGAAGTAAAGCTTTTATTTTTACTAATAAGGCTCCAAGAACTATTATACTACATACTTTCGCCTTTAAAGGGTAAATCAGACTAATACTTCAAGAATGTAAAAACACTACAGTTAATAAAAATAAGTGGTTTCTAAAATGTTCTGACTCCATGTGCTTGTGAGACTCATAGGGCATGCTTACAGGTAAAATGCATCCCATTCTAGAAAAGCTACACTTAAAAGGAATGAAAACGTAGCCACAGCCATGAAGAAGAGAAGAACATCTTCTAAAATTAAGACCTTAGCAATTCAACACTGTGAAGGCACAGAATACTGACAAGCTGCATTCTGGTCTGAATTCACTGAATGCTGAAATCAAACCAAGCAACATTTTTTTTTCCCAAATAGTCACAAACAAATGCACATATTTTAGAACTACCGAAGTTCTGAAAATAGAAGCAATCCAATGCAAGCATGAATCTTCTTGACAGTAATATGGTCTCCATGAAGGTAACATCTGGCTGCTTCAGACATATGAAAGAATTTATTTTTCTCACCTATCTTTGATGCAATACACTGAATTTTCCCCATTCTACAGGTAGGAAAACGAGTTAAGACAAGCACACTGCAACTTCCTTACACAATCCAGATATTATCTTGCCTCTTTAAACACACAGGACTGTTCAGGAGGGACTGTAAAAGAGCTCTTTAGCCCACTGTTCAAGATTGCATCTTAACCATTGCACAATGAAGTTCAAATAAAGTATAGTTGTATTAGCCAAGCACTGAAAACCAAGGCAATTTAGGCCAGGCAAAAGCAACAATTCATGTTTCTACCACTTACATATATCTATAATTTTATGTATTAGCCAGTGTTACTGCCTTTACATTTTATTTATACAAGAAAAGCTTACCTAAAGTTTGGAAAATAAAGAAATTGGCTTAGATAACCCACAGCAATCAAATTCCCTATGTTATTTTTGTTAGAGTCAATCTGAAGTCTTAATAGATAGAATATGTAATATTTTTAGTGCAAGAACTGTGCCCAAATCCACAAAGAATATTAAACGTATAATAATCACAAAATACACAAAAATCTGTTGCTGCATATATTGCAGAAGTAACATGAGGTTAATATTTTACGACAGGTGAAGTTTTAGTACCTGCACTGATACCCTTATGCTGACTCAATCTGTTTAAACAGGTTTAACTCCACAGCACTATCTATCATATATTTAACAAATTATTATGTTTGAAACAAAGGTGTCCTTACAAAGTGCCAAATTAATTTCATACCACCACAACAACAATTAACTCCAAATAATAAAATGTCATGCATGTAAATCTTGAACAGTAAACCTGATCTTGAGATATGGGAGCCCCTGATATTCTCCCTGAATTTAAGAATATCTCTACAGACCAAAATGAGCTTATATTGCTTTTAGTGTCAGTGTCCAATTTCTGTAAACAAAGGGACTTTTCTCTTTCCTTCTGTTACTATGTCCTTGCTCTTTTCCCGTTTCCCCAAAAGTTTCAAACTTTCCCTGTTTTCTTGCTTGTGTTCAGGACATGTTGGAAAAATGTCAGCATTACCCCAGCACTGCCACAATCACAACAGACAACTTTTTGGCTTCTGTCACTTCAACATCATGTTTATCAATTCACTTCAAAGGGCGGCACAACACTAAGAAGCACTTTTAAGACAGTAACAATCATTCCCCTGGAGACACCTCTTCCACCTCCAAACGCTCTTGTCTATGGTAGTTCTTTTACTATCTTTATTCATAGAATCACAGTACTCACGTTTAATCTTCTACCAAACCACAGCCTGTTACAGCAATAAGCCTGTAGTTCAGTGACAGCAGATGCCACAACTCCCTGAATTCAAAACCTGCACCTGCAAACCCAAGAGGCCAAAGCGAACGCCATTTCTTTGTTGCCAGGAACCTCTGTTCAGGCCTGAGGGCAAATACGTTTAGGTGTACACAAACAAAATGCAAAAGGACCCCTTTCGCACCGTGTTTCTCTGCAACCTGCAACGAGCCCCCGCGCCGGCGCGTGCCGAGGCCGTTGGTGCCCGCGCGGGGCCAGGAACATCGGCTGCCTCGCAACCGGGGCACATTCCAAAAAATGAAACAAAGCTTTTAGTAACGCAACACCTAAACGGTCCAGGAGCAAAGCAGAGACGACTCTGTGCCTCTTTCCAAAGGGAAAAAAAAACCCAACATTTGTTGCCTTTTACAGGCCCGCAGAGGAAGCCCAAGGTACCACTGCTCTTTCTGGAGGTGCTTAACAAGCCCGGGCTCCCCCAGGGCCAACCCGCGCCCGGGCGGGGCCGCGCCGTTCGGCAGGCCGAAGCCGGGGCGGCGCAGCGGAACAGCCGCGCTCGCCGCTGAGAGCTTTCCGAGCGACCTCGAGGATAAAGTCGTTAAAATACTAATAAATATTAAACAAGGAAAGCACCGCGCAAACCCTCTAAGGTAAAGGAGCACCCGTTTCGGCGGGCGGTGACGGCGGGGTTGAGATCCCCGCGTGTCCCGCCCCGGAGCCCGAGCCCCACCAAGCCCGCCCCCAACGTCCGCCATAACCGTGCCCCCCCCGCCCCGGCAAACACCGCCGTTACCTTCTGCCTCTCCTCGCGGCACCGGCGCGCTCCTGTGACGCCGGCACGCTGCAGGCGATCTGGCCAATCCGAAGGCGAGGTCGGGAGAGGGTAGGGCTGCGCATGTCGTGGCGCTGGTCGGCGGCAGCAGTTTCTCCGTCGTCAGAGCAGCGGTTGGCGGTAGCGACGCAGGTAAAGGGCGGGTGGAACCGGGGCCCTTAGGAGCCGTGGGACCTGTTGATCGAGAGTTGTCTCGCCCGTTCACCATCCCTGGCGGTTCCAGAGGTGGGTTGGGGCTTGTCCTCTTTCGCAAGGACGGGGCTCGCCTCCGGCGGCGGAAGGGCCTGTGTTAGGCCGCAGCCGCTGGTGGTGTGGGGCAGAGCTGCCCAGGCTGCTCTCAGGGGTGGGACCTTTAATTTTCACAGCTGAGTGCCAGAACTGAGTCGGCCCTGCGCGTCCCTCTGCCAGTCCCCGGCCGCTTGGCTGAAGAGCAGGGCAGCGCTGCTGGTCCGAGGGGCTGTGGGTTATATTGAAAGATCTCGGAGTTCAACCAGGGTGTTGTTTCTTTTTCTTCTAGATTTCCGCTGTTTACGTGTGTAACCCAAAGCAAGAGTTGTTCTTGTCACCTTTTTTGGTATTTGTAAGAGAAGTGGGAAGATGGTGAATGTTCTGAAAGGTGTCCTGATTGAATGGTTAGTAACAGCACTTACTGTTTTCTGTTGTGTCAACGTCTACTTATCTCTTTAGAGCTGGAAATATTGTAAGTCACTTAACAGCCTAGACAAAAAAAAAAAAAAAAAGAAATTGTGAGGAGGGGGCATGCTGAACGATCAGACAGAAGTGTGTTCTTTGGGGGAAGGAGAGGGGCAGTTGTAGGTAATCCTAAATCCAAACTCCTTTTTCTTTTCAAGATATTGTTTTCTACTTATGCTTAACCATTAGATGTTCCATCTTGTTCTTTCTGTTGCTTACAAATAATATTTGTTGTTGTTGTTTGTGAACAATGTGTTTCTTTACTGATTCTAGAGGGTGATAATTTTTCATCCTTTCTTTTCTGTCTTTTTAAATTCCAGTCCAAATTCTGTTCAAGGCTGAAATGTAGTTCTCTTTGTAGATCATACCTGAATATGCTTGTAGTTTGTAAAAGAAAGCTTTTGATAATGTGCAGTAAAAAAATTTCATGCAATCTGAAGTCTCTAGACTAAGAGCCAGATAACTGATTACCTCCAAAGTAAAAAGAATTATCAGTCAAGATTTGTGGGCTCATTGCGTAGCATTATATGACATACAAGATTTCTACTGTACACTTAAATTGTAAACATATTAACAGATGATAACTGCACAAAAGCAGAAGAATGTCGAACCTCTTGTGATGTGCCCGCACAGTGCATATAGCTGTGAGCTTGCTGCAGTGAACTTCTGAGCTGACTGGATGTCTAATAGCTCTGTTTGAGAAGTTCAGAGCCTAAACTTGGCTGTAAAAAAGTCTGTAATCTCAAATTTGTCTCCATGCTAGTATGTTGGAAAACCTTCTGAAGCAACAGAAATAGCCTGCCTACAGCTATTCTAGTCATTTTAGTCATGTTTCTGCAGGTTTGAGGATAATATTAAAGGTTGGGTTTAGAGTTGCTGGATACGGGGCAGGGGAAGCATTTGGTTTCATAGTGCATGTCTTTACACCATGTATACTTTTAGGGAAAGGTGAATTGGTCCTTGTAATGCATTTAAAAAAGAGAAGATTAGCTAAGAATTCTTTTAATATTTACTGTGTTATTAAGAATTGCTGTGTTGCCAGAACACCTATGTTCACAATTTTGAAAGTTATCCTGAGCTACCTGATTCCAGTTTCCTGTTTTTCTTGCACATCTTCTTCACTAGTTGTTGCAATCAAATGCTGTTTTACCAAAGAGCATGTTTTTCCTGTGTCAAATACTGTTGTCTGAATTTTTCAGAATTTTAGTGGATCAAAGAGCTTATATTTTGAAGCCACTTTATCTAGCTGCTTAGTATAATGCAGTTGTTTCAATTACCTGTAATTTCCATGCTTCCAAAAGGTTTTCTTTTAAACACTTAGTTTACAAGGCAACATCATGAAAAAGAAGAGACTATCTAGTTACGGTGTGATAAATGTGCAATTCATACATGACTTCTTCTCTGTGCTATGCTACTTTGAGTAAGATCTATGGTCTCTTGGGTTTTGGCTACTTTTTAATTAAAGTATACTGTAAGAAAACATGTTTTAATGGTGCTCTTTCTGAGGATAAAAATGTAAGTTCAAACCTCAGTAAGGGTTGTGGATTTTTGTGCTGGTGGTTTTTTGTTTTGGTGTTTTTGTTGAGTTTTTTTTAAACTACTTTAACATCAGTATAGGGTCACTTCTCTGCCAATCAGCCAGTTCTTCTCTTTAGACTTCATTATCAGTTTATTTTACCTCTAACTCAAGCATTACTATTGTGAAATAAACTACTTTTTCAAAAGCTATGTAAGCTTTCTTTAAATTATGAGCAACTCTTGAAATTAATATTAATCTTCCAAAGGACTTAGGGAGTGTCTTCAAAGGATGGTTTTGTTTGCTTGTTTTTAACTGTATCTTGTTACAATGAGGTGGGGTCTTATGTGTGTTTGTCTCTACAGTGACCCAGCAATGAAGCAGTTTCTGCTGTACTTGGATGAGTCAAATGCACTGGGAAAGAAGTTCATCATACAAGACCTGGATGAAACCCATGTCTTTGTATTAGCTGAGTTGGTTAACTTCCTCCAGGAGAGAGTGGGCGAGTTGATGGACCAAAACTCTTTTCCTATTACTCAGAAGTAAAAAGACTAAAATAATGAGATTACTGCGAGTTTTGGAAGAGTGCATTTCAATAGCTTGAGTTGTTACTGTTTTAGTAGATACTCTGTGGTTTCTGTAGATACTCTGTGTTAAGTTCCGCATGGAAGTGGCTACTCTAGAAAATTGGTCATTTTCATAGACAAAATACTCTTGAGTTGGATTTTTTTCCTCATTGTGATATCTTTATTAAAATACTTAAAATTATACACTTGAGGACTTGCCTAGAGAATTTTTGATGCATGCTCTCCGTTTTTCCTTTAGGATTTTTATCTTGCAAAGTGGTATGACCCAAATGTTAGAGTGGTGTTTCTGTATTGGAATGCTGTATGAACTCCTCTGACATGTTACATTCCTGTGGAATTGATTAAATCTGATTGTAGTGTGACTGATAGAATGTAAAGTATGTCTGTTAAAGTACGATGGAACATCTTGATAACTTGAAGGCATTGTCAGATACTACTTTAACTTAATGGGTTTTATACACCAAAATGAAAGTTGGTATGAGTTTTCTTTTTGTTTAGTTGATTTGGTTTTGTTTGGTTTTCATTTTTTTTTGTGTTACTTTTGTGTGTTTGTTTGTTTTCGTCCCAAACATTTTACAAGTGCTCCGTACTACTTGCCTGCTTTTACCAAGGTTATGTTTTCTGGTTTTTGGGTGTGGTGGTGGGAATCTAGGAGTTTGGAGAGGAGGGAAGGATATAGGGGGCTGGGGACAACAAAAGTCATTATTCCAGATCATATTTTAATTGTAAACTGATTATTTGCATATCAATGATAGCAAATCAAAGGGCTAATATAAATGGGAGACCAATCCTTTAGCTATAATTGATTGTATTTTTCCACTGAAGCTAATACCTAGTCACAATAAGCTATGTGATCAGGAAGGGGAAATAAAGACTTGGTAGCTCTACCTGTGAAGAAAACTGGTTTTGGCTTTTTTGGAGTGTTGGGTTTTTGTTTGACTTGTGGTAGTGCTGGTGGTTTTTTCTTCAGCTTAGCTCTTCCTCCATTATTGCACTTTGCTGCAAAGAAAGAGCCTTACAATTTCATAGGTTTTCCTCTCCTGGAGTAGAAATTCAGGTTTACACTTGTAACTCATCTCAGACACTGGCTTATTTAGTAATTTAGCTAGTGCATGATGCTAAAACGTGTCAAGATTTCTGTCTACAATTATGGCAGATACAGATGACAGAAACACAAATAATAACAAGTTTTACCTTTTCTCTTATCCTACTTCTTACTCAAAATAGTCAAATTTGTTCAATTTATAAGAAATCATTTATAAACGAAAGACTTCTAGGATATTACTTCAAGGCTTGGTTTTCAGAGGTGCTAATTTACATCAGATGCAATTTTTTTTATCTTTAGGGGAAGAACGGTTGTAAGCAGGATGTTTTTTCTAAGGAACAGTTTTCCTTACTGATTCTCCCACTGTTGCTTTTTTGCTTTTCCAGTAGCTATGAGATTAGTTGGTGGGGTTTTTTTCCAAGGAATAGGGAAGCTTTGGGAAACCATTTCGTTAGATGTTTTTAATCAAAAAGCTGTCCAAAGAAAGTTCTGCAGAATTGCAAATATTCAGGCTTACGTGAATGAGCAAATAGCCCTGGGGGATATGTAGCTCCCTGTAGTTTCTGGTTCCCCCCCCATCCCTCTGACTGTGTAGAACAGTGGGTTTTAGTCCAAGTGGTTTCATCTCTTGTTTTTTGTTTTTTTTTTGTTGTTGTTGGGTTTTTTGTTGTTGTTTTGTTTTTGTTTTGTTTTTTTGAGTGGATGCTTCCCCAGTAACATGGATCAAAAAACACCTTACCTTGAAATAAAAAGCTGAAAAATGTATGAGTGGTTTGTGGTTCCTTACCTCTTTCTTGAGATTTACAAGATCAACATTTGACCAATGTTATTTTGTGGAATATTATTGGAGCTCTTTTAATGGAGAGATAGTCAGTAGTCTTAACATGGCATGGTAGCTTAATGCAGTTTATTTAGAAGTGTCTTATAACCGTTCTTTGGAATCCTAGTTTATTTTTCATCCAGATTTTGATGAAAGCTAAATGATCCATCACTCTCTCTTCAAATGATGGTATTTGAAAAGCAATGTTAGAATTGCACCTGTTAAACTTTGGTCTATTTAGCATATCTAGTGCTACATTTCTATTGTGATTTTCATGTTGAGTCTGTGATAAACTTCTGACAGTCCTTGTCTTTTTCTCCTGGTTAATTGTACACTTTAACCTGTATTTTAGCTTATATTTTCAGTGATAAATGTCTTATATAATACAGAGGGGTAGAAGTTCTAAGCTGTATAAACTGAACAGTTAGGCATCCATTTTTATACTCTTTGCTCTCAGTCTTTTTTGAGCAAGCATGTTTATGGATTTTAACTTCTAAACCTGTCAAAACTTAGCTCCTTCCTGCAACCTTACCAGGCCTAGCTGATTCTATGCTGGAAGAATAAAGAAAAGATACAAAGAAGCAAATTGGTGTCACCTTATGGGATCTAAGGAGCTGAGTAGTTTGTAGTTTCTAGGGTCTTTAATTATGTAGTATGGTCAAGGAAATCCGATGAAGAAGCTGTTACAGTATGTGTATGTATTAAAAACAAACAAACAAACCCACCAAACAAAAATGCCCAGGGATTTCTGGAGTTTAATAAACTTGGGCCCCAGAAAGCTTTTTAAAATTTATTTTAATGCATATAGTCTGAGAACTAATATGCTTTTTAAAATACGTACATATATATATATATATACACATGTATGTATGTGTATATGTATGTGTGTGTATATATACATATATATACACATATATATATTTTGAGATATATGTGTGTACACACACACACATATATATATATATATATCCCAGATGGGAGAAAAGTATATACTAGCTTTAAAAATGTCAAGACATTTTGAGATACTTAACATTTATGCTTGCAGACTTTAAATATTTTTGCTGGCTTTTGTTCAGGTATGAGGTAGTATTGGTGAGTTGAGCTGAAGGAATGAAACATTGTGTTAAGGATCTCTTAATTTTTGTAAAGGCTGGAAGCATTGCAGAATAAAAGGTTAAGGAGATATGTTTAACTCTACTAACAAAACATGTATATATTTAATATGGTGCGAGCATCAGCTCTTGCTGTATTTGGAATATAGTATGTTAATTTAACATTTCTAACCGTAGCTAATAAGTTCACTGGGTTTTGGTGTCTAGCGTAGGGACTATACTCTGCTCAGGTCCATCTTGGGCAGCAAAAATAGATCTTGAATGACACACTTCTTGTTGCATCAACAAGTTTTATCTTAATGGGTTTCACTCCTAAGGGCTGAGATGGTGCTTCACTTCCTGCTTTCAGTCTGTTAAAAGTATCTTGTCTACTGGAAGAAGAATATGGTAGAAAAATTACTTGAAGGATACTTATTTGAACTTAATTTCTTCCTTGCTACTTATTTATACTTAGTAGCTGTAAAAAAGCTTACAAGTTCACTTGTTTGTGTTTTGCTATATAAACAGTTGCTCTTGGGTAGTTACTCTAACTTTGACAAGCTTCTCAATACCACTTTCACTAACACAAATGCAGGGCCTAAATAGTAATATTTGAACACTGACAGGCTCTTGGGGCTGTGACACCTCCCTGGGGAGACTGTTTCAGTGCTCCATCACCCTCTGGGTGAAGAACCTTTTCCTAATGTCAAACTTAAATGAGGGGGCTCACCCCAGCAGCCCACCGATCCCCTTCCTGGCCCCCCACGCACCCCCTCCCCACACAGCCCCTCCACCAACAGTCCTTTCTTTCCTCACAGCCACCTGCAACCAGGCTCCCTCCACGCACACTCCCCGCACCCTGACACACTTCACCCAGCACAACCGGCCTCAACCAAGGCCACGCCCACCCCCGTTCCCGCGCCCGCCAACAGCTCCGGCCTGGCCGTTACCACGGCAACGCCGCCTGCCCTCTCCCCGCCCCCTCAGCCCACTGGCCAGCCCACAGGGAACGGGCTGCTCCGCCGGCCAGTGAGGGGGCGGCAGACGGGCACTTGGCGCACGCACCAGCCAATCCGCCGCCGGGGCCGCAGGGCGGGTCCGGGTCCCCGCGTGGCCCACGGCTGCGCTGAGCGGGGGCGGTGGCGGTGGCCCCCCCAGTGGCTCTGAAGTGCTGGGAGCCCAGTCAGGGGTCCAGGGGTTCCTGGAGCACCGGTGGGATCCCGTCCGCAGGAATAAGCACCTGGGAGAAGCTGGGAATTGTCCCACTCGGAGCTGGAGAAGGAGGGAGAACCTCTGAGAGGCTGCGGGAAACACAACCTAGCTCTGTTTTCCTTCTGATAGAGGAATTGTCAGAAAAACTGTTGATCTTCACAAAGCGGCTTCCTGAGATCATGGCAAAGACCGTGTTTTCAGGTAGCTGAGACGGTCTCTTGCCTGGCTCCCAACCGCTATTAATAACACGCCGCGTCTCCTGTTATGTCTGTGTGGAACACCTGCCCTGGGACAAGGTGCGAACCAGGAGGAGAAATCACTTGTCATGCTGGCTTTGTTCTGGATATCAAGCCTTTACTGTCTATTGATGAGAAAACAAAAAAGCACATGTTTGTCAGACTGGATAGAGTAATGCCACTGGAATTTTTCAGTCTGCAGTGAGCCTGGACAGAGAAGTTGAGAGACTGGTCATGCTATTTCCACTTTTTTTTTTTTTAATTATTTTTTTCCTCTAAAAGCAGAATTGTCATAGTAAAATTATTGCCAGGCCATGACTCCCTCCTGCTCAGGGAGCTCCAGAGCACACTTGCTTTTCTGACATACGCTTGTAAATTGTACTTCTTGTATCACACACTGGTGCTGCTGCTCCTGCTGCACTTAAACAGCTGGTGAAAATTGCCCTCATTTCAGCAGCTGATAATCAGCCCCTCTCTTTGGGGCAAGACATCTAGCTGATGGAGAAAAACAAAAGGCTCCTTTTCTCCTCTTCCTTGACCACTCGCGGCATTAGGTGAGGTTTGTACAAAGGGTTAAAAAAGTGAGCTGAACTGTGCAAGTTGTTCTGGATATGCTAAATATTAGCTCCTAGTTCAGGGACCAATAATGCAATTTTTCTTGCTCTTTGTCTCTTTGTCTCAAGCTCTGCTACATTATGCCATCATCCAGTGCAAGGTTTGCTCAGTTTCCTCCTGCACAAGATAAAGTTCATTATTACATAAAGCTGAAAAACTTAAGGGATCAGCTGAAAGGCATCGCACCAAACAGAGGTGCAGGAGGTGCAGTACACATTTGACTTGCAACTTGCACAAGGTATAGTGGTTATTTTTTTAGTCCTTTATTTAAATGCAGTGTCATGTACAACATAATGAACTGTTTCCTAAGCAAAAAGAAATCAAGAATTTAAGGGGAGAGAAGAGAGGTGCCATAT
This sequence comes from Patagioenas fasciata, assembly GCF_037038585.1. Classification (NCBI taxonomy): domain Eukaryota; kingdom Metazoa; phylum Chordata; class Aves; order Columbiformes; family Columbidae; genus Patagioenas; species Patagioenas fasciata. The sequence goes on from NC_092522.1 coordinate 62,056,100, forward strand.
TCTCTAAATTACGTGGCATAGAATTACAGGTTCCACTCTCTTTTTAGTATAGTTTTAATTCTCTAAGGAGAGCAAAATTATCTTTAAAATGCATGGCTGTTTTTTCAAGCATGCTCTGATAAAAGCACTCTTTGATCTTTTTTTTGTTCTGAATATTAATGCTTGAGGTCTTCTCTTTCATCAGAGAATGCTAAAGAGATGGCTGTCAAAGAAAAAAAATATGATCTGGATTATGAAGCAGTGCATGGAGGAGCTTACTGCGACCGTGCACTGTATGAAAGTGAACAGTGCCATTTCTCTTCAAATGGAAGCAGTAAAGTTCAGTGCTTGGTGTGTTCAGCCTGTAAACCATTACTGCTGGTTGAAAAACAGAGGAAAGATGGATACTGCAAATACCCTTTTTTTTTTTTTTTTTTTTTTTATTTGTTTAGGAGTTGTTTTGGGAGGTCAGGGGGCTTTTTGCTAGTGGCATCATCTGTATTTTTAGTTTTAGTGGTATCGGTTGCATTTTTTTAAACTTATTTCATTTTGTTTGTTTGTTTTGGCAGCAACTGATCCACAGTGCTGTGAAGGGTCGTCCTTTGGTGAAGTTCCTAATGAACAACAGATGACCCAGTCCTTTGTGGACCAGATTTCAGAGTTCGGTGCTGTTTTGACATGGGAAGAAGAGGGAATCAGCACCTAAGAGCTGTTTCTTCTCGGCCATCCATACATGCTGCAGTTTTAATGCAGTGATCGAGATCGGTACCTTGGTTCTCCAACTGAAGCATATTAATAGTATTTTATCTCCACTAGTTATTTTATTATAGTCCAAAGTAAGTGTGTGGTAGGCTCAAATCAATAAACTAGAGAATTTTAAGAAACTGTCCAGACTTAAAAAAAAAAAAGTTAGTCCTTTTTTGTATATGAGTTTTATATTTAATGTATACCACTTCTTGTATTTTTTGACAAATTGTGTTCTCATTTGTGAAGATTTCTTTGGGGTGTTAATTTTTTTCCATAGATCATCAGGTAGTAGTAGCAGCAGCAGTATACTTTTTACTGATGCCTCAAAATTTGGATAATCTCACAATCCTTTTCTATCCAAAGGAGAAAATGAGAAGTGCACCCTTATGTTGCATGAAGTGGTGGTTTTAATCATGCACAGTTAAGCAAATTGTGCTTTTAAGTCTGCCTTTTACCTTAAAAAGTGCAGAAAGTTGTGTTCTGCAGCTGTGAGTAATGAGTATTTTCTGGGTGGGATGGGAGAGCTCTGTCTAAGTAATGATTGGGCCATATCCAGGATGAAGGGAGTGGAGACATCATCTCAGGTCACAGCACTGGGGAGGAAAATTTGTGTTGCACAGGACAGGCCCTAAATATGCTAGCGGAGCTGTTTTAGGGCAAGGCGTCCCTGCCATTCCATCTCTTTCCCCCTTAAATTCCAATGTAAGGAACTGGAATTCCTTATAAACCAACAGTGGTACCTGAATTCTGTGACATTTAAACTCTTAGTAATTTCCGTGTGATTAGCCTCTTCACCTGGCCTTTGACCAAGAGACAAGCCTGTTGAACACATTACATTGCAGGGAACAGAAAGACCTTCTTCTCTCTAAAAACCACGTACAGCTACATTGTTTGCATCAGGTACAGGTAGAACAGGGTGAAGGAAATTTGTAGTTTAGCAGCTGTTAACATTCAGTTCTCTTCAATCTCTAAGACCTTGGAGAGTGTTCTCGTTCCTCTTAAAGGAAAAAATCACTAAGTTAAGCATAAGGGCAGCAGTTCCATGACTAAGAAGTCAGCTGTAGAAAGTACAGCTCTTTTCTGAGGAGCTCGCTTAAACAAGACACATTTTTTGCCAATATTAGTGACTGAGAAAGAACTGAGATTCCATGCTTGTGCCTGACCATCTTCTTTGCCTCTTCTGTCAGGAGGGAAGAGATGAAGTAAAAGCAATAAGCTGACCAAAACATGAACATTTTGGTGATCTTATGAGAGTAAGTACTTCAGATACTTGAAAAATAGATACAAACAATATCTCTGCAATGCACACTGGCCAGAGATTCCTGTGCTGGTGTTTCATCCTTTCCTCACAGCCAGTGACAGTTGTCAAGCATTGAGTGTAGCTGGTTAGTGTAGATTCTAATCTTGCTGTCACAGCTCTTGCTGAGATGACACGCTGTTGACCTGGTGTGAGGCAGGCATGATGTGGCTTAATTCTGAGCATCTTAAATCAAGAAAGTGTGCGTTACTATTCTGATTGTATTTATTAGCGTCAGCCTGAAGCTGTTCAGTATGTTGTCCAAAAGGTATAGGATTTGTCTTGTCTGTTATTGAAAGTGTACTGTATTGTGTATTGCTGTTTACATGGAGGTTTTCCTGCAGGTGTTCAAAGTATCTTGCATCAGGGATTTGTTACAATTTCATTTTATTGTTCAGCAAAACTCGATGTATGTAATGAGCACTGTTGAGTATGTAGCACAGTAGGATAGAACTAGTGTAAGACTATCCTGTTTGATCGGAAGGGAAAGGTCTCTTTAATGGAGTCACCTACTGGGTTCTCTCGCTATCCAATACAGCAAAGTGTACAATGACCGTTTCACTAAATATTGCCCCACCGCCAGGAGGCTCTGCCCCTGGGCTCCTTGGATCTGGATCTCCAAGCATTGGCTTGCCTTGCTTCTTAAACTAACTCTTTATCTTTGGTCTTATGACTTAACTAATGACAAATGTAAAAAAAACGGTCTCTGATAGAAATACGATGTGGAGCATTTTTTTTTTTCTTTTTAAAAAAATATGGAATAAAAATAATACTTTACCCATCTTTGTTTCATACAAAAAGATTTTTCAGGACTGAAGACTGACCAGTAAGGGGAGCTCTTGCCAATATTTTGAACTGCTTTTTAAAAAATTGCTGCAGCATGGCCAGTAGTGGGTCAGAGACTTACTGTGCTTTGGAACATTAATGTATTTCTCTCTGGATGTGCTTTCAGCTGGAGATGAACATTCTACTTCAAGGGATGCTAGTAGAAAGACATATGCAGTAAGAGGTTTTGGAATATAGTAACTTTAGCTCTGAAATTTCTTCAACATTAAGTTATCCAGTATTTAGTTCCATTACATTAAAACGATATGTCTGTAATGTGATCTTCCCTTCAGATGTTACTGGTAGGTCTGTGCATCTCCACACCACTAGTCTGCTTTAGGAGTTACTCTGTATTGTTACATCATTTTTAGTAAGTGTAAATCAGAGGAAAACATTGTTGATACAGTCAGAAGCAACTTTTATTAATTCCTGTTTCCCTCTTTATTTCCTCATCATATGAAATGCATGTGTTTTTTAGGGTACCTGTTCCTCACTCCACGTCCACCATACTGTATGGAAGACACATACAAGAACTATTCAATCTTACTATATTTCAGTCTGCACTGGGGATTTTTTTCCTCTGTATCCCTAAGGTATTGCTAATAGTCCATAGAAATGAGACATATAGAAAGTTTTTCCCTGATTGCCCCCAAAAGTGAATAGCTTTATCAGTTTACACCTATATAAAGGTAGAATTCAGTGTGTTCTCTCAGCAAACAAACAAAGCCACAATACCTACCAGTGAAGTTTTAATGTGGTGGGGCGGGGCAGAGGGAGAACCCTACTACTTTGGACATTAGTGTCTGTGTTTTACATATAGACAGAAAGAATTTTCTCTTCTCTTATTGTATAGCAATAGTAAGAAGATTAACTGCAGAACAGAAATGGACTATAAAATTGCTGTCCAGTGAACAAATTTTAAAAGTGAAAATTTTAGAGTCTTATTGTTAGCTTTTAGCTTTTAGTGCTCAAGCAATTCTAGGTTTTAGTAACAATAGCAAGTATAAGGTTGTTGGAAGAGATGTGATTTTCAGATTAATATTTTTCTCTCACAAAAAAAAAGGCGACTCATAATACCCATGCGGAAATGTGCTCACACACACCAAAGAAAATCCACCCAACACCAAAAAACTCTGACAGAATTGATTAGCCATAAAACTAGCCCCTCAGGAAAGAAACAGCAAGCAAAATTTCTGGATAACTATAGATCAAAGGAGCTGTCTGTCAGAGTTATATAGTTGTTCACTTTTTCTATCACAGAAAAGATGGACCCAGTTGTAAATTACAGGATGTGCAGAATGATGGGTACACTTGCAGCTGTGAAGAGATCACTTGCAGATAAGAAAATATTGCACATTTCTACAATGTTGGCACTGTCCGCAGTGAGAGGTAAACATACTAAGCAAACCTCTATAATCTGTCAGCATTTTGTGTTGTGTTGCTGTTTTGAAGCTGGAGGAGTGAGACAGGAGGATGAAAGAGAAGGTAGGTAGGTAGGAAAGAGGGGAAAGGGTATTTTTGCCTTGTAACTAGTATTTCCTGTTAATTCTGAAATTGAACAAGATCACAAGGAGTGTAAGGACAAAATTAAGAGAGCGATTGCACTCAATTTTGTGTCCAAAAACGTACTTGCAATTAAGTAGAACTTAATTGATCTACAGAAGATCCTAAATTTATTGTCAGAGCCAACATATCACAAAGACTGGGGAAGGAAGTTTTCTTAATGTTATGCCTATTATTCTGCCTTGCTTCTGTCCTGAATGGGACCATTTTGCCATGTGGAATGATAATGTAGTTTTACTTCTTTTTAATCTCTGGATTCTTCCACATTGGCAACTTTATAGGGTATAAAATGTGTTTTGCATCTGTCTGGTATATATATCATTAGCTATATAGGAGATCCGGAAGCGATGAGTAAACTTGGAACCAGTGATAGCTTCCTGTATGATCAACCAGCTTGAAATTAAGATCGGAAAGAAAAATCTCTCTTCACCTGTAATATGAAGCATGCTCCCTGCATTTGACTTTGCTCTTAGTCTAAACCGAGACTAATTACATCTTTGAATTTTGGGAAATTTATAAATTCAGTATAAAAATCTATGAAAAAAGAGGACTGGTTTTGAGATGGATATTGACAAGCACAGCCATGGTGTGGTCAGCATGACAGAGGACAGTGACAGCTTTTTGATGCTGGCCAGGTTGCCATTTCGGCAGGAGCAGCTGCAAACAGCATTTGAGAGGAGCAGGAGAGCAGGGCTGAGGAGTGAGCAAAGCTAAGCATCTGAATAAATCTGTCAGGAGGACCAGAGAACCTGAAGTCTTGGAACTAGTAAACGTTTCCCCTTTTGGATTTGAGTAGTTGTGGTTTGTTTTTTGTGTTTTGTTTTGTTTTGGGTTTTTGTTTTTTTTTTTTTTTTGGTGTGTGTGTGTTTGTTGTTGTTGTTTGTGTGCATTTTTGTTTTGTTTTGTTTTTTAAGCCATTTCTGCCTATTTAGTCTTCTGTGTGACAGCAGGAACAAAAAGGAGCTGCAGGCTGTGTGAAGAAGGGATTCTGAGGGTGTATGTGTTTCAGAAGGTGGTTCCTGAAGTTTTTTGCTACAAGTATGAAAAACTAGACCAACCTGAAACTGCTTTTTAGATATGCAGAGTTATTCTAGCTCATTTATTTTTAAAAATGTACTACAAAACTAAAGGAACTATGAAGGTGCTGGAAAGAACTTGTATGGTTTGAATTGCTAACTGTCAGAAGCAACCTGCTATACCTCTCAATTTGAAACAGTGAAGGAGGCTTTCATGTAGTGGATTTTGTCATTATTATTATAGTTACTTGAAGATCATAACCACAACAAGTCATAGAAGCAAAGAGAGAAGACTGATACAAATGGCCTCAGTTTAAGATCAGTGGTCAGACATTGGCAGCACTTCCTCCTAGTTCAAGCTTAAGGTTAGTCAGTTGTGCCAGTATTTCAGTTTCTAGTAGTCAGAAGGCTTGTCTTGGGACATCTGGGTCAGAATCATAAGTTAGATATGCTGTTACTCTTGGGTCAAGGGAACATGGAAGTCTGGATTTTTCAGTCTCAAAAACCACTACACTCAAACCTGACAGGTACTTCTCTCCTTTGTCCTAGCACCCAGTATGTAATGATGGCAGTCATGCACATTTGCAATGTCTGTGACAAGATAAAGTAATGCACTAATGAAGTATCATGTACAATTAACAGAGTGAATGGATTTTAAAATTACAAAAATACAAATATGTATGAGAATAACTTGTATATGCACCAGTAGGTATTGAATGCAATTCATTTTAAGTGTGATCTCTGGCACCAAGTGATTGTTTTTAATGAAGCAGCCATTTAAACATATGTAAATTGTGTAACAAGTGTAGAGAACATAGACAAAATGTCAAGTCATTAGTTCAATTTCTTGCAGATGTTTGTGAGAAAATCATTAAAAAGTAATAAGTATACAAAGCAAATATTAGCAAGGCAATTAAGGGTTTGTTCATGCAAATGTGACCTTATTACCAAGTGCAGTGAACTTACTGCTCAGAGTTTTTCTGATAGCTTTCAGGACCTGATCATGTTGTATGTGATACTAAGCACTATGTTCAACAGTAATGTTTTTGCTTCTGCCTTACTACTAGAGCTGTGAAAATTAGTTCTCTCTGAGAAGGGAAGATGTTAAAAACATTATTTTGCTGAGATTACTTCACCACTTCAAAGAATGGTTCACCTCTATATTAACTAGTGGAAAAACAAAATGTCTGCCATTGCTCTATGGTTTTAAGCAGGTAACTTTCCTTTGCCCCAGTGTAGATTTCCCCATCTGTAAATAGGGATAAGAGTACTTACTTTTCTGCGACTGCTACTAAGCAGGACTGTGACCTTTCTTTGTATTCTGTCTGTACAAAATGCACAATGGAAGTCTGTCCTGCTCTTTGTTGGTATTAAAATAAGTATTCTCTAATAAAAGTAAACGTTGGGGTACTTCCTAACATAGATAGGAAAATATACATTCAGTCGTAGATGTTACTATGCTACTATGTTAGCTTACATGCCTGCATATTAAATCTTACTGTCAATCAAAGATTCTTAGGTCTTCATAGCATCACATCCTGGCCTAACCACAATTATGAATGACAGGTTAGGAATACTCTGTGTCTAATGTTTGTATATGTATATACACAAATATATATGTGTAGATATATATAAATACACACAAAAAAACCTCTGTGTGTATGTATATATGTTTATGCAGTGCATATATATAATCACTGCAGCTATGGCATACTTACCTCATGGGAGAAAAATACCCTTCCTGGCCCAACAATATTTGTTATGATTTAGGGAGGAAAGGGATGATTTTGCAATCCTTGTACTGAGCAGCATCACTGTAGGACTTGAGCAGGTGGTAGGGCTCTCAAGGGGGAACAAACACAGGAAAGTGGGTTGCTAATAAGGATAACCTGACCACTTTTGATATCTGGAACTTATTTTATGTCCTTTTAAAACTGAGATTAAAATTAACAGTGATATCCCTAATCAGGCATTCATGAAAGTACTTTTTTTCTTTGTACATAGATCTGCTTTTCATCATTGTATTATATTTTGCTAAAACCACAAAAAAAAAAGCCAAAAATCAATCAGTATATTCATTATATCCTTGCAGTGTATTTTCCCACTGTTAAATTGAGCTTGAAATTATTTTTTTTTCAGTGGAGTAAAAGGACTTACATATTTGATTGTGTTCTTTTGTAGGACTACCCAGAGCAAATGGATGTATCATGCTGTAATTGTGTTATTTTTAAAGAATTAACATTTGATTTTGCAGCAATATCTGTATTTGTTGTATCTTTTACTATGGAGGGTGAGAGTACAGAGGCTGATTATTTGGAAATCTGGTGATAAGCTGTTGTTAGAATTCTGGTGTTTAAAAACTTGAATATTTTGATGGCTTATCTCTTACTCTTTCATGTTTTTTCAAGAACTCTCTTTATTTTTGTATTTGGGTTTTGTCTCCATTGAATTTTGCAAAAAAGAGCATTGCTTAAGCTTTGCTGTCCTCATACTTGAACTTCTCATGAGACCACACTTTGAAATTGTAAGTTTTGAAGAATGTATATCTATATGGCATGGATTTCTGTAGATTTAAGCTAAAAATATATCTATCAGCCATTGAAACACTTGTCTGAAAAGCCTAGGGACCTTGGAAGTGTTTCCACCAGCTGCTATTTATTTTAATATTCTAATGTAGGCTTTGCTGAGAAAGTTATATTAATTGCTTTTTATATTGTAGAGATATTTGAAGGCTCACTTTGAACTAGGGTTTCATAATGCTAAACATCTTAGAAAATGTGTGAGAAGGGGTCCTAACCTGATGTAGCAAATGAAATAGGCAAAAATTGACCGTGTTTGTATAATAGAGTAACGTATAGATAGAACCATATCTGTCTCTCCTGGCCATTCTCTGTAACGATTTCAGGTTTAATTTGTCACTCGTCAATGTAATTGATCACAACTGTATGCAGTATTCCAGGTGAAGTCTCCCCAGTACCAGTGCAATAGTGTTTATATTCCAGATTTCTCTTGGAAAAAATACTCCCTAGATGCTCCCCTGAGAGTATTAGCTTCTTTCATGATCTCAGCAGATTGATGCCTTATGTATATTCTGCTGACTGGCAGATACAGATGATTTTTTTTTCTCCTCTCTTTTCAGTTGATGCCTTCAGTTTGAAATGAACATTTATAAGTCCTCCAGTTCATGATCTTGAACTCTGTGCTATCGTATTTCATCAAATGTTTTTATTAGTTTGCTTCTCTTGGTTGTCCGTTCTTTTCTGAATGATATATATTCTGGTTCTAGTCTGTACTGTTGCTTCTCAAGTTTGTGTCATCAGCAAATTTTGTTAGTACACTCATGTTTTTGTTCGAAGGTCAACTAACAAAAAATATTTAAAAGGTCAGTATCATGACTGATTGTTCAGGGACTCTATATAAAGCCTCTTCAGTCTGTTTTCTTTGGAGCACCATCTACTGCCATCCTTATTAATTTCCTTCCCTTGCCATCTGTACTAATCCTCATCTCTTCAGTTTAATTAATGTCTCATGTGGCACCATTTGAAATGTTAAGTAATGCTAAAAAATACACTAATATACCCCTTGTTTAGCACATCAGTTATCTGACAAAGGAAAAATACAAGAGTTGCATTTCTACTCAACTTAGTATTGTCACATTTTCTGATTCACCAGTCTTTGTTCATCCCTACAAAAATCTTTTCAAACCCTTATATGCCATTCATACCAGATAGATAACTCTGAGTTTGCCCTTACTTTTCCCTTTCTTGAATACAGGTACAATGTCGTCTCCTATACATTCTAGGGTCCGCAGACTTGATGTTAAAAAGTGTTGCTGCTTTTAATATGTCTGTTCTTTTAGTATCCTGTGATGATATCTTGTTTTCCCTGTTCAGGTTACTTTAAGCTACTTTTAAAAGGATGAGGGGAACTATACGTGGAAGGTTGGAGCTGGTTCCACAACAAAAACGAGGCAGAAGGAAGCTGGAGTGAACAGCCAAACATCTGGAGAGTTTGGTTAGTCATCAGCCAGCCTGGCTATTCTCCTCAGCTGCTGAGGAAATCCTCACTATTTTGGGGAATCTGTCCAGGCAGGCTCACTTGTTTCTCATTTCTCTGGTGTATTCCTCTGCGGTGGAGGAAAACTGCAAGGTTAGGTACATCAAAAGGAAAGGGCCTTTTGGAATCAGTTGAGAGTATAAAGCAAACAAAAACAATTCAAGTTTCCATGTGTAAAAATTATGAGTGAATAGATTTGCATGTAAAAAAAGTGAGCAAGTCTCCATGCAAAACTCTCCAGTGCATTAAAAATGGGATAGTCATTCATACTGGAAATCCAGATAGAGGTGAAGGAGGAAGATAGAGGCAAACAACAACAGTTTACCTGTGTGAAACAAGACATTTAATGAGTACCTGTTCTAGTTCGGGTCCTGTGAGGTAGTGTTCCGCAAGGTGAACTGTTCTTGCCCCCTTTTTTTTTTTTTTTTAACAACGCATGAAGGCAATCTGCTATTTTTTTCTTTTGAGTGTTTAGATATTTCTCAGCTTCCGTTTCTTTGCTGAAGAACTGAGAAACTGGAGTGAAATGATGACATGCTTTCCTTTGAGTTTTAGGCTTCTTGATTGTGTATCAGATGTACTTGAGTAGGGAGCCCTTTAAAATCTTTGCTTGATCATTTTTGTTATTAGTAATATTTAATTTTAACAGCTTGTAATGGAAATAAACTTAATTAAAAGGCTAAATTTCAATGCCTTTATACTGATTAATAGTACCACTGATGGACTTTGGGTTCAAAAGAAAACTAGCAGAAACATAGCAGAACATAGGAGGGGCAGGGACATCTGAAGAAATCCATCAAGTACTGCCAGCCAGAGACATTTCAGGTTGAGCAACTGAAATTGGAGAAACTTGGTCCAACTCAGGAGTTGCAGAGTAGCAATGCTGATGCAGTCTTCTGAAAAGTCACTGGCCACCAACAGCAAGGGCAGTCATGGTCTGATGGAGGCAGCTCTTGTAGATCATCAATGCAATGAGAGGTGTGAACAGGATTTCCCTCTACATCTCTTGTTCTAGACTGAAGTAGAATAAAATAATTTCTGTTGGCAGTTTAAATAGAATTTATATGAAGCTTTTTTCAGAAAGTAAAGGCAAACTTTCAATGCAAAGACCTCAGTCCTGCAAACACTTAGGCACATTAGTTTGTTGAACTTGAAGATGTTGATAAGTTTTTATAACAGTGAGGCTTGCGTGTGAATTTAACTGCATGCCAATGTTGAATTCATTTTGCTTACCTGCTAATGATTATGTCTGAAAGAGGCAAGAACTTTTTTTTTTTTTTTTTGTGGAAATAGGCCACTTTCCCCTTGGGTAACTCAAGAACTGGTTTTAGTTTTTCCTTTTTCCTACCTTAGTTATCTGGACTTACTAGATCTGCATCTTTAAATAAAACTGCCTTTGGGAGGAGATTAATTATGAAGAACATCCCCAAAAGAGACTTAAAAACTCCCCCCCCAACCCCAAAAAAGCCTCTGAGTTAAATTAAGGGATTCAAAAGAATCTTGGATACATTTGAGTTTTTAGGTGTGCTTCTCCTTTATTATGGAGCATATGGAACACTTCTGGGAAGTGATTGTATGATTAAAAAAGAAACTGCCCTTGACTTTATGTATAAACAGTATAGAGAGAGCTATCAGCTTACCAGTTTGGGGAAGATAATGCCTGCAGAAATCATAGTTTTGACCTTTGCAGTGCTGATGTTGCTTGTATTTGGAAGACAACCAAGTCCTGTGCTTTGTTTTCTGTCCCGATGTATCCAAGCTGTATAAATGAGCATGAATAGAGTGAGCTTGTGAATGGGAAAGAAATAATAAAAAGTGAAATGACATGGGGGGAAAAAGTGTCTGCAGCGAAAACATTGAATGTGAGAGAGTGTGAATATTTTACCTGTAGAGAAAAAAAATCAAGATGTTCTGGTTGGGCAGACTAAGGAAGGTGAGTTGAAGAAATAGTTTCCTTCTGTTTTCTTTTTCAAATCAAAAATTTTCACATTCCAAAAAGTTCACATAGTTGCTCATGTATAAGTAGGATTTATCATCTGCTTTCATGAATGGTCATAGCTGATTATTTTAAAGGTGTCTGCCTTTAAAAAAAAAAAGGCATTATCAGAGATCTTTCTGAAAAAGGGGCCAGCCTTTGGTTCTGTAGAGGGAAGGGCTGTTAATATGAGAATAATGGTTTATAGAAATGGACAGATGTTGGAGTAACTGCTTACTCTCACAGCTGGTAAGCTATAAAAGCATTGGCCTGGCCATGATTAAAATGAATAGAGCTGAGTTCCTTTTGAAGACACATGTGTCTTATTGTCTTTGACTTTAAAATCACAATGTTCCAATAGTAAGAAGAAATTTACAAACTTTTCTGTAAAGTTTCTTGACTGATCTCTTATTATCCTGTCAAGTGGGATAGGTAACTAAGGTTTTCTTTAGATCAGTAATACCAAGAAGTGAGTAGAGAGACAACTTTAAAAAAAACCCCAACTTTATTTTAGGCTTAATAATAAAATTAAAAATGTTCTATAATACGGTGTTTTTGGTAAACACCATTTTAGGTTAATGTCTCTGTGAATTTGTGCTGCTGAAGTTGCACTAAACATTCCAGTTGGACTGCTGAAATGTTTATGCTTTTAGCTCCATAACATGATGAACCGGTGCTTTGGGTAAAGCTCATTACACTGTAGGAAGACATGGAGTAGACTAGTGAAGGAAAAGGCGGTCTCTCCCCTTTGAGATATGTTTTTTATGTGTCTTTTTCTTAAAAAAAAATACTTTGGAGCATGAATTAAGAGTGTTTTAAAATGCTTTATTACCTTAAAGGTGTTCTTTGAGTAACAGGAAAAGTACAAAATAGTAGTTGCACAGAACTGGGCCATGCAGTAGTGGTATTTCCCTAAGTGTGATCTCTCTCTCTGTATTTGTAGAGCGGCAGGCAAGTTAAAAGAGCATGTGTTATTGCTATAAATAATAGAGGTTTTGACTTGTGTTTTCACCTTGCAAGCTGAGGCCTTGTCTTAACTGCAAGGATGCTCCTGGGTTCCAGTCACTTGGATTACAGACTTGATTTGAGATTGCTGTTTCTCCCCTGCTGCACATGGGTGAGTGCTGTAGTCCGCCCCTGATGTGGAGTCAGGTCTTGCTGATTCAGACACATACGAAAAAGATGGGGAATTGCTCCCCCATTGCGAGGTTTGAACATAGCCTGAAGTATCTGGTTCTAGTTGTATCTTTTGTGTATATGTGTGAATTTAGTTTTGGAAAATAAATATGTTGATAGAATGAGCTGCAGCAATGATACAAGAGTTCATCTTCCTGTGTGTTTTTCTTCAGTCCTCAACATGTGCAGGATGGGTAGGACTCCTGCAAGTCATGGTCATAGTTTGTAGAGTCTGGTGAACAACTACCGGACAGTTTTCTCTTGCGATTATGAACCCAGCTATGGAAAACTCCTTATGCAGCTGAGAGGAGAGACTAGTCACCAACACTGTTACACTGTGCCACTGGTGTAGAGAACAGGATTACAAACAGGGTTAAAGCTGAAGTTGTGTTTCGGAAACCTCTCTGGGGTATCTTTTACTGTACTTCCTAAAGTTATAATAACTCTTATGACTGCCTGTAAGTTAGGAATTGAGTTAAGGCACAGATGCTTAAGGTAAATGCAATAATTCAGTGATACAATGGTTTTAACTGTCTTGGCTACTTGAAATTTTCTAGTGAAGTAGTAATCCAAATATAATAAATGTAAGCCTTCCAGTAAGGATGGTAGTGGTGGTTGTCTTTTGCCATATCTGGGAGGTAACTCGGGGACTCTGGGCTTCACAGTTCACCAGTTGATAATAACTGCTGTAACACATCCAGAAATGGAGTCCTAACTCCTGGATAACTTTTTATTGCACTTCAGCTATGGGACTGTTATTCTACCTTTAGATATGCCCAAGGATTTAGCCTGTGTAGTGCAAATGAAAACCTTCAGGAAAAAAAGCAACTTGTTTTCAAATGAAAATTATGTTAATAGACATCTATAACTAGCTCTAACACATTCTCAGGCTTCAGGTTTTCACAGACCTGGGTGGTCTATGGCACAAAATTTGATCCCTTCATGTATAGCTTGTAAGATAAAATCCTTACAGGGAATAGTGCGAAGAATATTTGTCTCTTTAGTTTCTGAAATGCTCAGTAAGTTTTAATTATCAAAGCAAGCAGGGCATTGGGCCTTTTCACTTCTTGCTCCCTATGTGCTGTTCTTTAGAAGGTTTGTTCATGAAACCAGGAACAAACTATAACTATCAGATCTAAAGTACTAAGTGCTTTGCACTTTTTATGTTTGGGCATTACGTTGCTGCTTTCTGAAGAGAATGTGCACTGAATGGGGTACCTGAATACACTTCAGAGCTTGTTTGCAATACAGATCTCTTTCTACTGAAGCTCCTCCAGCTCTTGTAGTGTTGATATCTCTGGACTGAATCTGGAATTGCCAAGTTTGAGGATAAAGACATACCCTCCCAAAAGACACTCCATTGACTCACTACTGTAAGCCTTATTTTCTGGGAGTGAAGGTTACACTTAGTGTGGGATGCTGGTCAATGCGGGTGATTTTCACTCACTGAGGCTTTTGATGTAAGTCAAAATGCAGGAACAGAGTGGTGCCAGTGCCCATGACTTTTGCTGGGAGGAGTTCTGATGCCCCAGCTATTGGCACCAGCTTCTTTTCCTTTTCTCTTTGTTAGTTCTGCAGTTAGAAGGAAAAAGTTATCAAATAACCCTCAGTACCACATACAGCCTTGGCTTTCCGTAGCGCATACTGTGATTTATTTTCCAGAGGAAGGTAAGGGGCTGAGGGGGGACGGGGACATGGGGGCGGCAGCCTTGGCCCCCCACGGCTGTTTCCCCTTGTCAAACGAGCTGTTCTCACGTCGCGTTACAGTGTCACGCCGTCATGGTGCTGTCCGAACCCCACTAGCGGGCCGTGGCTCCGCGGGGAAGAGCTTGAGGCACCGAGAGCGGCCCCGGCGGCGCCCGGCGTTGCGGGAGAGACGGCGGGGGCGGAGCCGGGCCGGGGAAGTGTGGTGGTCACGTGGCGGGGTCACGTGGCGGGGGAGTCGGGCCCAGCCGCCGCCGCTCCGGTAGCGGTGAGAGACGGAGCCGGGAGGGCGGGCAGGCAGGGAGGGAGGGGGAGGTGCGCGGGGCCGGGGCGGGCGCGGGGAGGGAGCCCGGGGGTGCGAGTGGCCGCCGCCCGGTCCGCCGTTGCGTCGCGCCCCGCCGAGGTGAGTGCGGGGCGGGGTGGGGGGGGTGATGCTTGGGGCAGGGCCGCAGGGCGGGGGAGCCGCCGGGGGTGGGGTGGGCCGAGCCGAGCCGACCCGGGGGCTGTGCGGGGCTGTTTCCCTTTTGATCGGTGGGCACCTGCGTACCTCCGAGCGCGCGGGCCAGCGGCCGGCAGAGCGGTCTGTTTTTTGGGGGGTGGGGGGTCCCGAGGCGCTCCCGGCACGCGCGCATCCATAGCGTGCCGCGCGCTGCGCCCTTTCTGTGGCGGTTCCCCCGCGCGCCCAACGGCCACCGGGCGGGTTAAGCCGCGGCCGCCGGCTGGCGCCCATCCTGGCTCCCCTGGCAGCCTCGGGAACGGGGAACGGGCTGGAAACCCTGATCCCTCACTCGTACCTGCGGCTCCAGGCGCTCTGAAAGCCGGGCGGTGGGGTGGTCCTCGCCCTCTTCTGGAGGCCGCCGCTCCGCCTGGCCCAGCGGCTGGGGTCTGGCTGCGGCCAGCGCTCCGAGAGCTGCGGGCGGCGGCGGAGCGGGGAGCAGCGGCGCTGCCGCCGGCATCACCTGTGACCCTCCGCACATTGCCTGTAGCGCTGACATTTTTTTTTTTCCTTTCTTTTTTTCAACACTCCCCCACGTCCCGCTTTTCTCGGGGGGCGGGGCGGGGTAGATGGTGAGGAAATTTGCCCTGCAATACGTTAAAATTCGTCTAGTGAGTGCAACTCCTTCGCATTCTTTTGTGTCTTCACATCATACCTTTTAGTAAATGTTTGCGTGCGAACATGTTCGAGCACCCTGGCTTCTGAAAGGTTCCTGAGAAGTGAAGGAATCACTTACCTATTCAGTACTTAAATTTGACTCAAACAGTAAAACATACAATTAAACCAGCTGTATGAAGTCAGATCAAAGGTCCATCTAGTTTAAATTCCAGTTTCTGCAAGTGGCACAGAGCAGATGCTTAGGAAACACCATAACAACAGTGTGAGCGTGCTGTGAAGCTTTGGGAAACCAGCCAGGCCTCTAGCAATTTGAGGTTAAGGGACTTCCAAAGTCAAATGTGATGTTTCAGTATTTAAGAGCGCTTTTTCTTCCGTGACTTAGTTATACATGTTTTCAAAAAAGAACAAGACAAAGGCCTGACAATAGGAAAGGTTTTTCCTTGCCTTTTTTAAAAAAATTGCACTCATTATTGTTGTAGGCAATTTCATTTTGCCAGGATGAAATTTGCCTGTCCAGGGATTACTGATTCATGAGCAACATATTGTGTTTTCAATAGGTAAGAGGTATTTGCAATGGATATTTTCTACACATGTGGGAGCTGTAAATAATGAATTTGTTTTTTAATGTCTATTTTTACAAATAATTTGTGAATTTTAAGTCTTAAAACCTAAAATATCTGTTTAATAAAATGGAATATAGTAAGAATTTGCTCAAAATACAAGTGTTTTATCATAATACAACATTGACAGCTTTGAACATGATTATTTGAATATGATCCACTAACATTTAACTGTTAACTATTTCAGCTTAAAGTTATCTTATATAAAAAGAGGAGGTTTATTATGCAACAGATTTCTCATTACATCGAGATTTCTGGTAAAATTATTTCAATAATACCATAATAGATTCCTCCATAATAGTGAAATCCTGGTGATCTCTAGGGATGCTAGCTATCAGCTTGATCCTGCAATCCTAATTCAAGAAGCAGCTTAGTGCCAGGAGCTCCTAACCTGATTGCTCTTATAAGGAGTATTTGTATGAGTGGGCTTCGTACATTCAGAGGCAATGTGAATGTCAAGTAAAGTAGAGGTATTTAAAAAATCTCCATATCCCCCCACACCCCTAGCGGAACTTTATAAGAAGGTTGTTACCAGTTTCTTGAGGGCTGAAAGGAGGTAGTGGGTTGAGGTGTGTATGTAAAGATAGATATTTAAAAAGTTAAGAATAGCTTGGAAAACTGACAGCTATAACTGATGTGAATGACTTTCATGGAAATACGGTTTTTTGTTTGTTTGGCTTTGTTTTGTTTTTTGTACAACACACCGCTGCTTCTAACAACAGACTGCGGAATTTGTTCTCACCTAGTCAACAGATGTTTATTCTAGAACGCTTAACATATTACACTATTCTGTAAAAACCGTGCTCGCTTTGAACTCTGCTCAGCTCCTGGTGGACAGTTTACGGTATTCAATATGTTTTCTTCAGTAAGCTGATGAATAGATTTAAATGATTCCGTTGTAAGCTTACATCAAGAAAACTGTTATAGCACAACTTAACTTAGCTTACTGAACCATTTTTATCACAAAAAAAAGATTCATTCAGCTGAAGTTTCAAATATTTTTTTTTACAACTAACCTCTAGAAGAAGTTGTACTTGTTTTATGTAATTATTAAGCATACTTATAATACACAGCTTTTAACAGTACTTTTCATTACTAGGTCTCAAAGTGCCTTGCAAAAGAATTCAGTGTAATTATTCTCTTCTTATCTAAGGGTAATTATTCTCATCTAGTGCTCATGAAGAGATCATTGTCTGCCTGTGGTTGCTTAAGAAACTCTGTAAGAAGGTCTAACAATAAAATCAGATATTTTAAATTTAGATTGTTTTACAGTAAAAACCCACGAACTCACTTGTTTTGTACAGCTTTCTGTTGTAGCATTTTTATGTCATTTAATGATGCCGGAGGTAATTTCATAATTTACCTCTATACTAAGGTTGGAAGCTAAGCTTGTGCTTTAAGTAGAACAGACTTCTGAGTGTGAGAAGAGACCCTCCTGAAGACTTAACTGAATTAGTTGATGAGTTAGAATAATTCAGGACAGTTTCTGTTAAGGTGATCGAAGTAGTAATGTTGCATGTCTCTAGTTCATTTTCCAGGGAGCTTGGCTGCTAAGAGAGTTTGTACAGATGTCTGTTAGTATCTATCAGGAAAAAAAGGTGTGTATGTATGTGAATGAGTGAGTTACATGGCTAACATCCTCCTATCTTCTTGGTTTTCCTTCATTTCCACTTTGCAGAACTGTTAGAAATGGTACAGAATCTTGCATTTGTTTGTTCGTTTGTTTTACTGGAACCACCAGTTCCAGTCACCCATCCAGTATCCCATTTTTGTAATCCAGCTGATAGGAGTACAGACTTCTGATGCTAGAGGTGTGAAGTACACAGCCTTAGATTGTTGTTTTCCAACTACCTCTATCATTTAGGATGTGCAGGTGATTATCAGTAATTATATTATTGATGCATTTTAATAATTTAATTTTGCACTCGAGGTCTTCTGCTGGGTTTATATATTCCAAAATAGGTCAGAAAACCATTTAAAAAAATTTTAATTCGAGACAATACATTAAAGCGTTGTCATTTAGGGATAACACACAAATTAGGAAATGTATGAAATAATCGGTAATGGAAGGATTATAATTTGGGAACTATATGGTATACTATATACTAAATAGTATGCAAACTGTGTTCCCAGATAGCATAATGCTGTCCAGAAATGTGAGCTCGTATAACTTAAATCTAAGCTGTAAACCCTTTATTAAAGGGGCTGAAGCCTGCCCTTCTGTAATGAAATATTTGCCAACAGTCTTACAGGTGTAGTCAGTAATTTCAGTTGGCTCTCTGTTAAACAATGCCTGTTTGTTGACAGGCTGTCATCTAGAGTCGAGTCAGATCTGTGTGGGTTCAGATTATTTGGAAAAAAGGTTCAAGAGGAAATGATCTGAGAGGTCCAGTTCCAAGAAGTTGTTTTTCTGCCTGTTTCTGTATTCATTGTTTTTGTGTGGCTCTTGTTTTGATCTGTGCTTTTGTATTTTATCCATTATTTCTGTGTTGTGTTGTTTTTAAATAATGCCTTTGTTTACATCATTTTACAGTACTTAAAACTTTAATACCTTTTAAATGGTGTGTGATAATAGTTTTCACTTTGTACTTATAAAAGACCTTAGTATTGCTCAGCTGCACATCATATCCTTGACAGCTATAAAGGATCAAAGACGGTCTGGAGAACCTCTGACTGGAAGGCTGGGCTGTTTGTGTAGCGTGGAGGTCCTGATTCATTTGTGATTGTTGCTTTCTCCATAGTTTCAGAGCTAGCAGACCCAGCTGGTAGTTGTATACTTTCCTGGTACCCTGGGTTTGAATAGACTCAAACATCTTCCTTGTCTAGGGCAAAGTGCTCTTCATGAAGTGTGTACTTGAAGATAAACTCTCCCATTAGAATATAAATATCTAGCTCTTCTCAGTACTAATATCACTCCATCCTATCAGTTCTTTGCTTTGTACGTGTGATGGAATAGATTCCTCTCCTTTGATGACACTCTTCTCATTAAATATTTGTTGAAGCAAATATCTTGCAGCTAAACTGGTTTCTAAATAAAATCTTCATGTATTTCTTCTTTCATGAGTTTGAATAATAATTGCAAAGTAAAATTTGGAAGAAGGCCAGACCCATTCACATAGCCATTGAAAAAGAATTACCACAAATACTTTACCAATGTTACCTGGTACCATTTAAGCAGAAAAAAACAGAAAAGAGCCATAAATGTGGGACACAATATGAAAGAAAATAATCTTTCTGCATGTATACTATTAATAAGGATACTTTAGAAGAGCAGTGTTTTTGAAGATAGGTAGCAAATAAAGTTATTGCCAAAAGCAAAGGTTGGCTGCCTGCTGTGATTGTGATGGATCACAGTCCACAGGAGGCTCCTTAGTTGGAGAAAGACAAAATTCTTAAATTGTGAGAGGGAGAGTTTTGGTGCAGTATCTAGTACAGTGGTAATGCTCGTCCCTTGGGCATCCAGGCATTACTAGCAATGTTACTGTTGCCCGTGCTTGGTGAAGAACAGATGTCCCTATTCTAATGGCATGGTAGAATGACTTCTAGGAAATCCTTTCAGTTGTAAATAACTAAAAAATAAGACGCAACTCCAAAGATCTGCCTGTCTAAAATCTGAGTAAAATACACAAAAGGGAGATTGACTAACACAAGTTCTCTCTTGCAGATAATATGGACTGTGAATAATAAAAAAATATGAAAAATGTTACTCATAAAGCTATTTTAAGTAGAACTTGAAAGGGGGAGTGAATTGAGCTAAGGGAGAAGGAGGAGGAGTTATAAACTTGTGGTATCTTTCCCAACTCTCATGATTGATGTAAATATGTTAAGAACTGTTACTATTAATGTATAAATAACTTGGCAGCCATACAAGTGCCCTACATAGTGTTTGGAAATGAGGGAATTGACCAGTGTAGGTGTTGAACGAGCTTTAGATATTTTACCTTCCTTTTTTCCAGGCATAAAGATGCGGATCTAGAATGATATATCAGCTCAGACCGAAGGTGTTTCTACATCAATATCTTGTTTTTAACAGATGCCTATGGAAGAGTATCGTAGGATGTGCAGATAGCTGAGTATCTGAAGGAAGTGTCACTGGCTTCTAACAGGGTGCAGTTTAAGGGTGTCTGGGCAGGTGATTTGTTATTTAATAATTCAATGTAATTTATGACACAAGAATGATGTAATTATGGTGTCCATTTTTAGTTAGGCTGTTCCCAGCTTAGGGGTTACAGTCCCCTACTCCTTTCATTCTGCATGGTGTAAGACCATGTTATTTTAATTTGTAAAACTTGATATCAAACTTGCATGGATAAAGTTGAGTGCTTGATGTGTGCATATGGAATGTCAGTCCTTCTGTGCAGACTTTTATTTACTGAGAAATATAAAAAGAACTCTTCATAAAATCTCAGTTTCAGTCATGTGCAGTCTATTTACACTTTGCATTTCTCTTAAAATGGAACCTGAGAAGTGCTTATGGCTAGTTTTGATCTTACCAATCTCTCTTTTTGTAAAGACTATGGTTTTCATATCTCTATATGAATTGTATCTGTAGAACCATTGAAAGCGTAAAAAGCTTGGTTTTGAAAAATAATTGCCAAGTTTGTGATAGTTTATAAGAATGAAGGAAGTTTTGATTCAGATTTTGGTGTGAAGTTTCTGTGGTTGAATAGCAGAGGATATTTGTCAAATAGTCATGAAAAAAAAAAAGAAATTCCTGATAATTGCAAACAGGACAGTGTGTAAATGAAATGGCTCTTTCCTATGGCCAATGCTTGAACTTTAACTTAGTCTGTTAACAGTGATATAAATCAAACAGGTTTGATTTGTCTTTCCAGACTTGGATTGCTCTGGAGACTTCTGAGGACTTTTACGGCTTGATATGGACTTATTCCTGATTTGGATTCCTCTTTCCTCCTCTTGTGTGTTAGGGTTTGTTAGCAGATCTTTGAAGATATTTGATGCCTAAGGCAAAGGATCCTTTATGGTAGCATATATATTTTTTCTTTTTTTCTTAAAATTTTTTAGAGCAGAAAATGGAGCTACAGTTCCCATTGTCCAGTAAGTCCTTAAAAATTTAATTAGATAAAGCAATGAAAATGGTTCAATCTAGAAGAGAGATTTAAATAAATGCATTTGAATATTATAATGACATGGCAAACTATGCAGTGAAAGTCTGCTATCTTGCATAAATGATCGAGGGATAAAATTAAACCAGTTCATCTTAAAGGTATGTGATTTGGAACCACTTGCCATTTTTCCAAAGCAGAGATGAAGATATTAAAAAAGGAGGGGGAAAAAATGATTAAAGGAATGGGGGAAGAGACATGGTTCTTCTAAAGATACCTATGGCAAGCCCTATTATAAATTGCAATAGACCACCATGACAAAGAATTAGTCTGTTTCCTTCAACAACAAAAACTTCAGTGCAGCAACAGGGTTCTACTAAAAGCATATACAAACCATAAGATTAAGTGATTAAGTCTTCTTTCTTGGAGTTTCAGACTTTCCAGAGGTGGATTCCTTCCAGATTTTGCCAGCCTGCTGAGGAGACATTCTCTCTTCCTATATAGCAGTAGAATAACCTTAATAAATGTATTAATAATTTAATAATGTATTAAATCCAATATACATTATTTCCCAGTGTTGCAAGATAATTTTTGAGTTTGGAAGTCTGTTCACTGGCCCTGTAATGAAATTGAGGAAAGTATACTGTATAAAAAAGTGTAAATTCAGCTTGGTGCGTGTGCCTAGGAGTGTACTTGTACACTATTAGTCTCTCCTTTGTATTTCCAGAAAGTTAAGTACTTCTTTTTATTAATAAAGGAATTGGAAATTGCTCTTTCTTCCAAGGATTTAAATGAGAGACTGCTGATTAGACAATGGTGTAGCTTGGGAGAGGAGGAAGATTATGTGGAAAATTCTCATAATACAATTTCATTTTCGATGCTGCATTGGTGGGTTTTGCAATCATCATTATTAATACAGGGAGCAGAGGAGCTGAATACTGGTTGTTCTGGGCTAAAAGTTACCAGTAATGCTGAAGGATTTCATAAAAGATAGTGTCCTATTTTTCACGAGATGCAACAGTAAAGTCTTTTGTCACTGTCATAGGGAGGTTATATTCCAAACATTGTATAGTCAGTTCAGTTGTCTCCTTCCCTCTTTGGAGTTTGGTTTAAATACTTCTGGTGTGAGGAAGCTTCTGCTTCGTTTGCAGGATTTGAATTTGTGTCCTTGTCATCCAAGGGTGAATGTGAAAACCAAAAAATGACTGGCATTTACTTTGTGTCGGGTAGAGAATGAAAGCTCTCCTAAAACAATCAAATGACCTTTGCATGGGAAATGATAATATCATGTTGATAGTGTCTCCAGGAGTAGATCTGCTACTAGTCCGTTTTTGGTTAAGGAAGATACAATGTGTTGTGAGAATTTGGATCATATTGATTTGCCTCCAGCTGCGTTGCCACAGTTTTGACAGATATCATGCCTGATGACTGAGTGTCCATACTGATGTGTAACTTTCTATTTGTTTTCGCTTATGTCTCCTTCGGCTTTGTTTTGTTGCTGTGTAGACTAAGATCTCATTGCTTTCTTAGCCTAACACTTGCTCAGGCTCTTGGAATAATTTTTCTTCCTTGGAGTATCTTAAGAGGTTTGGGTTGTTGCCTTCTTTGCTGACAGGACTGGTGTGGAAGCACTGAATGAAAGACCTTGAAATACTGACAGTGCTCACTTCTGTTTCTGTTTTGATTGCCCCAAATGACATTTTTGAATGTACTTCTCTGTGTGGGCTGATAACACTATTAATAAGAATAGGCTTGAGGTGATGCATGTTGAATGGAGAAAGCTCTAGAGAACAGGACTTCTTTGAGTTTGTGTCCTTTATTAGGCTGGGTTTTTCTGGGGGAGTGGGGTAGTGTGTGTTTTTTGTCTGTGTCTTTTTTTTTTTTTTGAACGGCTAGGGCCATTTCTTCCAGTCTTTCTGGTTAAGAGTTGTGACCCCGTTTCCTGGATGCTGCTATTGTTATTGTCTTTGCCTTCATTGAAATTTATAATTTTGCAATTTTGTGGTATGCTAGGCAAGACTCTGTTTTGTTATTGCTTCCTTGTTTCCTCTACCTCTTTATAGCAAATTTAGTTAGGAAAGAAGTCTTGTGGGTTTTTTTGTTTTATTTTAAAGCACCTCCTTATGTTAGCTGATCTAAAAATCTATCGGGAAAATTGCCCCAACTTAAAAATAAATAACAATTGCACACAGATATACTTGGCCACGCAGCAAGATCTATTTTCAGAAAAAGGTTCTGTCCTGTTTTCACTTAATTTTAATGATCTGGAATTTTACCTTCATTTAAGAAATCCTAATTAATTTTGACATATTTTCCAGTGCTTCCTAATAGATAAATGCATACATCCTCTGGATCAGATCTCAGAATCATTTGTATAAGGGAATCTCTGCTTATCTGTCAGATAACCTCAGGTATTCTAATAATTCCTAGTATATTTGAAGTTCTGCCTCTGCTTGTTTGTTTACTCTAGCAAGGTCTTGTGATTGGGAGGTGATGTAGGCTGTAGGAGGTTGCTGCCATATAAATACAACATATTAAAAAGCAAGTGCAAGCCTGTGTAGATGAGTGTTCTGGTGAAACGCTGTTTTCGTTTTTTAGATGAACCTGTGTCAGTCTAAGTTAACAGTTACATTTAGATATTTTTTTTGTGTGTGTGTGTGCATTAGTTGATGATTACATCAGCAGACTGGGAGTCAGAACTCCTGTACTTCTGTCTCAATTCTGTCATGAGCTTCTGTATTGCCTTGAGATGCCAAGTTATCTTTTATCCAGCAGTATAGTTGGAATAATGCTATTTTCCTTTTTCTCCTAGGATTGCTGAGGCTAGTAGAGTGCTTCTAGGATGCTGGATAAAAGGCTCAAACTTCAAGATCATGTTAAATAATTGTGCAGTTGGAAATGAATCAAATGTTCATTCAGCTGAAGATGGATAGGCTTGGTAAAGGTTAAACTAAAAAATTGCAGAAAGAGAGAGGAGTGAAACAGGACAGGCTAAGCTATTAATACTGTTATATGACTCATTTCCTTGTTTTCTTATTGATTCTTAGGCTGTGAACTCTTGGTCTGTCACTTAAGATCTGGAAACCATGAGGTGCTGCAATGATGCTAAAGTAATGATACTTAAAAATAATAACATTGGCAAAAGTGCATGCCTGGATGAGACATGTGTAGGATACATATTCAAACATATCCACTAAAGCACTCTTGTAGTTGGAAGAGTTCTCTACCTCTTTGTAGCAGACAGTGAATCACAGAAAGGGTCCATAGTGTTGCTGAATTAGAATATGGTGTGCTGGGAGTTTGGGCTTAGCAATGGCAAGTCTGTATCACTCATTAATTGGCAAGGGTGCATTTGTGACAAAGATTGATTCAACAGGCTAGTGCATTTCTTTCTTTCCTATGTAATAAAAAATGCATCTATAGACTATTCAGCTTTATCCATAGAGATGCTTCTTGGCCACAGATTTTTTGAGTAAGGTTGTAGGAGTTTTAATTTTCACAATCCTTTAGCAATGTCTGTGTTTACTGAAGCAGTATGAATAAAGCAGTAATGTTCTTTTGTTGAAAAGTCTCATCCTACCTGTTTGGGATTGTTTCTGGAGAACAGACTCTTAATTCTTATAATAATTGTCTTTAATACTTACTTGGCTATTATGCCTCAGATTAATGTTTTAACAGTGTAGTATATGATACACACAATACAATTTATCCATGTCATAGATTTGTTAAGACAAGACTTAAACATTAAGGTTATGTAGCACTGCACAGCACTGTCTTTGCGTTTTCTGTGAAGTTGGGTGTTTATGATAAACTAAAGCAGTGTTCTTTTCCGATACAGTAATTACGGGATTTTCTATTATCGTTAGGCTTAAATTCATGATGCAGGTATGAAGCTGGTTCTCTCATGTAGTCAACTGTTAATAAGTTTGTTCTCTTCTTGCATCTAGGTATAAGTAGAGACCTTGTGAAGAGGAGAATAGTACTTCAAGGCAAAGATAAAATTCCTTAGGTCACAGGGAGGAATGAGAAAAAGCCAAAAAGGTCTTTGCTTCTTATTTTGAGGAATATTAGTGTTCTGGTGCATATGTTACTCAGAAATTTAACTGAGGTCCCTTCCAATCCCTAACATTCTGTGATTCTGTGAACAGAGAAAACGTGGCATGAAAAATGCAATTAACTAAATTTCATGCTTTCATGATAATTTTCTTCTCTAGGTTTCTCAGTTTGTGGTGTGAGCCTTCCTGGGTGTCTCACCTTGATCTGCTTGCCACCTCTGTCTTGTTTACTTATATTTTTCCTTTTTTTTTAGAGAGACTTATTCTCTGCCTTCAGAGGTTTACTTACCTTTTTTGAGTAACTGAGTAAATTCAGGGATCTCTCAGGGGGTTAAATTCATCAAAAGATGATAACGCTGTTAAGTTTCTTGCCTTGTTCCTCTGCATTTTTGAGTTTTTATTTCAGGACAAGCTCCTGTGGCTGTGTGGTTGATACTGTGCGTAGTTCCCCGAAGTGAGACTGTTAAGGTTTTTGCGCTCTCAACTCTGCTGTTTGTTAGGTACTCAAGCCCTCTCTTTGAAGCTTTTCTTGCAGGATATTTCGAAGCTGTGTGTTTTAAAGTATGAATAAGTGATAATAGGGAGTGAAAAGTTGTGGGAGATGCTGGTTTACACACCAAATGAAACTCTCAGAAGTGCACAGCTTGTTTGACAGCGTTAGGATATCTAGTGCACTTTGCATCTGACTTGCTGTGAACTGACAGCCAAAGACCTTTTGTTCAGTGTTTTGAAAAGTTTCAGGCCTAGAACTCTGGTCAAAACACTATTCAGACAAAAAAAAAAATGATATCTAGCCACTGCTCTGAAAGCCATGATCTTCTTATATTAAGGTTTTCAGACTTAAAACAGAGATGTCCCGTACTCTTCTGTTTGAAGGGGTCAGAGGCTTAAAAAGCCTGATACTTCAAATTGTGAGTTATTTGCCCTAGCACCCATTCACATGGAGTATCTTCTGCAGAATTTTTCTGGTGTTTAGAAATAAAATAGATAAAATCTTAGATTTTTTCCTAGAGTACATTTGTTTAGTCTGTGTTTGATTCTGCCCCCTCCCTGCCCCCCCCGCAACTGAAATCCTTACCAGTAGTCTAAATCTGCCTTGGGACAATTACCTCTTAGCATGATCTCAGTGGTAATCCTGAAAATGCTGCCACACAGCAGCTTGCTTTCTCAGCTAGAAAATAAATGTTTGTCAGTGGTTTGTTAGATCCTTAATGTCATAGAAATTGATTTTATGTAATATAGTCATAACATCCTTCAGTCAAATGCCATGGCTCTTTGTGGTTATACCCCAAATCAGCAGAGTGTCATAGTATGTTCACAGCTTGAGCATATGGAGACTTGTTTTGCTGAAGCCAGGCCTTGGTCACTTGGAAAGGTTGGTTCCTGCTTTCCACTGCTAGTTTTTGGTGCATGTTTGTGTTGTACAGAAACAAAAATGAAACTAAGGTATCGGTATTATACATAAGTTTTGAGCTGAGACAGGCATATTTGTTGTCAAAGAGGTATTTTCATTTGTTGTGTCCTGTTCCCCCAGCCCCATTCATGGTATGTGATTACATTAATAGCCAAAAATGTGTCTGGCAAGAATCTAGTGTGAGAATGACACACTCTCCTCTCAGGAGTTTGCAATCTGTATTCATTATTTCAGGCAAACCCCTATTTGACACTTCTATTAGTTGGATCTTTACAGGAATAATAATAATAAAGGAACCACTGCCATCTTAATTTTCTTCATCAGCATTTTATTTCTGTTTTGCTTTATTGCTGATTGTACATTGTTTTTCTAACAACACACTCCTATCTCACTGTGTGAATCTGAAATGTCTAGTTTATTGAGACAGGTTTGCCTGGCTTGGTGGATTTTATGAACATGTCATTTCTCATGTCAAATGATTTAGCTTTTCATTGATGTACTAATTAAAAAATGTTTCAATAACTTTGTTTTGTTGGTGTTTTTGTGGGTTTTTTGTTTGTTTGTTTTGTTTTGTTTTTTAGTGTGAAAGTATCTTACAAATGCCATTGCTGGACTGAAGGACACAGATTCTCCCACTCGCCTCCCCCTAAACCCTGTATCCCTACTAAGCTTGTAGTAGATGGCAGATGACACTCTGTAGTACATATGTACAAGCTGTTGGGCTGTTTACTCAGACCAGGAAATTGATAACATGCCTGAGGTCTGATTCAGGCCTTTTGCCCAAGAGCTTTAGAATTACAGCTTCAAAATAAAACTGCATGAATTTCACGTGTTAATCTATTGCTCTTTTTTACCCTGTGAACCACCTGCCTGTTCTCAGTATCACCTTAATTCACCCAGTTTTCCCAGAAGGAAACATGTTCCTGGTATCTCTGCTTTTCTCTTAGAAGAATTCCCTCTGGCTCTGTTATTAGCTGCATGACCAGGATAATGCTGGTCATAACCTGCTGTCTCAGCTGGAAGGGGGCAGATCAGTCACTGGTCAGGTTGGAGCCTTCTTCTAAAGATTGATCTAGTGCTGCCATATGACACTACAGGGTTTGGAAAGAAACCAGTACAGTTTTTCGTGTCATGCGTGTATACGTAGATGGCTTTCAGTGGGGAGGGATGTAGAAATACTAATTTCCACATAGCTCCCCTATAATGAACCTGACATATGCATTGTTGGTGCCATATTCATCCATCTGAAACCTTGTGTATGTTGAGATTCAAGGTATGAACACTTTTCCTGAAGTTTTAAAGTAAAACTAGTATGTCTGAAGTGCTTTAGGAGACAAAATATGTGGAAGTCTGGATGTAACACTTTGATATGTCTTCTGCTGTACCTGGTAGAGACTATCAGCAGTCTACTGCTGAATGATTAGGTGAGAATATATCCTTGTAGCTCATGCAATTTACTTCAGAGTTTGGCTTTTTAACTTGGTCTCATCTTCATTGTCAGCTTTTAAACTGAGATTAAGGACCTTTTTGTTTTGCGATTAGAGGGCAGACTTGGGTTCCTAATGGAGGAAAAGCCCTTCTGACAATACCATAGCCAGAAGTCTTTTTGTACTACGATATTTGAGAGAGCATATACTGGGTAGCTAAAAAATTGATATAAAAAAACCCCCTCTTTCTAAGTGGAACTTTTTGTCTAAGTCTTTTGTAGTGAATTTAGCTTTTACCATAAGCCGCCAAATTTAAATAAAATAGCTTTGCTAATAAATAAGCATGTATTGCTTAAATATTTTTTGCTGAAGTTTTAAAGTGTATCAGATCACTGAAATGAGGGAAATTACTGGGTAAATAATTGGATTCGTGTTGCTGAAGGGTCACATCAGCTTGCAACAGATTTTCTTCAGTAGGCGTAGATTGAAAATTGTGTGTTTATTTCAGTGTAGTTTATGTAAATTTTTATTTTTTATTTTTTTTTTAAGAAGAAACTGAAAATGTTTTACTCTTACAGAATGTAATAAAAATGAAATGTGATGTTGAGATCAACTGGTTCTAGTAGTGTAGTGGTGTAGTATCCAGAAAGTCACTTCAGTTGACTAGCTAAAGATAATGCTTCCTTTGATTCAAAACAAAACAAAACAAAACAAAAACAAACAAACAAACAAACAAAAAACCCAAAACCAATTAAAAGCATTTTTAATAGAGGCATATGAATCCAAAACATCTAGTGTAATTTTATTTTGTTAGTAACATTCTCTAGATTTTGTAAAACTTTAATTTGTGTGAATGGAATTCTAGTTTCCTTTGAAACTAACTTGACACAGTTGTGAGTTTGGAAGATAATCCTAAAATGTAATCCTTTAATATATTGCAACATCTTATTTTTTGCTATCCCCAGCAACACTGGCAATATTGAATTTGACTGTTGGCAGTGGTAACTTTGTGTTCGAGGCTGCAGTTACAACTTCAGAATACTTGGTGTACTTTTAGTGTTACCTATACATATATTGTGTGTCAGTGGTCAATATATGCAGTTTGAAGAACATCTGGTCTAGAAAATGAGAAGGAAGTTTACCACCCTTTAACATCAAATATGAAAATCATTAATCTGAATGTGTGTTTAAATTATGTAATTACTTAAATGTGAACATATTATAGCATTACAGTTAGCAAAAAGAAATATAAAGTATGAGGTATAAGCTATGTTTACTTGTAAGTCAACATCAGTTTAACGTTACTACCTAGTAACAGTCTTTCTTTCAGGAAAGGAGTAGAAATGCAAAATCAAATTAAAATTTTATATTTAAATCAAGTTTCCTTGCTTGATGATTGAAGTAGTAACTTTTCTTCGTTACTGTAAATAGTTTTGAATTAACCTGGGCTGAGTATCTGTCCTTCTGCAGTGAACTGCAGGGGATATGTTTTGACTCAAGATACATTTCATCAAGTGTTGATGGAGATTTTCAAATACGAGAACAGAAAGCAGAGTGCTGGTTATAGATTTTCCTGCAGATCCAAACCAGATAAGTTTTGAAGCAAGTTAGAAATGAACAGGAAAACATCAGAGGAGCCACACTCAACGAGTGACAGGATTGTAGCACAGGCTGGAAGCCGATAATGGTAAATTTCTTATTTCAATGCTATCTTTCCCTGCAGTATTAAGGAGGCTGCTCCAGCTCTGTCCCGCGGGGAAGTTCCATGGTGCAGCTGAGCTGATCTAACATCTTTCTGTTTCTGAAAGCTTTCCCTGCACCTAAGTCTTGTGGGTATTGCCTGCCCCTTAGCTTCAGCTCCAGTGCTCCTCTGACCCTTCAGTGAGTTGATCCACCTCCCTAAAGCCACAGAATACTCCTCACTTTTAAAAATATTTATTTTCAGATGTTTTAGGAAACTGAGTCTGCAAGGACATGTCAGACAGGTACCCAGTAGTAAACAGAGGGACGAGGGCCAACCATATCTAGGAAAGCAAATTGGAGTAGGTCATAGGAGTGGTGGAGATTAATAAGTCTTTCTATGGCATAGGCTGCTATAAACAATTTGCTTGTCTTGCAGGCCTCTGCCTTTAGTTTCCTCCTCATAACAGGGATCATACTTACCTATCTTACAGGGTTGTTAAAAAGGCTTTGTAATATGTGTGTTCAAGGCATCTTAAGGGTTGAAAAAGATCTTATAGAAGCAATTCTGCCTTACTGTATCCTGAATGTACTTACTACTTTTGCCATAAAACTTTATTTCTTAGGAGATGTCATAAAGCTATTGGATTACCATTGTTAATGGTAATTCTGCCAGGCAGATATCAGCTCTTCCGTTGAAGAATGATGAAGCTCTCTTAGTGTTAATAATTTTGTGGGAGGAACAGGTCTCGCTGTTTGAATCACGGAAGGTTGCTACGAGAAACCCAGCAGTGTTTCCATAGGACGTACCAATGTAATTATAGAAGCTTCTTTTGAAAATTGATAAGCCATCAGTTATTTGTAGCTCTGCTTCAGAGCAAATAAAACAATAGCAGATGTTGAACAGAATGAGTGACTTGCATGTATCCTGATTTTCTTTGCAACTGCATGTGGTCTTCCAGAAGATAGGTTTGGGTTTGCTTTTAGTTTGTTAGAGCTCTGGCTGATCTGGGTAGAATTCTGAGAAGAAACAATAAAGGGTATTCACTGTCAACCTATAACAGTTGCTTTGTACTTGGCTTTTGGCTCTTGCAAGGAGAGCAACAGATCCAAGAATCACAGAACACATTGCATGGGGGAATGTTATGAAACTGTAAGTGCCTTGCTATGCTCTGCTTAAAAAATTGATAAATTGAAATGTTGGAGCATTGAGAGCGAATAATCCTATGACATCTGTAAGGCTCTGTATAAGAAACACTTTTATTGTAGAACATCCCAGTGTATGTGCTCCCCATCCCAGTAGGAGACTGGCTGCCCAGCAGATCAGGTCCCTGCAGTTCTGCATTGCCCTAGTATGTCTGTCTAGAATCTGGCAGTGTCTCACTTTATTTTACTGTTCAAATTTCTCTCTCTGAGATGGATTTCTTCATCTGAAATGAAAATTTGTAAATGTACAAGTGCAAACTAGAGCTTTTGAGTTACATTTATAAAAAGGCGAGTTACTGGTTTCATATTTTCTGGATGTGAGCTTTAGCTGCTCAAGATTTAATCAACATAAGACATGAGGTGATAATATGAGCTCTCCAGCCTTTTTGCTTACACCTGCTGCAAGACTTCAGAAAGTACTTTGCTTTAAATGCTAGTTGTAGTTAAGCAGCTAAAAAGAAATCTGATAGATTGGATGTTATTAGCATTTTATTGATATTTTGCCCTTAAAGGGGAGAAACAAGATAATGAAATGGACCATATGGGCATTGCAGACAATTCATGGCTATCTTGGAATACCGAAGGGTAGAATGTCTCTCTCCATGTGGATGGAAACAGGAAAGAAGTTTTAGAGAAGTCCTAATCCTAGTTCAATACTTTGATCATTCTTGAGATCAAGGGGAGGAAAATTTGGGTTTGTTAGC
Organism: Patagioenas fasciata; assembly: GCF_037038585.1. Classification (NCBI taxonomy): domain Eukaryota; kingdom Metazoa; phylum Chordata; class Aves; order Columbiformes; family Columbidae; genus Patagioenas; species Patagioenas fasciata. The sequence continues at coordinate 62,087,724 of NC_092522.1, forward strand.
AGGCCCCTTAAATGCCATGTGTGTGGGCAATCCTCAGGGTTTTACATGCTTGAGGGCTTTGTGTCCAGTAGGAGTGGACAGGAAAGGACAGAATATTTGGTTTATGGTTTTTGTGCTTATCCATCAGTAAAATATTGTGTACTCCCATTCTTAGTGATAGATTTTGGATAGATTACTGTAGGAGTAATGATGTGCGAAATATTTGGAAGATATAGCTCTGACAAACTACAAATCTCTCAGGTGCATTATTTGTAAAATTATTTCTTCCTATATGATAATCATCTTGGGGGGGGTTGGTGGTTTGTTTTTTTTTTTTTTTTCGAGATTATGGTGGAACATTTATCTATTCACTGTCCATGTTACAGTTATTTAAAGGTATATTGAATATGTATGGACAGTCTATGCCATTTCCTTATTCTCTCTTATGGCTTTGCAGTTATATTAATGCACTGAAATGCTCATCCTGGGAACATGATGAGTTGTTTACTCATCCTTTTTCTCCCAGATGATCCTAGCAGCTTTTCTATATTCTACTTTAAGCAGTGGGACAAGCATTACACAGCCGCTTCTGTGAGAGAAATACACTACGGACAGAAGGAGAAGTAGCAGCGGCAGTAATACTCTGATGGTCTACAGTTATAAGCAAGACAGGATATTTATCTGTAATGTCTTGTTCTATATCTTTTTAGAAAGAAATAAACTGATTTCAGACAAACATGTGATCTTTGGATTATATACAAAGTAGAACAGATTTTTATTTTTTCAGTTTATATCCTACATAATTTTAATCAACCAGCCAAATAGAGAGTTGGTAGGTTGACAATCCAGGGAAGTCAGCATATGTATCAGGTATTATTTGAGGTTTTAGAATCACTAACTAGATTTTCTCATATTTAATTTAAGTTTTTCATTCTTTTAATAGTTAGGAATAGAATTTTTGTATTCTGACACTGTAATTTGTTCATTGGCTGTTTCATACTGTCATTTAGTAGAAAAGTAAGTGAAAAGTAAGATGTCATTTTAGTTATTGGGGTAGAATTTTCTTAGAATTTTATTCTTGAGTTACTTAATTTCAGAAGCTTTGTGTCAGCTTTGTGAAATACTGTGTATTTTACCTTTTTGTCTAAGTAATGGGGTTTTTTTTGTGCATCCATCCACTACAGATCAAATGTAATAGCCGTTTCAAGCAGATGCTGAAGTGTTGATTTCATTACAATCTAGCCAGTATAGATTACAGGAAAGCATATAGGTTTATCCTAGTAACTTGTTATTTTGTGGTCTGTGCAAAATGCACAGTTAATGGAGATAGTATTGAGGTGTCATGACAGCATTAGATACTGAAGTAGTATACTATCTCATGTTCTAAAAAGAAACTGGAATATACTGATCCTCTTATGCTATAGAATTGAAATCCTGAAAAGGTGTTTTCATGTAATTTGTTTTAATAGACTTTGTAAGCTCAAGGGGACCACTGACACTGCAAGATTATGATGTTACCTTGCCAAGCTACTTACCAGAAAAAGCAGCAGAATTTTCCCTGAGCAGTTTGCAAGCAGACTTTTTCAATACAGAAAAGGAACCTTCAGTACAGATGTTGAGTTTATAGAGGGAATGATCATGGTGGATTATATGTTACCAGTTCTTATTTTTCTCTGATTGTTCTGCTTTCTCATCCCTTCACATACACATACAGAAATAGCACTTAATATAGTAAACATTAGGCTTTTACACAGCTCTGGAGGTACTTTGCGAAGTACTTAATAAAAAGTGATTGATCTAAACCAAACTTGTCTAAATACATAATATATATATAGGCATAGAAAGAAAAAAGCAACTATGTAAGATAGCTTTAAAATTTCAGGTCAAAATTATTTATGAAATTACATCAGATTGCTTTTATCATCTTATTGTTATTTTTGGCTAGAATCTGCAAGCATGATGGAATCCTAAGGAATTTAGAGTAATGTAAAAAAAAAAAAAAAAAGCAACCTTTGCATGAGCCAAGCATGAGTGCAGGAGTATAACTCATATTTGTCAGATTTAGAAGAAGCAGCCTACTAAGTAGCACATCATCTACTAAATGCAACCATATTATTTTCCCAAATCCAAGTTTTCAAAATGAAGCAGAAAATGTATGAAGCTGACATTCTTCTGTTGAGTCAGTCTTTTTTCTGGCTGTTTTGAAAAGTTTACCATTTTCATCTGAAGATCCTTGTTCTCCTTGGGAAAGGCAGTAAGGTGAAACTTGGCAATGGAAAAGAAGAAAATTCAAATAAAGCCAGTGCCTCAGTGCCTTTTTTTTTGGAAAAAAAAAAAAAAAAATTAATGGCATGGAAAGCTTTAGCTTTGTGTGTATGTGAATGCATTAGCTCTGTGTGAATATTTATCTAAAAGGTATAGATTTAGCTGCCATGATGAATCTTCCCTTTTGATATTTAAGCTTTGTAGATTCTGAAACTGAGTTTTATCCAGAAAGTCTTGTAAGCATACTTTAGGTGAAGATGCTGAAATGCATTCAGAGTTTTGTGTCGAGGTAGATAAATAACTGGGTCCAAAAAGTTTGACAGTTGCTGCATTTCCATAACTTCTGTTGGGGGGGGGGGGAGAAAATTAATTACAGGACTAGCTAGGAAGTGGTGAGAATATTGCTGAAAAAGACCCCACAAATTTACAACATTTGTTTATCTTCTTGGTGAAAACGGAATATGTGTTCAACAGGAGAGTATTTTCCATGTCTTTGTAGAGATTAGAGTTAGAAGGAAGCACAATCGGGTAGTTGTACAGATTTAAATGAATTCCATGAAGTCTGGCTAATGAATTTTATATTAAAAATTATACCTTTCAAAGCCTTGTTCTGTGCAGATTGACAAAGCTGCATGAGAAGAACTGGCATCTCAACTAATTTTTTTTAGTTAATTATGGAAATGAATTTTATGAAGAAAATTTAAGTAGTCTTTTTTTTTAAAATCGACAGCCTTAAAGTAAAATGTTCAGAATTTGTGCTTAAACTATATTAAATATTTATAATTAATTATTATTTAAAATATTTTATTTAAATAGTTATTATTAATAATTTGTTAAATATATATTTGTTATATCGAAATATAATAACTCATGTTGCTCTTTGAATATACTTTTCCAGAGTTTCTGAAAATCTTCTTTTCATTCATTTTAATCTGTGATTGTTTTAACATATATATTTTGTATCATATTTTATAAAGATAAGATGCAGTCCTTGATAGCTGTCCTTCCATGGAATACTTCTGTAATCAGCAATTTTTAACTATTATGGACTTCCTACTAGAAAGACTGTAGTGTCACACTGTCATGCAAGAAGAATGATCGAGTAACTACAATGTAATGCTGTTTCTTATCCCCACTTCAAAATTTTACATTTTGTGTACCTTAATCTTTCATATGTCTACTAGGAGCATCTGGCCAGGATGGAGAGAGAATCATAATTGTGAAGACCTCTACGAAGTAGAAATAATTTGACGAAAGACTGCTGTGCTGATTTACCTAGGTGCAGATTTGCCTTCCTGGCTTGAGGTTACCTACCAGAGTATGACTGTGTGTAGAGGATGCTGGTTCTTGCTGGCCTTCTTGCCTCTTCTCTGTACTGGTGACCAGTCAATATTTGGCATATTAATGCAGACAGAGCAGCTCAAAAACATCATTCACTTAACTGGGCACATATGTATGCAGCTGATCTCATGCCCTTTGAGTCTTACTAGTGGAACAGCTCATTTCTGTACAGAAGTCTTTGCTTTGCTGCAAGCATTCATTTAAAGCTCCCAACTCTTATAAAGGCCTCTTCAGTGACTGTTGCTAGTCAAGGTTGCTCTGAGGCAACCACTCTTTGAATCTGTCTGTCTTCGTAATATTATACACTTTTGATCCAGTAAACCTTGGCACAGCTTTCCAGAACCTCGAAGACCAAACATGGAACTTGAAGCAAAAGCAGACAGGTGTGGTTAGGAGATAAAGCTGTTCCTCAGCTTTACATGTCTATTACGTGAGGACAGAAGTATCCCTCCTCTCCATCTAGACCTCTGAGCGGTGGTTGTGGGGGGGTGCAAGTCCTCCAACACAGACTAGAATCTTCAGTTATGGCACATTTCAGGGACAGTTAGGACTGGAGTTAGGTTCTTGATCCTAAAGCCAAAGACTGAGAAACTGGAATTCTTTGAAAACTGCAGCTCTTTTTGTATTAAATAAATAGCTCTCCAGCTCACTGAAGGTCTCTGGTGTGAGAAGCGCCTTGCTTCCCAGCTCTAACCGTGGAGCCTGTGGTGAGCAAACAGCTGTGCGGTGGGAATCTCCTGCCCACCATCCACTTCACACCTGGGATGCAGCTGGCAGGCTTCACCAGGAACTCCCTCCCCACAGGCTTATGCAGCATCCTTCCCAGCTGCAACATGCCAGAGATTATCAGATTTCTGACTGAAATACACACAAGAAATAATTCTTGTTTATGAGGCTCTTCTGTATTTTAAAAACCGGTGGCTTCTGTTATTTTCTGCTTTCATCTCCCCCTCCTTTTTAATTTTTTTTTTTTTTTTGTTTCCAGTGTTGCAGTGCATGTGTCACATGCAAAGGTGTATTGGGATTTTGGAGGATGATATCAGAACTTCAGTGTATGTTTGTAAGAAAGTATTGAAAGAGCCTGTGGGCAGATACTGGAGATAATTAGGAACCAGCTGGAACTGCTGCAGGCTCCAGGGATGTTTGCAGGCTGCAGAACATTCCTATGGAAAAGAAATTGCTCTGTAATTACAGGCAAGGTCAGTGCAGTCAGTTCAATGGAAAAGAGATGGTAAGAGCTGGGGCTTCCTCCCATGAAGATCATTGGATGACATTAATGAGACACAGTTGTTACCACTTTTTAAATAAGTATCTCCTGAAGTACATATTGTATAAGTGGTGTCTGCTGTGAGGATTGTAGCCCTTTCTTGAGAGAGAAGATTCACTCTTGTAAGTAAAGGAAATTTCATAGACACATTTTGTGTTTCTTTTGATCTCTGAAGATGTTGAATGCATGTTTCAGTGGTCTAAATCTCCAATTTGTTTAAAAGGCTAGTACATGTTGTTTGTACATTTTTCTTTCTGAAACAGATCTTTTAACATCTGTCTGAAGCATTTCAGCCCACTTCAGTTTATTTGAAAATGAGGTATATTTTCATGGCTGGTGGGTATCCTTGGCTTGAGGACATTGTGATAGCCATCCTGAATTCATCCTCAAGATACAAACTTTGCTTCCCTACCCTCTGAGAGCAATCAAATACTGTGTGTCCCAAAGTTGTCATCAGAAGACTTCAAGTGGTAGTACTACTTGCAACTACTCCTCCCTTCTGTTTCTCACTTGTGCTGTATAGCTTCACCTTCTCTGTTTGGTCAGTGCATCTGAATGTGGGACCACACTGGGACTGTGATGGGGATAGATTCAACTTAAAACAAAAGGAAAAGCTTCTGAGCACAGTTTAAACTGAGAAAAATCTAGGCTGCTGTGCTGCCATACCTCCCACACCCTCTCTTACATTGGCAATAGTGCTGCTGCATGTGCATGGTGAGTTCACTACAGGAAGTTCCCTTAAAATTGATTGCTGATTTTGGAGGGGAGGTTTTTGGCAAGATCAGCTTCCTGAACTGTGTGCCTGAAGGAGTGTTGGTGCTTGTATTAGGAGAGGTAGGAGGGGTTGGACTTGTCGCAAGGGAAACTGAGAGTGCGGCTGAATCTAGGAAACCAGATTTATATTTGTTGAGCTTTTGTGAATCTTCATTTCTGAAATTTTTACTTGAATCATTTCTCTGATGAGAAATATCTCTCTGAGTGTAGCACCTTGAATGGTCATCCTAGCTGAAGTGCTAGACATGGTGTACCATGCTAGGGGTTGAGAAATGAGTGATCAGAGCTGCAGGAGCAGAAACATCTTCTGTTTGTCTTGCAGCTGAATGCTTTGTATTGTGAAGTCCGTTGTTTTTCTGGTTTGCTTCCCTACCATATAAGCATAACAGATCTAGTGTTATTTGACTCAGCAATCTCCCATGAGCATGTTTGACCAGTAACTGATTAAATGGACTTGCAGCAGTTTTTTGGCAAGTTGATATAGTATTTATTCACCTAAAGTATATAGTATAAAGTGTTTAAAAAAAACCAAACCAAACAAAACCCAACACCTAAGTGATGTATTCTCTTTCTTGCATGTTTTTAGCTCAAATATCCTTAATTTTGGGGCTGAGTCTGTTCTGCAGTGCGTTTGTCTTTTCTAACTTCTTTTCCCTGTGAACAGCATAATTGTTTACCTCAATTCCTCCATGGGCAGGGTTTTTACTAATTTATTGTATTTCATGCCATCAGACCTCCACCTTTTGGAGAATGTGCATGAATTTGGCAACTCACAATTAATAGATTCTAACAGTTTGTGTAAGGACCCTTGGTGTTTGTCTTGAAAATATTTTTCCTGAAGGCATCTTAAAATTTGTTTCTTGCTTGTTCTTCCTAACTCTATTTTCCAATTTAACTCCCATTTAATCTGATGATGTCGCATCAAGTTTGGAAAGTGGAGGATACAAATGTTTCTCTTATTTTTCATATAAGACAGCTGTACATAAAAAAAATCTTGCACTTTAGAAAAATGTATACAACACACATATATTGCTTTTTCCCCTATTACAAGAACCCAGGAGGGTAATTCAGCAGATCAGAAGTGCCGGTCAGCTACCCTTATTTTTTATTTCCACTTCTCTGACAGTGTAACTTAATGGAGGAGATCATTGTAAGTTTGTTGGAGTATTGCACTGAAATAAACTTCATCAATATTAACAATGAATGTCTGCTGAACAGCCACTAATACAGGCTTCACTTTTCAATATGCCAACAAATACGTTTTCTGTCCGTTTTATTTGCTTAACCATATGTAGGTGCATATAACTAACATTACAGTGCCTGTATTAATGGGCCGGCAGTTATTATCACAGTGCCCACATTACACCTTTGTTGCATCTCTGTTCCTGTGCAGCTATGCTGGGGTTACAGATCACTTTACATCCCTCATTCACACAACTGACTGTCCTGCTCAGGCCATGCAGCTGTCCTGGAGTAGGGGAAGAGCTTCTAGAATTACTTAAGGGCAAACATTGTTGAGAGAAAACCATTTAAGAATAAACAGAAAAAAAAATCAAGCATCTTCTATTTTTTTTTTTTCTCTCTGCTCTTCCTTCATTTTCTAGGTGCGAAAATATTTTTACAACCACTAGTTAGCTTATTGCTATTTGTTTAGACTCACATCTTCCAAATCAATTTTGTGTTGTTGTGTAATATGAAAGAAAGATGTTAGCTTCAATGATTTATACCACAATGAAAGGTGAATAAAGCAAAGATAATTAGAAGAGATTACTGAAAGAAGAGGAAGACCAGTACTTATTCAGGTCAAAATTGCATTTTCTCCCTATGGAATTGGCTCTTTTTAATGGAAAAAAAAAAATCCTTTTATGTCGAAACGAGTTATCTTTTCTTGTATGTATTCCAGCCTTTTAGGAACTCAGTAGTTAATTTTGTTACATAATTTTCGTTCCTTTTGGATAGGATTATTTAATGTTTATGTTACTTTATAAGTTGGACTCAATAAACAACAAAATATTTCATCTTACCAGCTTCTAACTCTATCGTATTTAGCCTGCAATATAGAGGATGTATTACAGAATGTGCCAATTTTGTAGTACAGTGTTCAGCAGTAACCTTGAAAGTTACTCCCACAGTTACCATTTGATAGCTGCTGGGATCATCTGACATCAGCTTGTGCAGAACCAGTTGTGGTTTGATCCTTCAGACCAAAATGCAAGTTTGTGGTCTCACACTTTTTTTTTTTTAAAGTATCTTGCTGTTTTCATGGATACTAGTGTATATTTGTTCTTTATTAGACTGTAAAGGGAGGGAAAACTGCAGTTTCCTTTGACCTAGTGCAAGTTTAGCAGGAAGGAAATCTGGTTACGCTGAAAAATCCTGAATCTGGTAGCCTGACTTTTCAAAGACTCTGTAGCTTACGTTTCTTTCTGTAAGATGTTTGGGCAGTCAGAATCTTCAAAATGCAGGCTGCAAGTCCTTTCTTTTTTGTTTTGTTTTGTGTTTTGTTTTGATTTTTTTTCAGATGATAATTTGGAAATGGTGTGTACTCACCTGAATTTTCCTTCTCTGCTTTCCTTCCCTTCCCTTCCCAGTCGCCTTTTACCCTCACCTTCAGATACTCTGCTCTAGAGCCTTGAAGAGTGGGGTTTTGAATAAACATAAAATGCTGAAGAGCTTGCTGCAGTATTGGTACACTTGGCTGTGCGTGACTTCTTTCTTCAACAAAAGAGACACCTCAATGAAAGATGCATGAGAACAAGCAAATATTTTTCTTGTTGTCCAACTGTGGCTTAAGACTTACAGTTAATGGAATCAGGAGACAAAAAATGATGATTTAAATATTTACACTAAAATATGAGAGCCACTGTTAATAAGCTCATTTTTGAAAATGAATACCTGAATTTATTTCTATAATGTGGGAACGTAACTTGTTAATGGTCTTGCATTCAAGAAGAGCTATGCTTTCAAAGCAAAATCAAATAACATACTTGTGCACGCTTCTTTCCTGTCTCATGGGTCTAACATCTTTTTATCTCATTAGGTATCTGTACTTAAGAAGTATTTTACATCACTGGACTTAGACTCAAAACAGTGTTAGAGGATGAGTTCTTTTGCTAAAGAGAAAGTCCAGAGCAAAGATAATTTTCAGATACCCTTTAAGTGACACTAAAAATATGTAACCGCAGTTTGTTGATATTTAGTGTCCTAGTAATGCTAGAATTAATTTACTGGGAAAAATAAATATTTTTTCAGAATCTGGTGTACTTCCATGATTAGTCTTTGCCCTGTTCTGAAATAAAAAATGTTAAATTTGATGGTAAAAAATCTGCAGTTAAGAATTTAGTTTGGATGAGGTCTCTTTATATGGGGAGTCCAAACTGAATTCAGGCTAGTGGTAAGATCATGCAAGTAACTCCTTGCTCTTCTATAACACTTTTTATCCTCAACTCTTACACATGCTTTACAATAGAGGTAGTAACCATTACCCTTATATTTCATGTTGGGAAAAAGAAGGCAAAAAGCTTGGTTTAAACATGTGAAAAAGAGCAGAACTGTGGGACTGCTGTAATGGTAGAAGAAGGGGAGGTTTCTAAATCAGTTACTGATTTTTTTTGAGGGAAGACTTGCATCTGAATCTTTTAATTAGGTTATTTCTTTGGAGATAACAAGTGGGTGGAAATGAAGGAGAGGGGAGTGGAACGAATTAAATCTTAGTATATAGTATATGTAATCTTAATTAGCTGATTTTTTGAGTGTTTGACACTACAGTTTTAGAAGTATTTTTTAATCTTGTCTGCTGAATAGAAGTACAACATAAAGGAAGTGTTGACCCTCAGTGATTTAAACGTAAAATATTCTCATAGGGGGTATTATACTGAGAGAGATGTGTTTGAATAATGACTGACTTTATTCCTTCTGTAATTAATTTACATTTTCACCTCTCCCTGTCTAGCATTCCTAATGCAGTTAAGATTTTTTTAAGAGGACAAGCCTTTGGTTTGTCTAATCTTGAGAGTGATGGTAAATGGGACTCAGGTGAGAGAAGGTTATTGGCAAAGATGCACAACATCCCTTTTATCAAACTTGTTACTTTTACATACAGCAAAAAAGAACAGAATTTGCATGCAAATTTTGTGCAAAGCCGCTGCATTTATGGTCGTCTAAAATCCACTTGTAAAGTCATAGTACTTGCACAGTTCTAACAATTCTGTTTAATGTTTAACTCACACTAATCTAACTGATGTTTCAGAGACTTTCTGTTTTCTCAGTAAACCATTTTTTTTTCTGCTTCTCTGTAGGATTAGTAAAGGTTTGCATCATAACACACATGCTGCTAATATGAAGTGTCAACTCTTGAATGCAGATGTTTGTTAGGAAGACCCCAGTGGGTATGGAAAGAATAGCGCTGATCCTTGACTGGATCAAGTTTGCTTTCAAGTTTGCTTATGGGATAAGTGCTGAAATGCTCTTCGAACCATTGTGTTCTGAAAGTTTTTCTGAATTTTTGTTTATATCAACTTTTTTGGACTGTAATTGAGATGCACCATATAAGTCTAGGTGACATTTCTCAAATCCTCATCATGCCATGATTAAAAATATTGGTAGCAAGTGTTATTTTTAAATCTTTGCTTAGTTGTAATGCTGAAAATTTCTGCTAGTGACTCAACCAAACCTGATAGACAGTGTTACTGATAAGCACAATAGTGAATAGTGTTGCAAACTACTTTATGACCTTGTTTTATATCTATAAATTTTTCTCATTTTGAAAAATTCTTATTGGCACATCTCTTCTAGACTGAAAAAAAGTGGTTAATTACTTGAAATGTGAAGTTAGTACAGTGCTGTATGTGATATAGACAACACTGGTTTACAGATATGACAAATGGCATGAATGCAATTCTTAATTTAAATGAGCTCTCTTTAGCAGTAATTGTATAGATGCAATAACCGTGCACGTCAGATACAGCTCCTGGAATACCCTGGACAGCCTTTTGCTTGGTCTCTTCTACTCTATTTATACCCTTCTGTATATAACTGAATTTGGACATTTTCTCCCCCTTTGTCAAATGGAGGATTTGAGTAGTTAAAATTTATCTGTATTGATTCAAACTCCTAACCTTTAAATTTGGAGTACCTTAGATCTCTTTAAAGCAGTAATTCAGGCCCTGGAGGAATCATCTTGGTCTCCTTTGAGACTGAGAAGTTTAGCACTGTACTTTGACACTTTGGAGCATCTCTCGTATGAGTAAAGTCTGAGAAAGCTGGGACTGTTCAGCATGGAGAAGAGAGAAGGCTCAGGGGGATCTCGTCAGTTTGTATAAACACTTGATCAGAGGGGATGAAGATGGGGGAGCCAGGCTTTTTACAGTGCTGCCCGGTGATAGGACCAGAGGCAATAGGCACAAATGGATCAACAGGAGGTTCTCTCTGAACATCAGGAAACTCATCTTCACTGTGAGGATGAACGAGCACTGGCACAGGTTGCCCAGAGAGGTTGTGGAGTCTCCATCCTTGGAAATATACAAAAGCTGCCTGGATACAGTCTGGGGCAACTGACCCTAGGTGACCCTGCTTCAGCAGGGCGATTGGATGAGATAATGGCCAGAGGCGCCTTCCAAAGATTCTGAGATTCTGTTTATGTGCCTCAGGGTCTAACTCTGTGTCTGCTCTGTCACTGAGATCTCTCTTCCCTGTACTCACTCCAAAGTTGTAGAATCTTTGTTGAAGAGTTTGCCCTAGTGCCTATGGCCAAAAGAAAGGTTGTTTTATTTCTCCTAATGTATCCTTCCTGGATACATTTGATTAATTATGCGTGTTAAATGTGAAAAGTTTTGGGAACTTGGGAAGTGAAGAAGAATATTTTCTAGTTCATATTTGTGTGTATATCAAATACATATGTGTGTGTCTGAATATTGCATATATCTATATATAATATAGATATTTTACAGGATTCCAATATAAAATCCGTAATCATAATACTTTGATTACTGTAACAATAGTCCTTGTATCTTTTAGTTGTTTTGTGGCTTATTTTATTAACTTTTTTTCCCTTTTTTTTTTTTTTTTTTTTGTATGTGTGTGTGCTCTGTCTTGCAGAGTTCGAAGCATCCAGGGATTTCGAAGTTGGAATGACAGGAATCTTACAAGATAACCACAGCTAAACTGAAAAGGCAGATGCAGCTCTGAGTACCAGATTGAGTGAGCTGGTGTGTACACTGCATGTACATGAAAATGCACATGTTTTTGTCATCACACAGACTTACTCTTGCATATTCGTAAGAGCTTTGCAATTGATGAAAATTAATCTGAGAACCAGATGGAGCACCTTTACAGCACAGAAATCAGTAACCCATGGAAAGACACCTGCCAGTAATGTTCAACTTTCCACATGGTCTTCACGAGTGAAAAAGGTTTGCAAGAAGAGGAAGAAAAAACACCCTCTCCACAGAAAAAGCCTAATAAATACCTTTGCAATCTGAATCAATAGCTGCAAGGGAAACAGAAGAATACAGAGGGTGGAGGAAGCAGATTTTGTTATTGCAGAGAAATAATGTATAATCTTTGGCACGTTTTGCTTTGGGCTCAGTAGATTGTGAATGGACTAATAAATCGTGACCATATGTTGAGTAACGATGGCTGGAAGTAAATAAGTTGAGGAACTATGGGACAAGTCTGGGCACTGAACTGAGCAAACCTCATCATCCTTCTTGAGTTAACCAGGTCATCAAACTTCCATATTCTTTCTCCCTCTCCTTTTTCCTTTTTTCACTTAGTGTGGTATAAATACTAATTAATTGAGCTCATAAATGTTATTCAAATAAAACGATTGGAATACTTCATATGTTTCCTTCTTGTACAACTGCAAATGTTGTGTCTGGAACTATGAATCCGTGCTGTAGACAAGCATCAAGAAGGAAAGATCCGATCAAACAAGCAAGAAAAATACCTAGAGAAATAGTGAACCCAGGAAGTCAGATTTTTAATGCTGCTTCTCTTTCTTTTTTAGATGATTATATTTCTTCCTTCTTTGAATTTTAGAAGATTTTGAGAGAGTGCTTACTTGATGTTCTCTAATTCTGGCATTTGTTTTTTACAGTAGAATGAAAACTCTGTGATTCTTTGTAGCAGAAAAAAGGGAGAAGTAAAGGAAAAACAGCTTGACATTTTAGCCTGTTTTGGAAGAGAGAGAACTTCATGGTTCACCTGAGGCAAACTTATCTGCTTTGAAAGCTAAAGGCTTTAGAGCATTTTTGATTCTGCTATAAATGAAGAGAGAGTTTCTTTTTCATTCGTGTGTGGCAGCCAAAAGTGGGAAAGCAGGCAAGATAGCGTGATAAACAGTTCAGGCTCTTTTGGGTCTCTGGTGGAAAAAAAAGTGCTGCAATGAAAATTGGATTGGCTTTGGATTGCAAAAACTTTTGAGTCCAACGAGCGGTTCAGTACCAAGAGTGATTTCCCAACTGGCCTGGCACACCAGTGCCTGCACAAGTTCGGGTCTGTTGTTTCGCATGGTTTGTGTGCCTTTTTTTCCCTTTATGCAATCTCTTTAAGCTTTAGCAGCAGAAATACATCAGATGGAACAGATATGCCAGAGGGCAGCTTGGAAAAGATGAATGTCATATATATACATATATATGTATGTACGTGTGTTTAAATTTCTGCAACTGAACTTCTGAAGAAAATCTGACTGGAGGAAATCTTAAAAGCCTTAAGTTACTTGAAACCTACACATTTGCAACTCTTTGTCTCTGGAATTGCATTACGCTAAACTGGAATCTCAGGCTGTATAAAGATTATATCAAGTTGAGCAAAAAGATGACTTAAACCATTTCTTGAGCGCCTCTTATGAAGTAGCTGTTTCTCCAAAGGATAAGTGCACCCTCACTCTACAGACTCAAAAACAAAAATGAACCTGAATTTTTTTTTTAAGTGTTACTTTTTCTTAGCCAACTGCCATCATCTTTTATAGAGGAATTTTTCACTATGCATTTGGTGGATATTTATAAACACTGACCCCATCCTTCTCCCTTTCAGTGATCTATCCCAGGTCAGTCTTATCAATAAAAAAAAAAATTGATTTAAATTTTGTGCACTAGGCATATTACTTTCTTATGTCAAAAAATAAAATATTTAAAAAGCATGTATGCAGCAGTGGAACATGGGCCTGTTCTTTGCAGCGATTCCAACATCCTCTGCCTCTCCTGGAAAGGGAGAGTCCCTAAAAGTGAGAAGGAGAAACCGGTGTGCAGGAGGCGGTACTATGAGGAAGGCTGGTTGGCAACAGGCAATGGCAGAGGAGTTGTAGGCGTCACTTTTACTTCCAGCCATTGCAGAAGGGACCGGAACACCCCTCAGAGAATCAACTTCAATTTGAGGGGCCACAACAGTGAGGTAAGCAAAATATGTGTTATGCTTTAAAGGAAAGAATAGTCTTTTTTTTTTTTTTTTTTGGTAGTACTTCTGCTTGAAATTTGACTGTGTGGTATGAAGGAGGCTCAGAACTAATGCAAATGTGATTGGGATCTATTGGAGTCTTTCTAGTAAATTCAAACACATGGAGAGGTTCTTTGGAAATGGGTCTGGTTTTACCTTGGCCTATTTTCTCCTTCATTCCACAGCACCTCCCAGTTTCTAGGCAAGTTCTATAAATGTGTGTTAAGGGAGTTAAAAGTTTTGATGGTTGACTGCTTTTACACAGTCTGGCTTGCAGGCTAAGGGAAAGGAAAGGGAGCAGGACAAGAGCTCACTTGAAGTCTGCCAGTTTTTCAGGAGCTGCAAACTGGAATGGTCTGTGGCAGGGTGAAGCTAGGCTGACAAGTCAAGTTTTAATTAGAAAAAGGGGCAAGTGGGAATTCTCAGAAAAATGTTAAGATGCCCTGCAGTAAAATACCGTAACTTCGGAGTGCAAGGCATTGTCTTGACTGCAATGATACAAAAACTTTTCAATTTATTTTTTCTGAAAGGGATAAATGTGTTGGTAAAAGCTGATACTTCAGCTGTGCTTTTCCATATTCCTGGCACCTATCTCTTTCTCCACGTAACGTCTCATGGGAAGTGCAGATGATGCCCAGTAGCATACAGAGTGTCTTGGACAGGTATGAAGACCTGGTTTGTTTCTGCTTTTTAGTTAGACTGCATTTGGATGTGGTCTTTGAAAATAATCTGTTCAAATAAAAGCTTTGCTCTTAGGTTAGTGGATGGAGTTACATTTTAAGTATTGAAATTAAAACCAAAAGTGCGGTGTGGTTTTTCTTGTATTTTGTGCTGCTTACTCATTGGACTCTGATATTTATTGCCCTTTTGACATAACCTGCACCAAAGATTTAGAGGTAGGTGTTTTTGGTTCTTGTGTTAACATGAATACCAATCCTCTTTTTAAGGAAAAAAGGAAGCAGGGGATAAATATTTAGTCTTAAATAATTGCTTCTGTATACTTTATGGGTGTATTGTAAATTACATGGACTTTTGTATTTATAGATGAGAGGGATTCATGTGTATATTTGTATCAGGTTCATTCAAAAAATGACAACCAACTTTTCCCAAAGGGAAGAACGGTGTTTGAATCCAGCATTTAGTTGTCATTATAATTTTCAATTGCAAATTGCATTTTATTTTCAAAATGTGTGAAGCTTTTAACTTTTCTGTATTTTCTTCTCTTAACTTTTCCGTGAACCTGGGCACCTGTTTTTCTCCTTTTGCATAGCATGTGTCTTGAAAACAATGGAGGAAGTGCTGTTTATGGGTATGTGAGGGCTCGTTGCAGAACATGGAAATAGGAGACTAGGTTTAAGTATGTGCCAGTTAGGTGAAGAAGATGCTGACGTGCATGCTGCCCTTTGGTTTTGGCTAGTTTCACTTCATTTACTCAGTTGGCCATTACATTATCTTTCTGGGTCACTGCATTGTTGTTGTGTGGATTCAACTGTGCTGTTTGTGCATCCTTTTGCCTAACATTGATTATCATAAGAGACTCTCTCAAATGAAAGGAAAATGTTTTGTTTGATTATTTATTTATTTATTTATTTATTTATTTATTTATTTATTTATTTATTTATTTATTATTTTGTGTGGGTGCTTAAAATATGCTGGGTCAAGCTTGTCATTAATAAAGAATTGCGTTTCTGTAACTAATCTTCCTGGTAGCAGAAAATACATTAATGACCGGAATAGAGACAACTAATTCATTTCTCTGTATGGTACTACAAAGTTGGTATGGTGGGATTCAAAAATGTGTCGTACATTATTGAAGAAGAAAAGTGGCTTTAATGCAACTAGTTTTCTATGATGAGTCTGTGGCTGCTATCAGATTTTCTGCTGGAATATTTTTGAGCATCAGTGTAGATTAAAGTTCATCTTTACAAGGTGATGATATACAACACACTTCACCAGGCTTACTGAATGTTATCATTTCATAGGAGAATCCAACTCATTTTGATAGGAATGAAACGGTAATACAGGTTTTGTTAGGTGTTCAAGGCATATAGTTGCATGGACAACAAGATTTTTTTTCTTTAGAAAGCACCTTCTAAATCTACCTGTTGAAAGATTCTTTAAGAAAAAAGAAAGTTGAACAGCACCACATACTGCTAAAATTTGCATGAGAAGTAGTAAATGTTTTGTTTTCTCATTCTCATGTTAAAAAGCAAGCCAACAACAACCCTGTCTCTTCTGTGTACTGTGTTACATGATGAAATGCTAATTTTGCAAGCATATCCTCATATATGTGTCTGATTAAAATTATGTTAGTTGTACAGAATGTGCCCAAAGGGATCTGATTGACTTAAAACTGGAGGAGCCTCTTTGTTTCACTAACCAGTTCTTGGAGAGTATTGTATTATCTTTGTCTGGGAAACGGTGATTTATACATCTATATATTTTTCTTTGGGGTAAAGCTAGGTTGACAAGTCAAGTTTATTGCTTTTCTAACATAGATTGCTGCTTTAATATTAGTATGCATTCAATTAAAAAGTGTGAAATGCTGTAATGAACAGAACAGAAGAAGTGAAAATAGGGAAGTTAAATCCTTTCCATTTGGGCTATAATTAGCAATATGCTGTGGGCAGAACAGTACGTAGTATTTCAGTTTTAGGGTGAAAATCTGGAAGAGGTAATGCGGCAGCACTGTGCTTTTGGCAAGAACGTGAGACTATTTTTAAGTGGGTCAGGAAGGTGGATGCTAGTGATGTATTTTTGCAATGTTTTTGTGATTGCTGAAGAGATTATCTGAAAATTTCTTTTGGTACACAGCTCCTTTTTTGACTGTAATAGCATGCCTGTAGCATATCAGAACAAGTAAGAATGAAGAATCCCCAGGACTTAATTACTGACACACATATTGCAGTGGTGGGCTTGCATAAGTCATCGCATTGAGCAATAATTGAGAATGAAATGCCTTGTAATGTGAGCCGTGCTTGTGTTTTTACAATTGCTTCAAGGTTGGTTTTTAGAGTTTGCAACTAGGAAGTGGCTGCCATATTATGAAGAACTTCTGAGTTTTTTGTAGTTTCTAAGGAGAACTACAGGAATGAAAATAAGCATATTCCATTTATCCTGTGGCAAGAGGTGAAAATACTGCATTTTGTGGCAGATTTTTTTTAACTTGGGTATAGTGTTTATGTTAAGACTCAGCATTCTAAAAATGAAAATTTAAATGGATACATGTCAAAGGCAGAAGCAACTTAGATGCAGAAGGAAAGGGAGATGTGTGATGTGCAGCACTTGTGCAGCTACAGTGTGTTTCACTTGTGGTAGGAACACCTTGTATCTCCAGCCATGGAATGGGACATACCTGCGAGGGCAGGTAGTGGACAGAGCAGAGGTGAATGACTGCAGAAGCACATGGTTCGCTTTGACTTTGGAGCATTTCCCTTGGTCTGGGAGAACAAACTGGTGGAGGCTGGCACTCAATGGGTTTCTTTCTTAAGCCTGGCAGAAAGGTTGGAAGGTAGGATGGCGTGCTGTTGTACCACAACGTGGTGAACTTGCAGCCAAGGAGCAAAGATGTGGTGACCTAAAATACCTCCCCCTCCACTGCATGTGTAAATGCAGTGCTGTGCAGAAATTAAAGATTGAAATTTAGCAGTCTCTGATTTTGACCTAACTTGACTTTCTTTAGCTGCACTGGGAAACTGTTAGAAAAGTGATTGAACACGTTCCTTTTATGACTCTCTTTATTTCTGTGATGAATTAAGGATTAAATGAAAATTACTAGTATGACTAGTAGGCTCTGAAGCATGTTAGGCTGAATTTTTTTTTTTTTTTTAATAATACCACAGAGACGCTGGCTTTCAGCTTCTGTTCCATCCTGAGGTTTCTGGAGGGAGATTTTCAAGGGATCCGTGAAAGATAATTAGAAAAAAACCCCAAACTTATCTGCAGTGAGCTTCAATTAACCTTACAGGGTTCTTCACTTCCAGTGAAAGATTTACAGGATGTCTGCGAATCAAATTGGTTGAATGGTACCACTGTAGGTATTTCTTTTAATGGGGTCTGTTGTGTCTAGTGTATTAAGGTGGTAGCAGTTTCTATGGCATTTGGTGTTTCTTAAATTATTAGTGTTTAAAAAAATGTTTTTCAGGTACATATTTTCTTTTCACTGTGTTAACTAAAAAGACATCTTTGATATATTTAATAAGATTCAGTATGCTAATTGCTGGATTGAAACATTAAAAAGTAGTGCAAGAATATGCAAATATGATGCAGTGAATTAAATAATATGCTGAATACATTATTGAGTATGCATAGTGTTTTTTACTGTAAACATAAATTGCTCATTTATTTACATTTGATGTTATTTGAGTGTCCTAAGTACATGATTACAGCTGCAAAAACCGCCCTGTGTAGCAGAGGATTTAGAAGTAGATAGGGACATAAACATATATCAGCTGGACTGTCACATGAGTATTCAATAACTTTTGCTTTTCATACCACGTTAGTTATGGAGGTCTCTGCGCGGTCTTGGTTTTGTTTTATTTGAGTGGAAGGAGATTATAAATCACTTTTCCTGTTTTAAAAATAAAGCTTTTATTTATTCTGTCCAGTTTTTTGGGCTTGTATTGTGAAAGATCTGAGCAGTTCTGACAGAGCAGATTCCTTCCAGAAGTCTATTGCTTGCATGGGAAATACATTTAAAAAACCAAACAAATAAACCTTTTCAGTAGTGTTTCTTGATTTGGAACATCACTGGTAAGAATATAGAAAAAAAAATAGAAAAACCTTAAAAAACACAACAAACAAACAAACAACAACAACAAAACCAAAAACAAACAACTTTGTCTGTTTTAATTGTAACTGGCATTTGAACCTTAAACATTATTTTTAATCATAATTCCTGGACAGGAAAAAACAAGTCAGTACGAGAGTCTTTACAGCATGGACACCTCATATCAATTGTTGCCTTCGAATATGGCTGGAATGGTTGTTACTGGGCAACACTTAAGAAATCTTGAGGTAGAGCAATACCATAATATTGCCTTTTGGCTATAGAAGCCTCAGTGGTATGAGACATATACTGATGTAAAATGCAGTTGTACTGCAGACTATCTCTCACCGCACACAGAAGACAGAACAAGGTTTATCGACAGAACTATCTTTTCTTAAAGCAAGCTAATGTAATTGGAAAAGACAGACAAGCTTTTGGGCATACAGAGTTCTGAAGAAGGACTTGTATTTATGAATGCCTGCCTAGTTTTTACAACCCTGCTAGCTGATACAATGCTAAATCTGTCTACAAACCATGCCCTTCATCTGTCTTTAGACTATTGTGGGTGCAAAAAGCCAGTGCTGCAGAGAGAGGCAGAATGAGTGCTTCTGTGGGAGGTGATTTGTAGAAGAGGTCCTGCGCCTGACAGGGCTGTTTCTGTTAAATTGTATTGTGACTAGTATTGCCAAACTTTTCTGGCTGCTGATTTTCAGAAAGGACAAACACATTGGGATCTCATGCATGCTCCTGATTTACCTGGTTGAACTGTCTGCTCTTCACTTTGGTCTGGGTGCTTGGGTGCTTTAATTTCTTAAAACAGGTATTAAAAGAGCCAAAATACATTTTAAACCTGTTTTTTGGCCCTTTTATTGCCAATCTTTTGAGCTTTTGATAAAGCTTAAATGTTCTATGTGGCATGCAAAAAGTCTTTCACAGTCTTCCCTTAAGAGAGTTAGCAGAGAAAATAAATGGAGCTGGAAGGGATCCATGCTCTTAACTGACAAACAACAGTGCTGCTGCTTCCCTTTTTTGTGCCATTTGTCAGTTTGCAGACCCCAAAGCGTGTCCTGACCTGTACTGGTGCACCTTCTGTATAGCTTGTTCACTCTAAGAAGTGTGACCACTTTCATTGCATCTTCTATCTTTGCGATATTGTTTTTTCCAGCCACACTTGGGTTCTGCTTCCACAAATATTTGGCACTTTCTGTCTGTCTGTCCGTCTCTTTCAGGTGCCTCAGAACTCCAGTCTCTCTGAGAGCCCTTCAAGTTAAGGGAGAGTGGCTGCTCAGTGCACTCTCCTCTTACTAAGAGGATTATATTTGTTCTTACACAGTCATGTGGCTTTGAAGCAAACCATCCAATATTGCTACAACTGTAGTTGAGCAATGAGAACTGGTAATGCTGTACTGATGTGCTTCTTGGAAGCTGCTTTTCTATGTCATGCGTACGCCGTGTGTTTCCTGCAAAGGACAGGTTATCCACTCAGGAAGATTTTAAATTACAGTTTTTCTGTTTTGTTTTAATAAGCATCTAGAGAATCATCCCTCAAGGCTGTGTAAAAGAGGAAAATATGACATGAGAACTGTATTGTCAGCTTTTAAACAAAACTAATTATATTTGTAAGTGGGTCATCAATGTGGTTTTACATTTTACTGTGCTATAGCACCTGGCTACAGATTTGTTGTTAGATAATTCTACTTTAAAAAGTTTGAAATGGAATCAAGCTCACCTTTATCAGAAATGGACCCTAAGCTTTTATTCATGTTAAATTGCTGAAAAACAACAACATGCATATTTCAAGGTAATTATATGCCCAAGGAGCATTTCTTGCCTTTTGAATTAGGGCAAAGATACTCTATTGTTCTGGATCAGAGCAATTGTTCAGCATGATAATTTGGGTGTTCAAGGAAAAGAAATGCATTTTCTTCAACAGAAGTTTAATGATGAGGACTCGTAAATGTAGTGAATAGATGAGATTACTGCTGATAGTTGATACCTAAGCTTGGATTATGAGCACCTTCTAAATAAGGAAGGTCACAACTCAGTGTGTTATTCTGAAGGCTTTGTATATGCATACATACATCGGAGCATCTGAGTAGTGGAGAAATCAGGTTTTATGATAGCAATTCTGAGCTATAATAATCATTAAGGACACTGCCTTGGTTTAAACAGTTCCCAGAGGAATTCATCAAATGACAGATAGTCTGAACAGATAAGATACCCATTACAAACCCTAAACACTTCACAATATAATTGAACATAGAGCACCAAGTAATTGCCTGTGAAGTATAGCTAAAATGTAGTAGGACAGACAAAAGGAATTTTATCAGCACTTGTCCTTGGCAACCAGCATCTCTGCTCTGATAGCAATCTTTTATGAACATGTGTGAACTTCGAAGGAAGTTCTCAGTATTCTTTTTGCATTAGTAACTTCTTTAAAGAGAAGTAATTCACTCATAAAACAAAAATGTTACAGGAAGTAATGAAAATGAAGTTGAACTGGGGAAATTTTTATGAATCTTCAAAAAGAAGTGCTGGGTGTAAGTTTCAAAATAGAATTATGATGTTCCAGTTCTACAATTATTTGACAAATTAGAATATTGGAAAATAGTATCTTATACATTCCTTTTTTTTTTTTTTAAGGAAATTAGATGTACGTTAGATGACTTTACTAATTAAGAAAATACAGCTTTATTTAGCCTGGTCATAAAGCAATGAAACTGCAAAGTAAAGTGGTTTTATTCTGCTGTTCAAAAGGGTCACTCTGGCAGGAAGGAGTTTGCACCCCTTGCCCTGATTAACAGCAGAATTCTCAGGTTGGTGGAGCCTGATTTTCAGTTGTTCCCTGCAGTCAACACTGTGTCCCATAAGATTATCATAGACAAGCTGTTCATGTACAGACTTGATAAGCAGACAGTGAGGTGGATTGAAAAGTGACTGAATGTCTGAGCCCAGAGGGTGGTGATCAGTGACACAGACTCTATTTGGAGACCAGTGACTAGTGGTGTACCCCAGGAGTCAACGCTGCGTCCAGTTCTGTTGGACATCTTCATTAATTATCTGGATGATGGGGCAGAGTTTACCCTCAGTAAGTCTTTAAATGATACCAAATTGAGATGAGTGGCTGATACACCAGAAGGTTGTGCTGCCATCCAGAGGGACCTTGACAGGCTAGAGAAATGGGCTGACAGGGACTTCTTGAAGTTCATCAAGAAGTGCAAAGTCTTGCACCTGGAGAGGAGCAACCCCAGGCACTAGTATATGCTGAGGGCCACCCAGCTTGAAAGCATCTTTGCAGAAATGGACCTGGAGGCTCTGTTGGAAGACACATTGAACATGAGCCAGCTGTGTGCCCTTGCAGCAAAGAATGCAAATGGTGTCCTCAGCTCCATTAGGAGTATTGCCAGCAGGCTGAGGTGATCTTTACCCTCTGTGTGGCACTGGTGAGACCACACCTGGAGAATGGTGTCCAGTTCCGGGAGGCTCCCCGGTACAAGGGAGACGTGGACATATTGGAGAGAGTTCAGCGACGGGCCACAAGGATGATGGACTGGAGCACCTCACAGGCTGAGAGAGCTGGGACTGTTCAGCCTGAAGAGAAGGCTCAGGGGGGTCTTATTAATGTGTGTACATACCCAAAGGGAGGGTGCAAAGAAGATGAAGCCAGGCTCTTTTCAGTAGTGCCCAGTGACAGAGGCAACAGGCACAAACTAAACCACAGGAAGTTCCCTGTGAACATCAGCAAAGACTTTCTCACTGTGAGGGCAGCTGGCTTAGGTTGCCCACAGGAGCTCAGGAAGGTCTCCATCCTTGGAAATATTTGAAAGCCATCTGAACACCGTCCTGGACGGCCAGCTCATTGTCCCTGCTTGAGTAGAGAGCTTGGACCTTCAGAGGTTCTTCCAACCCCAACCATTCTGTAATTCTGTGAAGTCTGTTTGTAAATGTAGGTGGAATCCTCTGTACCTAAACTGGTGGAGCAACATCAGAAAACACAAAGGCAGGTGGGAAGTGCTGAACGTGCAGAAGTGTGGAGAGAAGCCATTCAGATTTGGCTAAAATGAGGGAACAAACTGGTGTGCCAGAGGAGGCAGAGAGCATGTTTCTGAGGATAAATCTAGATGATATTTCATGTAGTCAAGCAGTTGGAGAATAGTCAGAATCCTCATGAGGAGTTATAGGCAGAGATAATTAAAATACAGAAGAAAGTCAAAACTGTTGGATGTGAACATGACTTCACAAGAGAAGCAGAATTTGGGAAGGAAAATTGTCACTAAGCTAAAATGGAGAAGATACTGTTCAGAAAGCTCAAGTCATGCCCCTTTAAAAGAAGTTTTAGAATAAGCTGCAGAGCACAAATCTGTTGTAAGCTATAGAAATCTGCAGACCAGCTTAAAACGAAGTAATAAAAAAATGCTAAATGTAGACAGTGAAAGATCTGACTTCTGGATGAAATTACATCACAAGATAGCCGTGCCCTAATTACTGAGTTGGCTCATCTGCATGTAAAATGAGAAAATGGCAAGTAACCTTTTGCCAAGGAAAGACAAGACAGAACTGTGAAGAAACCTGCAGCAGCAGATCATTACTACCTAGGGATAGGTATGTACGTTTACCTGCAAATGTGCAGGAGAAACAGGTGTAGCTGGAGTAGAGCCAGTCTCAGAAATGTTGTCCAAGCTGAGAATGACACTGGCTTTTGTGAAGCTGAGCAAACGTGGGGGACCTGGTGTTCACTGTCAGTCAGCAGAAGGCAAGAGTCAGTTCTACAGATGTGGTTTCTAGAGAGGATAATGGCCAGCAGCAGAAGACACAACTGAAGGCCAATTATTGGCAGTATGGTGACTTCCTGAGATTAATGTTGTGAGTAGTGTCCTGGAGTGGGGCCAAGCACAGGGACCTGTAAGAGGTGTTGGAGGAGCTGAGAAAGAGGAAGTGTTTCAGCCTGTTGAAGAAGTCCATCATCTGAGTAAGGTGGAAAAAAAAAGAAAGAGGGTTCTTCACCCAGGGAAGAGACAGTTCTCAAGCCTTTCACCTGAAAATAGCTAGAGGAAGTTGAGTTTCAGAGAAAATCTGATTGCATCAACAGGAATGAATGAAGGTCATTCTTCAGGTAGAGACACAACAGAGGATTACATCCATGGAAAAAAATTAAGGTAGGAAGGAGACTCATAGGCCTGATTATTCAGTTACAAAATACTAAAAACAGAGATATGTTTGTAATTTCTAGCTATCCTAATGAGGCCTTTTCTTGAGGAATGACCTTATCTTTAAAGGATGCACACGTGAAGATATCCCAGAAGGCTGTTTTGAGCATACAAGATAGCTTTCTGATGCTCTGCTGTTGGTAAAAGGGAGTGTTGATTGCATACTAGAGAGCTTAGTGTGCAAGGGTTATAAGCAGACCTTTATGTTAGGATTATCATAAGGAAAAGGGATCCTATTCCTAATTCTTCCTCTTTCCTTAATTCTGATTTGGTCCTGTGAAGTATTTATTGAACCTGCTAATATACAAATATCTTGCTCCTCAATCCAGAAGTGTTCTGGGAGCATATGATGAAGCTGTGTTTTCTGTTGCTGCACAGAAGTGATCATGTTAAATGCTTGGTTAATTAATAAATGGTGTTGCTGTGAAAGGAGTTATATTTATTGTAGGGAATAGATGCTCAAAATTGTGGTTCCTTGAAATAAGGTGTCTTAAAAGTACACAGAGGATTAAGTGGCTAAGAAAGGCTGCAGTTTGAGAGGATGTGTCACTTCTTGTTCTAGTAGTATCTTGAGTTAAGCATGTATTTCATGACCTAAGTGGGACCAATACTGAGTAAAGTGAAATGGAAGAACAGTTGATATTATAGTTACAGGCACAGATTGCTTTACTGTACAAAGTGAGCTGTTAGCATAAGTTATGTTTATCAGTACATAAGATAAATGTTTTATCACGTATGGCATCTTAGCAATTCTACTTTTGCTCACGAGATACTCCATTGATCACAGATGTTAGAGTAGGAATTGCTGTTTTCCCATGGAATGCCATCAGTCGTTTACATGTTTCATTTAAATTTCATTGCATTTCCAGCATTCTTATGGTTTCCAGAATAACACCCTCAATGGTTTCTTCAGATTTAGTAGTCCTTTTACTAATCAGGGAACACAGACCCTGCACTCCACTTGGGAGAGAAGTCTGCATGTCATAAACTCTCTTGACTATTAGCAATGCTCATGCAAGTTATGAAAATGCAAACCAACACTTGTTTATTGAGAAATATGGATTGACTATACATATATATATATTTTGTTCGTGTTAGAAGGAATTCATAAGGCTTTTGAAGCAGTGTTTCAAGAATAGTTGTTAAGGATAAATTCTAAGTACTTTCTCCAGAAGAAATAAATCAAGTAGGGAAGTTAGCAAATTAAATTAGAATATTGTCATTTCAATACATACTACTTATGCAATCAAGTGTACCTTGTTATTATGTCTTGTGGCTGCCATAAAGTCCTTCTGTTGATTAAACAGATTCAAATCAGGCTTTGGCACAGTGTTATTCTGTATTATTAATGGCCCTATCTGGAAATGGAGTTTCATTGGGTTAATTGTGGTAGTAGTTCTAGTCTCTGTGGTCACTTGGTACATGTTAAAATTGTCCTCCCTCAGCCACCTCTCTGCTCTGTTCCCTCAGAGTGGAATGAGATGTGGTCACACTGGCCAGGGAGATGGCTGTGTTTAGTAGTTGACAGTGGGTGTCAGTAATTGCAGGTGGAAGTGGCTTCTCTGTCCTGAAGGTCCTGAGCTGATGCTGACAGCTGAAATGAGCCACTTTATTGCTGAGATGAGAGAGAGATGTCTTCTCTAAAAAGAGATGAGCCTAAACTACCATTTGAGGCAAACACATGTAATTTTGTTTCTGTACATATACGAAGTTTTCATATGTGCCTCATTGCTCTTTCTACAGCTTTGATGCATAATTGTGACAATAATCAAAACTTGTTTGTAAGACTTAAAGGACTTTAGCTTGTTCATATGACTAGAAAACATCATATAAAGAAGTTGTATTCTACGTATATATAAAAATGAAAGGATTTGTAATACATTTTTTCTGACAATATATAAGTAAAGCTGTTGAAAAATAGCAGCTGTAGAAAAGTTCTGTTCCACAGAAGAATGAGCTAATGAGAAACCTAAACCATTTGATCTGAGGACCTCATACAGTCTCCTGATGTTTCATGCTTTACTTTCAGCTGGCTTCAAAAATGTAAAACACATGTTATACTGAGCTAAAAATTCATATGGAGCTTGATAAATGTGCAAATAGATGAGACATACCATAACATATATACTATTTTAAATGACAGCATAACATTTTTTTTTATAGTGACCTTTGAATATTTTCACTTGTTAACTAATGATTCTTCAAATCTGTTGTGAATAGGCATGAATCACATACTAAGCAAAGGAATAGGCTTTCTGCCTTATATTTTTCCTATTCAGCTGTATTGTTTTGAAGGAAATAATGTCTGTTCTTACTATGGCTGTTCATGTGCTTTCAGTGTTTCTGCCTGCAAGATCCCCATTGTTAGTGCCGTGAAGACCTGATGATAATAATGCCTGAAACTAACCTAGAAACACCTTTTGGTACATGTACCCAAGATGAAAATTATTGCTTTGCACTAAGTATTTGATTACTTTACCTGAGATATTTTTTCAAGGTAGTTTCTGTGCATGACACTTTTGTACTGAAACACACAAATATTTAGTCTCAAGTCTGTCTCCTCTCTGAAAATAGTACATAGACTTGAAAGATTTTAAACGTGATGCTTTTGGGTAGCTATTCTTTTTAAGTTTATTTTATCTTTTGTGTTTGTAATCTCCAGTACAGAAATTTGAAAGCTTTTTAATACTCAGTGCCCTCTTGTTTCTTACGTTTGGTTTTTGTTTTTCTAGTACTACAAGTAGTATTAGAAAGAGCTTGCTATAAAATATTATTTTAAAATTATTGTCGCAAATAATAGCGGCACCTGCATTATTAGCATTATTTCTACTCTCTAGAAGTTGTAAAGTTTCCTATATTATTATTGTACTGCTGAAAAATAGAGCATTTTAAATGATAAGCATCCATTATTACTTTTACTGACATTTATTCAAGCAGGGTTTTTCTAATTTGATGCAGCGATCTAATACGTAATTAATGACATGTTAACTGGTAGCAGTGTCTACGAGAGCAGGGAAAGAGCTGAGAATTTGGGTGGAAGTGGGAATGAGCAGGCCCTGGGGGGCAGGGTGGGTGTTTGGCAGTGTTGGGATGTGAGATGCAGGAGTGCCTGAGGGAGGGGAGGTAAGGCAAAGGGCAGGCAGCCCTGCCTGCCACTTCTCTAATGAGAGTTTGTGCCAAGCGCTGGGTTTGGACCTGTGATTCTGAGATCCTGAATTGCCCTTGATTCATAAACACCTATCAGATGTGGTCAACATTTCTTCATCCTCTGCAGTGAGTGATCCAAACTGGAGCTGACAACTTTAATAGCTGTTAGTTAAATGTGGATAGTAGATATCAGTCCTGCTCATCGTTCTGTGGATTGATGGTGAATGTCAGGAGCACCATGTAGGTTTTTCCTATTTCTTTTGTAAAGCTTGAACAATTTGTCAGACAGCCATTGTGTATCAGAGAGAAAGATTAAGCTATCAGAAGTTATGAAATGTCAGCATTACCTGTGGCTGATTTAGCGTGTCAGTTCATTTCTTTGAATGTGTTGGTGCATACATATTATGATTCAGTTTTCAATTACCTGAACACATACCTTTTTTTTTTTTTTTTTTACTCCTTAGAATTCTCTTCTATTCAGTGCCTGGATGGTGCCTGTGAATGAAAGAAAGGTGCCTAATAAACTCTGTATTACTTCCTTTGGAAATCAGTACCTATGCAGTGAAAGGCATCAAGAAAAGTGAAGTCCAGTGATTGAGGCAGGAGGTGCTGTGGAGGACTGTTTTTTTAGCTGAGCTTTTCACTGTAACCAGGCTGTATTTCTCATTTTCTGTGTAACGGTAGTAATCATTTTACTGTCTCTGGAACTGTGAAGATGAATTAATTGATATTCATTAAATGTTCAGATACTATCATTCTACACAGGTAGCCACCATTTCTTGGTCTCAAAGCATTTGCTTTTGTGACTCTAGTCTTGATAGTCTTCCGGGGATTTGATTTCACAAGCCAATTTAAAAATAAATTTTCATTACTTATCTTCAGAGTTTGATCGTGAGTAATATTTGGCCCCACAGCATGTGGGCACCAAATGCAGTGCTTCTGTGATATATGTCTAGCTAATCTTGAGGGATTCCCTGATGGACAGCATAACTAACTTCAAAACCTGAAACTTTAGGTGTATAGTAGGCAGAGTAAGAAGGTTTTTAGATGTTTCACATCCAGCTCATTGTGATTCAGTCTGTTTGTCAGCTTAGAAATCACCTGTTTGGAGCTTCAGAATAATTGTGATCGTGGATTGTACCTAGAGGATGCATAACATGATTCCTGTTAATGTGAAGTTTTAATAATTGAGTTTGCTGTTGTTGATGGTAACATTAGAGATGTTAGATCTAACTTGTGCTGTTGAGCTTGACTTTGAGAGTGTTCTAAAAAAAAAATCTGTGATATATGCTGTAGTGATTAAGACTGAGAATCACAAGCATTTAATTGAATCTGAAACATGGTAGTGTGACTCCCTTGGGTAGGCGTGAAAGCTAGAAGAAAGTCAGATAGTACATGGAGTGAACTTTCTCATTGTCAATTAACTCCAGAACTGCTTGAGAAATACAGACAGTTGATCGGCAGGCTTACTGTAACCTTACCAGTACTGCAAAACCACTGCAGTCTGAAAAATCAGGTTGAGCTTTTCAACCTCACCAGTAATCAAGATTTTGTAGGTTAAAGTAGGTTAGCTCTCCTTTAGTGGGTTTAAGTGGGTATAATGGAATAAACTGTTGTATTTATGAGTAAAGATATTTCTTTGGTTTGAAAGCAACTAAACCATGTAATCTTTTCTCTTTACTATGCTAACTCTGTAGCATTAACTTTTTATCTTGAATGTTAGCAGAGGTGAGTGTTGAATACACACGGGGAGCAAATTTATTGAGTAAACAGTTGCTACTGTCAAATAAATCACCCTTAAGACTGCATTTTAAATCCTTTATATTTCCAGAATGAGGCAGAGACCCATAAAATGCCATCTAGAAGGTGTGTGAACTGCAGAGGTGGCTTTAAAAAGGGAGTAAAATATCTTTTTAAATGCCCTTTTTACTTTGAGGTGGTTCTGCAGGGTGCTTTTTTGGGCTCACTGTCCAATTTGATGATGGTTAATTTACCAAATTATTTTTACAAGTGTTCTTTAGTAACAACAATGCCATCATACTGTGCTGTTGCACTTGTGGGTAACTTCTTACAATATAGACTTAATTACCGTAGCAAAAGGTAGGTTATTATTTTAAAAAAAAATTGTGTGGATGGCACTGGTTTTAGTGGAGCATGTAAAATAATAATCTAGTCTGGTGATAATGACAACTTGCTATTTGGTTTTTGGTGTTTGGTTTTTTTAACAGATTGAAAGTATTTGAACTTTTAGCTAAAAATACAATTTTCAAAAGCTGTTTCACTCACTCCTGTTAATCTTTGTAGTTCTGCTCAAAGAAGGTAGTCTTCTTCATTCACTACTTGGGATAAGTAGGGAGGGGAAAGCTTGAAAATTCTTAAAATAAAATTGAAGACACAGATTTTTTTTTCCACAGATTTTTTGGCCGTAGTAGTCTACATTGAAAATAAGAGGCCTGCTTTTGAGGATTTTTGATCAGCTAGAAAATTTTGAAACAACTCTAATGACAATCCCATAGTTGTTTGACGGAAGGCTGCTTACCAATTTGTGTTCATTTTTGGGTGGTTATTAGCAAGCTGATAACTCTGGATGCTGTGTTGAAATTTCTTGTCACTTCTTGTCATTGTCACTTGAAGCAGTGGGTGTCATTCCAAGGAATCAGCCTGGCATTTTATATTGCATTTCTCACAGGTAGTGATGAGGAGTGCAGTCTATCTAGACCAGTGATGCCCAGTCTTTCTGCCCAGATGAACTGATACCTTATTCAAGTGTTAAGAGAAAATTGTGTGCTGTGGCTCCTCCTCAGCCATGTGACTGGAGTTTGTGTGGAGCACTACAGTCACATACTTTCCAGAAGCAATAAATAGGTAATATGTACCAGCAAGTTGTATTTGGCCCTCAGATGGAAGTGACCTGAACAGGAGCTGTAGGACATGCTCATTACCACGCTTTGCTGAAGGTGGTACAAATATGGAGCCCAGGTGCTTTGTCAGGACCATGCTAAGAAAGGAGATCTGCCTGCCCTTCTCCTTGCTGTTGTTACCACCAACACTGGTAAATTGTTGTGCCTTACGCTGCTGCAAGAGCCACATCCATAGTGGTAGCGTTCTGTGTTTCAGGTGGCTGGAGTTGATCTGTTGCTGCAGACAGGCTGTTCCTGAAGCTGCATTGTAGCAGAACCTCTTTTTCGCTTCCCCCGTTTTGCAGGGTTTGCATCAGTGAAGGGTCCCAGCAGTAAGAGACCAAGTCGAACTACAGAGCAGAAAAGACCGAGGCAGGATCTCTCAGTCACAAAGATGCCAAACCATCTGACATCAGAAAGCTGTTAAAAATATATGACAAACTCTAATACAAATAGCATGCTGGGTCTTTTAGAATATTAATCTATTTTATGATGTCCTTTTTATAATTAAAGCTATATAATAAAGAGCTCCAAGGTCCTTTCAGATGAAAGGCATTAGATCATGGCACCTTTGGATGTTTACCTCTTGTCTGGGCCTGTTAATGCTTTTACCACTGAAATGCTTTATTGTAGCAAGTCTATTCTTGCTCATGTGTGGTGTGAAACCATTTGAACATCATCCTTTTTTATTTTAGCTCATTTATGAAGTTGACTATTGTGAGGCATCTATGGCCTGAATTAAAACAGATTCGAAACACTGAAACCAAATCTCTGCATAAGACTGCCAAATAAAATACGTAGCTAAGCAAGATTAAAAATAAATAAATAATCAGGCACAAGGACAAGCCCAACAGAGATCTTGCAAACCACCCACAAAGGGATTAGTTCCCGGCTGCTCAAAGGAATGGGAAAAACATGGGTAGCAGATAAAAGAGCAAAGGGAACGGACCCAAAATAGATAAAAATAGCTCAGTCAAAGTCTTGCAGTAAAGCTGGCCAGAAAAGGGGAGGCAAAGAAGCGCATGATGAACTGTTAAACAAAAATGTGAGTTGTTATGCAGAGGTGGAAGTCACATTGCAATGTGGCATCCTGAGCTGGGATGTGGTCTGGAGCAGGCAGGGTGCCTCATGGACGTGCAGCCCATAGGCTCTGGTTGGGTTTTGCCTGGAGATTTCAACCTGCCCAGGAATGACCAGCTGCAAGGAAGGAGGCTGCAGTGCTGATACCAGTCAGAAAACTGCTCTTTCAAAGTACAAGTTTGCTTTCTTTGGTTGGAATTATAGTATTAGGGCACATATGTACACATTAGGCACTGAAGATCCAAGTACTGAAATGTTTTGCCAGTTGAAGTCTAGAAGTTGTAAAAAGATGCATCCTTTTGAGGTCTGGGATTTTACTGGCCTGAGTGATTTCTTCTTTCTCAAGAAAAGCTCTTTGTAGCCATCAGAATGCTCTAGGCAGATAGAGACCAACTGCAAGGGCTTCTCTAAAACATCTTCTTTTTAATATATAATTTCTCCACAAATGGACCCTACTTGTTACAGGATCATTTAAATGAAATCTGTGTTGCTACCTTCATCTATGTCAGATTATTGTCCCCGAACAGGTTATATTATTGAGGGCAGGAGAAAAGTCTAACATGTGACTTGGCATTTTTGGTAGGATCCACCCATGCTCCAAGCTCTAAATTTCAAAACAAACACATGCTGAACATTTTGCTGCTGTTTTATTATACTTTCTGGCAACCTGCAGTTGGTTTCTGCTTTGCATAGCTGCCACTTCATGGCATTCTTATTGATCATTATTTTTTCTAGTTGGCCTGTTTAGGTATTTGTCTAAGTAGTACAAATATATATTGTTATTATTATGCTTTTTGCATCTGTGTAAAATTTTGACCTGTCCTTTATAGTGAATTGTAGTGTATTTACCTATGAGTTGTGTGGAAAAAGTATATTCGTTTGTTGTTTGAATATCCATCCTTCTCATTTCCTTTGACCTTTATTTTCTGTGCTGGAGAAAGCAGTAACACTTGTTAGCTAGTTACTTTATGCCATTCCTGATTTAATAGACCTATACAAGATGCCTTTACAGTCATTTATTTCCCTGATTTGAATAGTGCTAGTGTGTTACTCATACAAAATGTAATCTAGCCATACATTTGAATAATCTTTTTTTTTTTCCTGTTCTCAGTGTGTTTTTCAAATTGCCTTATAAGCATTTTGAATCTGGAGGAACAAGAACTGTGCATTCCAGAAATGAAAACCCATACAGTGACATAATGCTGGTTTCTATTCTCCCTGTCTCCCTCACTCCCTTACCATTGCGAACGGTGGCCGACATAAAAATGCCAATTACCACTTGTTATAGTTAGGGCTGATGTGTTTCTTTGAAAGAAGGCCTAGTGGGGGACATTTGAACTGGTGATGGATAGAGGACCTGACGTGGACTCCCAGTACAATTCCTGCTTCTTTGTTCCATGTAATATCTGTCAAAACAGTGGCGATGAATGATGATACGTATTTATTTTTTTTCACTGTGAAGGATGGCTGCATTCAACATGCACACATATGGATAAAAGACTTTGAACAGCTTCAAAAGCTGTGTCAGTCAGTCTGTCAAAATCACACTGGCAGACCTGGAGTGTTGTACATACAGTTGGGGCCTGAAAATGAGATCTGTTTGCTCATGGGAGAAAAGGGAGCTTGGTTTGACAAGATTACCACGCAGAGCTGCTGGCTTGCTTTGCTGTGACTGCATCTTCATGCGCCTCGCAAGAAGCTTGCCCTAAATCCCTGTTTCACAGTATCACAGTATCACAGTATGTTTGGGATTGGAAGGGACCTCAAAAGATCATCTAGTCCAATCCCCCTGCTGGAGCAGGAACGCCTAGGTGAGGTCACACAGGAATGTGTCCAGGCGGGCTTTGAATGTCTCCAGGGAAGGAGACTCCACAACCTCCCTGGGTAGCCTGTTCCAGTGCTCTGTTACCCTCACTGAGAAGTAGTTCTTTCTCAAATTTAAGTGGAACCTCTTGTGTTCCAGCTTGATCCCATTGCCCCTTGTCCTATCATTGTTTGCCACTGAGAAGAGCCTGACTCCATCCTCGTGGCACTCACCCTTTATATATTTATAAACATTAATAAGGTCACCCCTCAGTCTCCTCTTCTCCAAACTAAA
This sequence comes from Patagioenas fasciata, assembly GCF_037038585.1. Lineage (NCBI taxonomy): Eukaryota > Metazoa > Chordata > Aves > Columbiformes > Columbidae > Patagioenas > Patagioenas fasciata. The sequence continues at coordinate 62,120,983 of NC_092522.1, forward strand.
GAGCCCCAGCTCCCTCAGCCTTTCTTCATAAGGGAGATGCTCCACTCCCTTAATCATCTTTGTTGCCCTACGCTGGACCCTCTCCAGCAGTTCCCTGTCCTTCTGGAACTGAGGGGCCCAGAACTGGACACAATATTCCAGATGGGGTCTCACCAGGGCGGAGTAGAGGGGAAGGAGGACCTCTCTCGATCTACTGACCACCCCCGTTGTAATACACCCAAGGATGCCATTAGCCTTCCTGGCCACAAGGGCACAGTGCTGGCTCATGGTCATCCTGTTGTCCACCAGGACCCCCAGGTCCCTTTCCCCTACACTGCTCTCTAATAGGTCATGCCCCAACCTATACTGGAACTTGGGATTGTTCCTGCCCAGATGCAGGACTCTACGCTTTCCCTTGTTAAATTCCATCAGGTTATCCCCCACCCAACTCTCCAGCCTGTCCAGGTCCCGCTGGATGGCAGCACAGCCTTCTGGCGTGTCAGCCACTCCTCCCAGCTTAGTGTCATCAGCAAACTTGCTGATAGTACACTCAATTCCCTCGTCTAAATCGTTAATGAATATATTGAATAATATTGGCCCCAGTACTGACCCCTGAGGCACTCCACTAGATACTGGCCTCCAACTGGACTCCGCACCATTGACCACCACTCTCCGGCTTCTCTCTTTAAGCCAGTTTGCAACCCACCTCACTACTCTATTGTCTAGACCACACCTCCTCAATTTAGCTGTGAGGATGCTGTGAGGGACTGTGTCAAAGGCTTTACTGAAGTCAAGGTAGACCACATCCACCGCTCTGCCATCATCCATCCACCCTGTTACATTCTCATAAAAGGCTATGAGGTTGGTCAAGCATGACTTACCCTTGGTAAAGCCATGCTGACTGCCCTTAATGACCCTCTTATCCCTGATGTGCCTTGAGATGACACCAAGGATAAGCTGTTCCATTACTTTCCCAGGGACAGAGGTGAGGCTGACCGGTCTATAATTACCCGGGTCCTCCTTCTTGCCCTTTTTGAAGAGTGGAGTGACATTTGCTTTCCTCCAATCCTCGGGCACCTCTCCCGTTTCCCAAGACTTGGCAAAAATGATGGATAGCGGTCTAGCAATGACTTCAGCCAGCTCCCTCAGCACCCGCGGATGCATCCCATCTGGACCCATGGATTTATGGACGTCCAGACTACTTAATTGTTCCCTAACCCAGTCCTCATCGACTAAAGCAAACTACTCCATTAACCTGGCTTCATCCGGGGTCTCAGGGGTACAGGGTTCCCCAGGACAGCCTCCAGCGGAGTAGACAGAGACAAAGAAGGCATTCAGCAATTCTGCCTTCTCTGTGTCTTCTGCCACCAGGGCACCCACCTCATTCATCAGTGGGCCTACATTGCCTCTGGTATTAGTTTTATCTGCTATGTATTTGAAAAAGTTCTTCTTGCTGTCCTTGACCCCTCTCGCCAGCTGTAATTCTAAGGAGGCCTTGGCTATCCTAGCTGCCTTCCTGCATCCTCTAACAGCAGCCTTATATTCCTCCCAAGTGGCCAGTCCCTGCTTCCATGACCTGTAAACTCGCCTCTTCTGCTTGAGCATACCCAACAGATCCCTATTCAACCATGCAGGCCTTCTGGCTCCCTTCCTCGACTTCCTACGTGTGGGGATGCTCTGATCCTGAGCGTGGAAGAAGCAATCTCTGAATGCAATCCAGCTCTCTTGGGCCCCTTTTCCTTCAAGCAGTCTTGCCCATGGGATTTCCCCCAGCAATTGCTTGAAAAGGCCGAAATTAGCCCTGCCAAAGTCCAGGGTTGCAATTCTACTTGCTATTCTGTTCCTGCCACACGAGATGCTGAACTCCACCATCTCGTGGTCACTGCAACCCAGGCAGCCCTTGACCTTTACTGCTTCAACCAGACCCTCTTTGTTAGTGAGGATGAGATCCAGCAGTGTACCTCTCCTGGTCGGCTCCTCCACCATCTGCATGAGGAAGTTATCATCAACGCACTGGAGGAACCTCCTGGACTGTGGCTGGCTGTCTGAATGGTCCTTCCAGCAAACATCAGGGAAGTTAAAATCACCCACAACAACCAGGGCCTGTGACTGTGAGGCCACTCTCAGCTGCGCATAGAAGGCCTCATCAACTTCCTCAGTCTGATCTGGTGGCCTATAATAGACACCTACAACAGTATCACCCCTGCCAGCCTGTCCCTTGATCCTGACCCATACACTCTCAACTCGTTCCTCATCCGCTCCTGGGCAGAATTTAGTACATTGCAGTTGCTCTCTCACATAGAGAGCACCTCCACCACCACGCCTGGCTGGCCTGTCTTTCCTGAAAAGGGCGTAGCCATCCATGACCACATTCCAGTCATGTGAACTGTCCCACCACGTTTCTGTAATTGCCACCAGATCATAATCTCCCGACCGAACATAGGATTCTAACTCCTCCTGCTTATTCCCCATGCTGCGCGCATTGGTGTACAGGCATTTCAGGGAGCGAGCAGAGCACACCAATTTCTCCCTGTTTCTGCAAGCTGTGTTTCTCTCTTGGAGGTGCAGAGCCTTCATGTCCTCTCTGGGGTACCAGCCACCTTGGTGGCCCTGGGCCTGCTCCTGCAGCCAGACTTGCCCTGAGCTGCTCGCTGTGAGGGGGGGTTCAGAGCAGGCAGGAGAGCTGCTGCCACCGCTATACCTTTGCTTATCCTCTGAAGGGTCTGCAGGGAAGCTCATAAAGCAACAGAAGCTGCTTTTCCATGTTGGGGAGTTAGGGAAGAGGAGCACAAAACCAGGCGGGGTGCAGGCTAAGTTGTGCTCGTTCCTCCACAGTAAGCCCACTCTGGGACCTGACTCTGGCTGATTTTGTGGTGCAGAGGTATGTGGCTGCACTCAGGAAGCCCATCCCACAGTTTGGAAAAATCTTTTTAAATTTTATGAAGCCTCAAAGCTAAACAGAATTTATTTACCTGTTAGATTTTTTTTTTTTTTACAGGGTTGGCAATTCAGAGCAGCTCTTCACTTACCAAGTTAATGGAAATAAGCGTGTTTGAAATGTTGGGAGATTCTTCTTTCTAGCATCTACAGCCTTTATATGTTTAAAGTTTTAGTATAATCAGTGATCCTTATTTTATACTTTTGTCATGACAAATAAGATAATATTTACTTGTTTTAAAATGTAAGCATTTAAAAATGTGTTTATGTAGGCAGTGTACTTGATTAGTCTGTCTTGAACTCATAATAGGTATGTATTATTTTGCTAAGCTTGCTCTGGAGTAATACTGATGTACTGAAATGTTGATCTGTTTACTGGCAACTACTTCTTGTGACTGCCTTTCTCAGAAAGGTCTTGTGCATTGAGGAGAAGACTTGAGGGTCTTATTAGAGGTGTCGAACTTCCTGGCTTGGATCATGCTGCAGACAGTGGCGTAAGAACAGCACACTAGTGTTTCATGATAAGGCTACTTTACTCTGATTTCAGATAGCAGATCAGTTAATTCAGTAGTATTTGTCCACCTTGAAAATGGTGAACATTTAAAAAAGTTTTAGTGAGGAAGATATTGAGTGTCTAATATCTGTATTGTTGAATGGAGTAAAATAAATATATGGAAATGATGCAACTTAATGAGCATATTCCCTTGAGAAGATATTAAAATGCAAAGAGTAGGTGAAGGACACAGGCACCTACAAACTAGAGCAACTGTACAAAGGAATAAAATTCATGTAAGACACAGATTTGTAAAAAATAGAAAAAAACATGGTACACAGTAGTTAAAGGGCTAAAATCCTTAAATGAGTAATTGTATTGAGAAATGGAAAAATAGAAATTTAGCAAGGGAATGCAGACATTAACATAAATGAGGTTCTTTGCAGCCTCAATTGTTACTTAAATTTTCTTTAAAATGTAAAAGGCACTTGTTTTCATTGTCCCTTTAGGCCTTGTAAAATCTGAATTTTTTTCTTTTCAATGAGAGATGAGTAGTGCCCAGTGACAGCACCAGAGGCAATGGGCATGATCTGAAATGCAGAAGGTCTTGTCTGAACATGAAGAAGCACTTTTTCACTGTGAAGGTGACTGAGCGCTGGAACAGGTCACCCAGAAAGGTGGTGGATTTCACTTTCTTGGAAGTAGTCAAAAGCTGCCTGGGCACAGTCCTGGGCAACCGCTTCTGGGTGGGGTGTTGGACCAAATGACCTCCAGAGGTCCCTTCCAACCTCAACCAGTCTGGTCAGTGGGGTAGAGTCCAGTTGGAGGCCTTTATCTAGTGCAGTGCCTCAAGGGTCGGTACTGGGGCCAGTACTATTCAATATATTCATCAACGACTCAGATGACGGAATAGAGTCTACTATCAGCAAGTTTGCTGATGACACCAAGCTGGGAGGAGTGGCTGACACGCCAGAAGGCTGTGCTGCCATCCAGCAAGACCTGGACAGGCTGGAGAGTTGGGCGGGGAAAAATTTAATGAAATATAACAAGGGAAAGTGTAGAGTCTTGCATCTGGGCAGGAACAACCCCAGGTTGCAGTATAAATTGGGGAATGACTTATTAGAGAGCTGCGTAGGGGAAAGGGACCTGGGGGTCCTGGTGGACAACAGGATGACCATGAGCCAGCACTGTGCCCTTGTGGCCAGGAAGGCCAATGGCATCCTCAGGTGTATTACAAGGGGGGTGGTCAGTAGATCGAGAGTGGTCCTCCTTCCCCTCTACTCCGCCCTGGCAAGACCCCATCTGGAATATTGTGTCCAGTTCTGGGCCCCTCAGTTCAAGAAGAACAGGGAACTGCTGGAGAGGGTCCAGCGTAGGGCAACAAAGATGACTAAGGGAGTCGAGCATCTGCCTTATGAAGAAAGGCTGAGGGAGCTGGGGCTCTTTAGTTTGGAGAAGAGGAGACTAAGGGGTGACCTTATTAATGTTTATAAACATGTAAAGGGTGAGTGCCATGAGGATGGAGCCAGGCTCTTCTAAGTGGCAAACAATGATAGGACAAGGAGTAATGGGATCAAGCTGGAACACAAGAGGTTCCACTTAGATTTGAGAAAAAACTTCTTCTTAGTGAGGGTGACAGAACACTGGAACAGGCTGCCCAGGGAGGTTGTGGAGTCTCCTTCCCTGGAGACATTCAAGACCCGCCTGGACATGTTCCTGTGTAGCCTCATCTAACTGTTCCTGCTCCAGCAGGGATATTGGACTAGATGATCTTCTGAGGTCCCTTCCAATCCCTAACATTCTGTGATTCTGCAAGAAAAGTATTTTAATTATAAAAAAGAATGATTTATTCTCATTTGCATAATGTAAACAGCTCAGCCAACTTAGCTGACATTTGTAAAAAGAAACATTCACCTTCAGATATTAAAATGAGCTTTTCAATCAAATAAATGTTTAAAACTGTTATGTTTCAGTTATAAGAGAGGACAGAAGTGAAGCTTCAGATGACAGTGTGAATTTGGGGCTGTCTCCTCTAGCTGTAAAACTGAGGTTTTGCATAACGCTGTTGTCTTGTTATGGAGGATATTATTCAGAAACAACCTTGGTGAGGTCTTGTTAGTAGCACTGAGTAGGTATTTGGTGTTTATGACTCACGGGGATGCTTACTAATGTATTCTTGGGTGAGATCTACAGACTTGTCCAATATTTTTTTTTCTTACAGTAGAAGTGCAAAATTAATGAGAGATTAATTCCCAACCAAATTGGATTTTTTGACAGGGCTTCATGTGTAAATCCATAGGCGGCATCAGTGCTTGATCTAAAATGATGATGGCATTGATACTAAAATGTAAAGCACTGGCATTTAAGATGACTCACTTTAGAAAGAAATACTATTTTAAAATCAAACCTTCAGTCTGAGCTGCAGGCTAGGGAGAGAACAGTATTTGCTTTTGATAAGGGATATGAAAAAAATGGATTGAAGGTTTTCCGAGGGACAGAATTTCTGGAGGCATGCAAAGTTAGACAAGGTAAAGCACTGTGGAGAGGACCGTAGAGGAAAATCCTACTTTCAAAGAGACAGAATAGGCTGTATGAGCCAAGACAGATAGAAGCTAATTGACTGACCTTACTGAATTTTCCATGAGGCTTGGCTTGAAATGGAGGCAAATAACTTCCAGTCAAAGAAAGTTTCACATGTATTTCTTTGAACTTCATCATATGACTTGCATTTGTAATTATTGATGTAGCTGGAGCTGATTTACAATTATTTTTTTTAACAGCATAATATCTTTTGATATCTTCTGGTTGATGTTTTCAGTGTTTTGAATGTGGAAAATGCTACATAAGTGCAAAGTGTTGTTATATCTTTGGACTGCTAGTCGTAATTTGTTTGCTTGTGTGCTCCAGTTCCAGTCTCTTTGTGATTTCCCTGTATCTTGTAGGGCTTGTATTGCTTGGCATAGGTGGTTTAGCTGAGAATAAAGCTGAATTTTTCATCATTTTTCTGAGAAACACTTAATGACTACTTTGTGATGCCGATTTCCTAAAATAATGCACTTTTTATTTTTTTCTGAACGTGTTCAAGATTGTTTCCTAGAGTCTAAATCTAAATGTTAATATTTTTTCCTGAATTGTGATAGGTATCTTTTCCTTAATTAAAAAATAAACAAAACAAAACAGCAGCAAAACCCCCCACAACAACAAAAACCCTAATGTGAAGTGCTATCTTAGTTCCTTGGTGTATGACAGAGCAGTATTTAAATATATTGTATCTTATTCTCTGTATCAGAGATTTATATAACACTTGAGTCTTCTATGACGGTGAAGCTTAATTAAATTTAGACTGCATCTTTGCTTTGATACAGGCATTATTGTTTTTCAAGATACTGGATTTCCCTTTTTATAGTACTTCCACATATACTTGTAACTGATGGGTGCAAATCGATCTGCAGTTCAGCTGACAGGCTGCCTTGCTGCATGCAACAAGATAAATCTGATTTCTGTGGAGCCATTTGAAATAATACTTCAATAAGAAAGAATGTTTAATCTTATGAAAATGGGATTGCTTTTGCTGTCCAAGAAACCAGAATTTTATCCTTGTAGGTGTCTTTGAAAGAAAGTACTATGGAAGCTGAAGTTCTTAATATTTGAACAAATCAAGGGAAGAAAATTTAGCTTTTCATTAGATTAAGCAAGAACTTGCTTACTATTTAATTGGCCTATTTGGATTTTAGCATTTGTGGGGAAAGACGCTGCCTACAGTTTTTAAAAGTGAAACCATCTAATTATGGATTCTGTACTGGTTCATAAATGGAAAAGATTCAAAAAGTTAACTGGAAGTGAAACCAGTCAGTTTGGATTAGAGTGCTTCAGTCACTGGAAAAATAAAAGTTCCTGTGGAATCTAACATGTAATTACTTGAGAAAAAAAAAAGGTGATGATAGTAACGTCCATTAGCAGAAGCTAGTAACAGCAGGAACTTCACTTGGAGGTCTGGTAGCAAGCACCATGTAGTTAAATGCTTTGGCTTGACGGGGAAGCACACAGGGCGCTGGCTCTGGCTGCCCTGCAGTGCGGTGCTGTTCAAGTGTGGTGGAGGAGATGAGATGGAAGAACAGAGCAGAGGAAGAAAGGAGATCAAAGCAGAAGCTCTCACTGTCATAGTAATGAGAAAGAAAATACCCAGCAAGATCCCCTGTCTTTTTGTCTCTCCTCCCATGTGAGGTGCTGAGAAGTAGCATTCCCACCAGAGCAGGGCATGCCCTTGCTTTTCAACAGATGTCTTCCAGGAATTCCCAGCAGTGAGTAAATAGATCTGCTAATCACTAGGACTGGATGTTTCCTTTTCTGGACAGAACCTGGTTTTGTTATGGCCTGTTTATAATGCTTTACTTTCTTTAGTTCATTGAAGACAAGTAGTTCATTTTTCATCTGAGTTGTATTTTGGTAGTCACATTTTCCATTGCTTTGGAAGCCTCTGCTCAGTTATTTTAAAAGTGATTGGCATTTTGTGGTGGTGTTTTTTGGTGGATTTTTTTGTGGGTTGTTGTTGTTGGTTGGTTAGTTTTTGATTTTTGTCAATGACTTGCAGCTGCAATAACTTCTAGTTAGGAGACCAAGCTATTTGGTGGTTAATAGGCTATTTTAACATCAGCTGATTTTAATTTTCTTGGAAGATCTGTGATGGCCAGTGTTGTTCAGTTCTGTCACTATTTGCAGAGCTTTAGTTTTGAATGTCCTCTTCTAGGAGTCCAGTCGGAAACAAACAAATCAGCAACTCTGTTTTTTGGAAACATTAGAGAAATTACTTGAACAATCTTATTTTTAAATAAAAATGAAAGATTGAAAGCTACCAAAGTCAATGGAATTATGTGATCTCCTAGAGAAAGAATGTAAATGTTCTCTGCAGATTATTTCATTTGCATCAAAACAAATTTAATTTGGTACGAGTATTTCTTTCCAGCTATTTGCATGTCAGTGCGAACAATGATGAAAAGTTTTTTTAATCCTCATGTCAGGGTCTACATTGTGACTTAGAAGAATGAATCATCTTGTCTGGCCACCAGTATGTCACAAACTGTAATACCAAGCTCAGTACAGAATTCAGTAACTTGAAAACTGGTCACACAGCTCCTCTGGAAGTTGAAAAAAGTACATTCGTTTTGTCTCAGATGTGCAAGTTTCTGTTTCATTAAGAAAATGAAGCTTAGAAGCCCTTGCAATATTTTTTTCTTACCTGTAAGTAAATATCCAGTGGCAACATTATTTATAATCTGTAAATTGCTTCGAAGTACTACTGAAATACTAACCCTCTCAGTTGTAGCTGTCAAGAGAAATGCAGAGGACTGTTTGAGACAGATTAGTTGATAGGAGTTAATGGGACCTGAAGGCAGTCTGCTGGGAGCTGTGTGCTAAGATAACCAGATACTCCTCTCCCAGTATTGTCTGCCTCATACTGTCAGAAGTCTTTTTGAGTGTCTGTCATTGTTCTAATGAAAGACCGCGGAAATTCCACAAAATCAATTATTTCAGTCTTTTCCTTTGGGGAAAGGGAATCTGAAGTAACATTTAATGTGATTGCCATCAAAAGCGCCCCAAATCGGTCTTTTTTGAGATGACATCTCAACGCATACTGTCATTTTTCAGCTTGTATGTGGTCTGTAGAGAGATGAAAACACAAATGCAATGCAACTGAGTTATACCTTTTAAACATACAGTGTGAAAATCACTTAGGTTAACCTATGTTCCTGGAAAAATAATGCATTCAGGTTGAATTATTAAAAAAAACCCCACTTGTCTGCATAATGGCTCTTCTTGGAAGTATATGCTTGGGTGAGAGGGTCGGTTGGTTTACATTGTTCATTGCCTATTTTTTCAGAACTTGGAACAGGTACAGAAATTGTCACCTATGAAATTTTTAGGTTTTTGGGCAGTTTCTAAAGGAAGAAAACAAATAATTAAATCTAAACAACACACTCATTTGTGAGAAGCTCAGTGAAAATCTTTTTAATTTTCGCTCATCCTGCTTAAACTTGATTTCTATTCTGCCTGTAGGGGATCAGTACTACAATGCATTCTAATAGTGTAGAATAAGTTATTAATTTTGAAGTGTTAAAGTAACAGCAAATCTGTGCAGTTACTGTCTCTTATGGACTGGTTGTGGTTCTTTTTTCTTTCTCACTCTGACATTGCAATGGGACTTGCTTCAGAGCCTGTTGCCACTGGTTCATATTCAGGCAGAAGAGTGAAAACTGAGTTGAATGCCAGGCTGAGAGCACAGCTCTGAAGCAGTCCTGGATCCTGCAGTCTAGTGCAGGGGGCTCTGAGAAAGAGAGCCAAAGTTTGTGCTTAGAAAAACTGGAGCAGTATCTGTAAAGCCACTTGGATTGAAGGCTGCTTAATGCTTCTGTAAATAAGGTTACCTGCCCACATGTCTCCTTCTGGGCCATGCCAAACAGGCCACTTCTGCACAGTCTGTATGCTGACAGTTGCCATGGATAAGTGAATTGCGTTATTTTTTTCTACCTTTCTTGATATACGGTGCCCAAGCAAGGCACAAGAATTGTCCTTAGAAGCACACAAAGTTTGTCAGCTCTCCAGGAGCTGTGAGAGTGAACCACAAAATTTGGGGTCAGATCTTGAGCCCATCGAAAACACTGAAAATTTTCTTCTGATTGCAATAGAATCAGTCATGGGTTTAGCTTCAAAATAAATAATGCATTTTTGAAAAGATGCATATTATTATGTGTAATCGTTGTTGTCTTTTAGGGTTTTTTTTCAGGAAGACAAGCTAGTAATAGAAGAAATGTTGCTATATTATTATATAATATTTTATTGCACACAGCATATTAATGACAGATGGTAATTGTGACTAATTTTATTACTGCTGAAGAGGCAGCTCTGGAATGCGCTGCTTTTTTGTGTCTTGTTACCTTTTATTCTAACTGAGAGAAGAGTCCAGTGCCCAAATGGTTTGGTGTATTGAAGCTGAAAGCATCTGTGCTGGTAAGCCGTCTTCTCACTCATGAAATGCTTTCATTTTACCTAAATTGGGATTGTACTAGGCTGTTGCTTGGCATGTTGCACCTGTTCTAGTGTTGAAATGAGTGGGTACAATATATTTTAAAAATTGTGGCAGATGAAATATTGAGTGCATGAATGTCACAAAATTCCTGAATTAAATTTGGCTGTGTGGCATGAGTTCTCTACCTTATGCACAGGCGCCAGAAGAAAGTCTTTAACTACACAACCACATAGTGGGATTTTCTCGGTTTCATACTATAGAATACCTGGTGTGCTTGCATTTACTGTGGGAGCCTCCAAAAACAGCTTGGAGTTACCACTTGTGATAATAGTTGGTACTCAAAAGTGAAAAGACCTCAAAAAGTCTAGGCAGGAGAGGTGCCAACTCACATTATGACAAATTGCTTAAAAATTAATGTTTAAATCCCTCATTGGCATGCAGTAAGGCTTAAAAGCTGTTTAGTAGAGTTGTAGCACATAAGCACAGAAATATATGTCAAAAGATTTACAATTTTAAAGAACGATGTCCATTTTATATATCAAATTGAAGGTGCTGAAAAATAAGAACACAATTGTGTTTTCTGCTGTGCATTATATTTAGAGAAACTGAAATTTAAAAAAAGTCAGTACAGGCTAATGATGAAGAATCAATCTGAGTAGGTGTTAAAGGATTAGAATTGCACCAGTGACAGACAATAATAGGCTTTAATCCCACAGTTGACCTCATTTTGAAGATACTTGCAGTGATCTCTTTCCTGGAGCTAGTTACTGGGCTGAGGCTCTCTTCCCTAAATGCTGCAACGCGATGGGCGTTTGCACAGCCTCCAACGGAGGAGCAGATTAGGGAAGATAAAGAGTCGCTGCACATCACTCCAATTTACAGTCATTTTCTGTGTGCATGCTCTTAGCCTACAGCAAATCTTAAATAATTTGTGTTAGCTTGTTAACTGACTCTTAATGACTGAAGTTGTTTATTAATGCTCATCTTGGACATTAAAGCTAAGATGATGTGAAGGGGCAAGGAGGCAGTCTTGCTCTCACCAGTTCCTCTTCATCAGATCTAGTGCTTAGCAGCTCCAGGGAAGGTCAGCTGAGCTGGTTGAGCCCACACAAAACTAATTCTGTAGAGTAATTAGTGCCATTTCTTCCCTTTTGGAGGTTGCTGTTAGTTTTACTTATTAAGATTGTTGTGTATATGAGCTATTAATTGCTTCTACCTCTCTTTGGATCATGCTTGGCAGTTTATGGGCACTTCAGTTGTGCACTGTAAAGATTAATCTGCTAAGCTCATCATGAGGGTTTTATGTGGCAACGGTTGGGTTTTACAATAGCCTGTGCTTAGTTCTGAATGCCATTTGAAGATGAAAGGACAAACACAAAACCATCATAAACTGTAGAGAGAAGCAGGAAAGAAACTGAAGGAAGGCTGCGTGCGGAAAGCAGTATTACAGAAGCTGGGGTCTTGGTTGCTCTGGCTCTTCAAGGTAAAAGAAGTAATGAAGCTATGTTGCTGCAGCCTGAAAAAATGAACTTTGAATGTGCATGGATTAAAAATGCAAGAACAGTTAGCCAGTAAACTAAATTGCCAAGGGAGACAGTAAGATGTTAATTTAAGCCTGTGTAAGCATAGCGTAGATCAGACTTCTTGTTAGGGCTGTTTTAGGGCCACTTGCATTGTTTCTGAGATGTGGCAGCAAACTAACTGGCTGAGCAGATGAGGTTTTTGTAAAACAAACAAAAAAAAGGGACATGTTACGTGTTGGTTATTTAATGGCTGTGGTAAATATAAGGTTCAGATTTAGAGACTCTCATCTGAGCTGCATCTTCAGTGTCAGCTCAGCTGAGCAGTATTGGCTTATAGAGGTAATGGAGAGGCTTTGCTTTCTCCAGTCTTGATCTTATTCTTGATCTTATCTTCCTTTTTGTGATGAGACATTTTCTAAGTAATTTCCTTGTAGTGAATTGTTTCTGCTCTTTTAATTTGCAGGTAGATTTCTGTGTGGATAAAAGCTTTGGGCTTTTTAATCACTTTGACAGCTTGCTCCTTTATGACCAAAAAAGTTCTCCCCATGTAGTGAGTGAGCATGAGCTTTCTGGAGCTCTGTTCCTCAGCTGTATCTGTAAAAGCTCACAAAGGAGGAGGACAGTCTTTCAGGAAGAAATAGGTGGTGATTCAGTGCCTGTTCCAATTGTTCAGTCTTTTGTGACTGTTTTGTCCAGTCATTTAATATTTTTCGGATTTCATTTTCCCTTTGTAAAATATGAGTAATGTTAATTCACTTTTAGGACCTTTTTGTTCATATGTAGATTTTAAACTTTTGGGACTCTTAATTTTTGTGGAAGATGGTTGAATCTGCAGACTGGTAACATAAGCTGTGACACCTCTGTGTCCAGTACAACTTCCCTCCTCCCTCTCTAGGGTTATGAAGTCACCAGGCAGGAACTGTGAATTTGAGGTTGTATTATACTTGCACTAAATATAGCACCGTGGGATCCTCATCTTAGCTGAAGCCTCAGAGCACTATCATAAGTAGTGGCAGAAATAAGAAGCTTCATTCCCTATTATCCCAAACCTTGAGACAAATAAGAGAGCTCTTGAGGTTGTTACTTAGCATAAGACCCTACAGATTGCTGAAGGCTTTAATCAGGAAACTTATCATATGAACTCACCAGAACAAAAGTTAAATTTACAAGGGAGTTTATTTTTCAACCATGTATTCCCAATGTAAGCCCTCATTGAGATGGAATTCGTGTTCAGAATGTACAGAATTCATTTAGGTGAATTTATAAAAATGTAAAGATTGGGAACAATACAGGCTGACATTAAAGGGAGAAACTTGCAAACACTGAATGTTTTGGAGTTAATGTTAAATTTCATGTGTTTGCCTTTCATCTAAGATCAGAAACACAGAGCTAAAATGTATGAACTACTAGTCTTCTGTGATGCTCTTTAGTGATCAGAAAGTTGTGACTGTGAATAACAGTATTGTGTTCCAGTCAGATCAGGCCGATTAATTAAAAACCATCAAACTGTTTTTTCTGTTTGTTTCCCCTGCCCCCCCCCCCCCCCCCCCCCCCGGTTTATAACTAGAGAACAAAAAGAAAATTTTATAGGTTGATTAGCAAAGCTGTTCCATCTGCCATTTTTTTCCCTTACAGTGGATGGTGGTTGCTCTGAAACAGATGGGCTTTCTTCTTCCTAAGGCCCGATTGCACCACTGGTCCTTCAGGTGCACTGGGATGTGGCCATCCCTTTGCGGTACGATTCATAGTGGAATTTTCTGCCACAGAGTAAAAGTTGTCAGTCCCTGTTAATTTAGAAAGAGTGGGGGAAGATGACATGGCCATTAATCCTTAAACAGATAAATAGGCAGAATTTTTAAATGATGCATGAGATTTCAGGGAGCTTTTACAGTGTGTTGAGAGAGTCTTGCAGTGAAATCGCTTGGGACATGGGAATGATTTAAAGCCAGGTTTTCAGCATTTTAGTGACCTTTTCTTAATTTATATCTAGGTTTACCTCTGAGTTCTGCATTTTGTGCAAGTATTGCACCTGCTGATGTTGGTATATGTGGTATTATTCATATGTAACTGTGGCTAAATATTTGGTTTGCTTTGAAAGCCTTGCAACGTAAAATTATGGTAGTTGGCATTTCTGCAGCACCAGAAAGATCAGAACTTGAAATTTGTACTCATAGATAGATATAAATACTCTCTCCTCACCCCATAATTGTGGTGCTATAGACAAATCTTGAAATACTGACTATGGTTAGCTCCTGCTGAGACAAAACATGTTACTTAACATTTCATTTTCTGATTGTTAGCCCTTTCTTATAATCTACAATTCATAAATTTGGAATTCAGATTTTGTCTCACTTCATTACCAGCCTCATTTCTTACTTTTAAAGACACAGTCTTGAGCTGAGCTAAAATATAAGTTGTCCAGTAGATAGAATCAGTTAGGCGAGCACCTGGGAAGACCTTCAACATATCTGCTGATTTGAAAGACAGGGATAATCTGCTGCAGAAATAAAAATAGCATCTGAGTTAACCAGAGGAGATAGGGAATGAAGCTACTGCTCATTTGTATGCAAATGTACTCTCTTTCTTCCTGAATTTAATCCTTTGGATCTGTTAATATGGAAGAGTAAGGGATGAAAAACATTCTTGGAATTGATCCAGACAGATACACACAGGTTAGTGCTGTGTGACTAAATCATGATGTACATCTTGGGGATTATCTGGGGAATAAAAAAAATAATAATAAAAAAAAAATCTGTGTTTGAAAAAGCCAAGGAGTCCCTTGGGAGAGTGAAGTGCTGCATCTAGCATGACTGAGGCTAATGGTCCTATATGACTTTAATAAAATAAAGACCTTAATTTGCTAGAAAAATTAAGTGCCTAGAAAATCAAGTGGTAAATGCCTGCATTGGTGATTATCTGTGAATAAACATTACCCAAATGAATGGAAATATTTTGGTGGAAGAATTTTATTTAATGACTTGGATACAGGTTCTTTTTCTGCAGAAAATTGAGGGAAAGAAAGAGTGGGGGGGGGGGGGGGGAAGACTATGCCTTAGGGCCTAAGATTTCAGCCAAAACTGCAAACCATTATTTGCATATTTGAATCTTGTAGGAGCTGTACTGCTCTATGCTGTTATCTGAAGTGTGGGCTGTGTCAGCTGAGTTCCAGTGCCATGCACTTTCAGTCTACAGTGGAGTTTGCAATTTTGAAATATACCCAAGTACGTATATGCACCTGATTGTGTGGTCTTTACATTGCATTCTGTCCACACCTAAAATTAGATAGACCCAGGTTTTTTAAGTTTGCCATGGTTTCTCTGCTGTCGTGAGTATCCATCATGTCATGGAAGAACAGCTCTGTAGCAAGAAAAAACGAGGAAACAAAAATGAAGGAAAACCAAACTGCTTATTTGAAAAGGAAGCAAGGATATGAAATCAAGAAGTTAAGAATTAATGTTAGAATTAAAGCTATTAGTCTGTCCTCAAATTTTCTTCTTCATGTGTGTTATGGCTATCTGATTACAGAGAAATGACATTTCATAAGTTTTGTTCTTTGGATCCTTTGCCTTGCACAGGACATGTTTTGAGTGGTAAAAGATAAGAGAGAAAAGTTGCTCCATTTAAAACGTTAGGTTGACTTTGAGTGGTCCAGCAGCATCTCCAGTTGCTTTGTGCCATGCTGGGCATGATGGCTGCAATGTCCATGTGCAGAGCAGCCAGGAGAAGGTGATGGGCACGCTCAGTCCTGCTGTTCCAAAGGTACCTGCTCCACAGCTGGGAAATGTAACTCTCTTTTAGGCTGGGGATTTCTCTTTGAACTTCTGTAACTTTTATAAGATGAATCTGATGTTCTGAAATGAAACTTTCAGAGAGAGATTATTTGCAGTATTTTCTGGCTTCATTGAACAGTACTATTTTGTCTTAAGGCACAGAATGCTAAAAATATGTAATTAGAGAAATGATAAGTGAGCACTTCTAAGAGGTTGCAGTTTCCTAATACTTGCATTACTATACATTAACTTAAAGTTGTAGTCAAGCATTTTTGCTTTTAACCACTCTAAATCTGTTTTATGAGTAGAATTTTTTATAACTTTCCACGCAATACTTTCAATAGTCAACCTCTATAAAGTCAATCTCTATAAATTATGCTTTCTGTATAGCCCCCATGTTTTGCAGATTCCTTTATATTGGAAGTGGTTATTGATCTGTAGGACTCAGTATAAAATTGAGAAAGGTCATCTGCAAAAAATGTCTCAGAGGAAGAAAGCGTGCTATGTATATAGTTGGTGGATTTTTTCTGGTTTTGGGTTTTTTTTCTGGCTAGTGCACTTCACAGTCTGTTATATCTTCCATTTGTGTGACTTATCTCCCACTTAATTTCATCTTTCCTTTTACCTCCTGGCAAATAGCAATATGCCTCAGCATAATGATGAGCAGCATCAAAGGTAAAAACAAATATATTTATATTCTTTCCAGCCTTCCAGATTCAGAACTGAAAATAGAAACTAGTTAATATCTACTGTGTGGAAGCAAAACATGGTTTGGGTAAAGAGACTGGGTATACTTCTCCATTTTTCTGTATTATGCTTTTCTGTAGTATGTAAAGAAAAATTATTTAGGGATTAGCTCCTGGAAACACTTCATGTATAGCTTTTATTTCAGTGAGACTTCATAGGCATAAAGCTAAAATATGCTGTACTTTTTGCAGGGTGAAATGCATGGCACATAACAAGCAACGCAGTGCATGCAGAGTATTTGGAGTCCATCAAGAGTTGAAATAACATTTTTAATGAACATATCCACCTACTGCTGTTTAATAATTCTGCCATCAATGCATACAATTCCTCCTCACTATGATGTTAGCTCTCTGGATACTGCAGCACAATTTTGTGTTGCCGTTGTCACTTGGGTGGTCAAATGCGGGAAGATGTTTCCCGGAGAGACGGTGGAGTCTCCATCTTTGCAGATTCTCAAAACCCAACTGGATATAGCCCTGGACTCCCTCCTCTAGCTGACCCTGATCTGAGCAGGGGGTTGGACTTAGACGATCTCCACAGATCCCTTCCCACCTCAACCGTTCTGTGGTTGTGATAGCAAAGAGGGGTAGCTTTTAATAAAAAGTGCTCGAAGTGTTGGGACTGTGACTGAAAGCATGGCTTGGCTTGGCTTGTCTGGGCGCAGCTTAGAAAATGTTGCCGTATGATGGCCATAGATGATTTTGCAAAATGTCTTCAGAGCAATTGTAGAAATAGTACTGTTAGTAAGTAATCATAAGAGGAATGAAAACTAACTAACTAGGGATGGATGTGACAAGCATGTTATCAATGATAAAAATAATCAGCCTAGGTGTAGTACAAACCAAATGTAGTAGAGGAGTTGGTCAAGTAAGTTAGCAGCTGCTTAGAGGTTTTGAAAATGAAGACTTGGTGGCAGACTGTCCATGGCTAGAATTTTCCACATACCAATCAGTGGCTTCACCCAAGTGAAAGGTGAGTGCAGTAGTTGTTTTAGCATTGCCTTAGTGACCAAAGGTTGAGGGTTTTTTTAATTATTATTTTTCCTTTTCCTTTTCTCTTCTGGAAAGCCTGACAGACAGGGTAGCAGCAGAAGTGCCTTTCAGCTGGCACCTTATGTTCCCCTCACAGCTCTCTCTGGGCAGCAGTGTGACCTTTGCAGGACAGCCGATGGTTGAGGTTTGCTGGTGGCGAAGATGGAAAAGGTTGTATTGGTGGACTGGTAGCATAAACTGTGACAGTTCTGTGTCCAACACAGCTTCCCTCCTCCTCCTTTAGCATCATGAAGTCATCAGGCAGGAACTGTGAATTTGAGGTTGTATTAAATTTTCTCTCAGTCTGTTTCTTGGCCAGAGGTGCACAGGCATTTGAGGTTAGAAAGAACCATTGTAAACATGCGGTCATGTCTTCGATACTCTAGGCTTTGGGGTATCTTTCAATTATTGTATTAATGGCCAGAGACATGGATTATCTGTTATTAGGAGCCTGATAGTAGTTTAGATCATAATTATCATAATTATTGCACTTTTCCTCCTACGGATTTTCTTGCCTGAATTTAACTTGTGATGGATCTTCACTAGTGTATGTGGGTGTTGAAACAAAAAGCTTGAGGTCAAAGTATGACAAAATAAAACATACATCTGGAGTTAAATAATTGTTTAGAAAATGCTTTCAGGAAAACTAATTTTAAAATAAGAGGTAGATACATAATTCTATAATCATTTAGTATTTATGTTCACAGCCATGTAATTCCAAAATCTGATTGAACAGATGTAGGCAAGAGTGGTGATGACATCATGACTATAAGACAAGATGTGGTCTACACTAGAGTGATGCCAATTTAGTGACTGGTTACTGCTAAAAAAGCAGACTCTCCATCCCTCAGTTGTTTTCTTTCTCTCTCTTTTTTTTATTTTTTAATTTTTCATGGTTTCCTGCCAGCTTAACCCCTGAAGCAGAGGTTATGTGAGTGCTAGGAGGAGAGATTGGACAATAACTATTCCTTTCAGGAGTAGCCCACAGTTATATTGACTCAGCAGTGTCCTTCAGATCAGAGGGGACATCACAGACCATGCGAGCCAAGGGTCTGACTAGGAACAATATTGTTAGAAATTCCATCTTGCAGCAGAGGTTTGAAAAATCCATGTTTTCTGAGATTTCTGTTAAGGTTTAGATGTTTTGGCTTTATAATATTAAATTTAGAATGTAGAATCACTGTATTAGGACATTGCTATAGGAATATCTTGCTAGCATAGATCATGCAGAGCCACTGAACTTACAGGTGTGACATTGGAATGCACGAATTGACAACACTCCCTGAAAAATACATACGATGGATATAGGTGGTTGGTGCACTGGTGTCATGTGACTGACATGTACGTGATGAGAAGAGAAGCAATAAGAGCAGCACAAGGTCTGAAATGCCCTTCTGCTTCTTTAGCTTTCTGATATTACACATCAGGAATTGGAAGAAAGAGGAGGAAAAGTGCTATGGTGCCCTTTGGGTCATGTTAACACCTTAATGTTGTATATGTCTGAAGTGAGCTTTGTCATCTTATTCCACAAAGTGTTTGGTTAAAACTATGATGTGCTTCTACAGATGTATCTGCATTAGGGAGTTTGGCAAGGCAGTCATGTTAAAGGCTGTTCTGTAACGAGGTTTATACTGAGCTAGCTAGTGACCTGAGCTGGACCTTACTTTTGAAGATAATGTAAGAGAGAAGAGAGCGGAGTATCACTATTTTTTTCACATATATATTCTGAAGTACCCCATTGCAAAAGATGTGTAACGCTCTTCTCCTTCTAGTATATTTAAGAATGTTTTTACAGATACATAATCCCGCTTGTCCTCCCTTTACTTATTGATTGCATTAGAGAATTGTGTAATTGGCGCTCTTTAAACTTTCATAAAAACTAGAAATTGCCTGAAACATTAACAAAGAAGGATTTTGTCTGGAATATTGCCTAGCTTGTATTTGACTGCAGCTTATCTGAAATAAATAATGAAGAGTTTTATATACTGAAGAGCAGTGTCTGGTGCTCATATATTGGTATATTGTTTATAGTGGTATAGAAGACTTGGCAGTTCTGATATAAAAATGCATGAGATATTTTACCAATAAAAAAACCCCTACCAAATAATGCTAACCATGCCAAAATCAAACTACTTCATATTTGCATGCATGAACATGAAATGTATAATTATGTATATGCTTGTAATGGGGCAGTGTGGCCATAGTGGTTTTGTGTCCTTTTATATTTCCGAAAAAAACCTCTCCACTCTGACACTAATATTTGAATGAGATAAAGCCTCATTCTCCTGAGTTTACCCAAATCTATGACTATACAGAATCACAGAATAATTGAGTTTTAAAGGCACCTCTGGAGATTGCTTTGTGCACAGGGGTTGAACTAAACAATGTCACCTGGAACAGACTAGGACTTTGTTCAGTTGGGTTTTGAGCACCTCTGAGAATTGTGACTCCACAACTTCTATGAGTCCAAATAGCACAGTATGTGGTATAAAATGTGGAATATAGGACAGGAATTGAGATGAACAACCAAGTTTTGTGGTCGGCACTCCATGGAAGCATTTAAGCACATGTTTCAGTCATACTACAGCAAAGTCAGTTTATGATTAGGCTTAAGTGCAGTACTGAGCTAGAGTCATTAGTAATGTTTATTTTCATGTAATGGTGCCATTGATATTCCTTATAGATATTAAACCTAGTATTCAGTCATGGAAAGCAGATGGACAGTTGTCAATTCTGCTGTGTTATTGCATGTCCATTCATTTTCCTATTGTTAGTGGAAAGGGCTACCTTTGGGATCCAGGTACAACTGTGTATCCTTATGGGCTTTGGTCAATTTTATTACTAGTGACTAGGAGTATGTTTTCATTTTGATTGCTACAATACTACACAGATATGTAGGCATTTATAATGTTTGCATATGAGGAGGTGTCATTTATTTATAATGTGTGCAGTTATATTTTTTCATGCCACAAACCCTTTACATAAAACCTTTGAAAGAGCGATAAGGCTGCAGCGGGCTTGTGCAATAGTCTTGTCATCCTTAAATTATTTTTCAGAAGCCCTGCTTCTCAAGCTGTCATGTAGGATATTTTCCTCTGTTTTGCTGATGGCATTCACTATGTCCGCTTCCAGGGCAGCCACAGGCAGACCTCTTTAGAAAAACAGATGAAGTGGTTTATATTTAGCATTCCATTTATTCCTGATGAAATCAAACAGCCTTGTGGTCAGGACTTCAGTTAAAAAGAGCAGTTTATTGAGAACCCCTAAACAGGATAAAAAGGGTAACAAATGGTGCTGTATTCCGCAGCTGGTTACCTTTTCAATGTTGTGTGGAAATTGAAAGAATTTACTGCACCCTGTTTACACAGAGGTGATTCACTTCTACCTTGAAGATTCTACCAAAAAAAAAAAAAAAAAAGGTACACCCCATGTGGCATTGAATGTCAGAACTGGGTCACCAGAGTAACCAGCATGTAATATTTATTAGGATTCCCAGTGTTCCTTCCTGAGCAGAAACATGTGGCTGGATGTCAATTTTTATTGAGATGAAAGGACAATTTCTTTTTAAAAGAAATAAGTTGAAATTCCGTTGCTCTTACTGAATTTGGAGGATAAACCTGAGACTTGTTTCTAACTCTGCAGTCAGCTTCAACATGTGATATGCTGGAAGGGACTGCTGCTGCTGATTCCTCTTGGACAAAGCTCTAAACAGAAGGTATACTTTACCTGTGAATATCTGCGTAATGCCCACATGTATAGACGCGTTCACACACATACTGGTGTGGATACGCTGTACTTAATGAGGATATACAGTGCTTTGCCATAGAAAGACTTCTAGCATTGCCTCTAGGTAATTAGCTGGAAGAGGTGCTGAAGATACATCAGTGTTCCTTGACAGAGACAGGTGATGCCTGAAATTCAAACCTGTGTAATTAGTGTATGAAAAGTCATCATCTAGTCACCTTATTAACTGTACTTTTATCTTGAGATGGAAGGGTCTAAATTTGTCTTTTCTAACTGTAGTATTGGTAACTTGATTGAATTCTCTGCTTGAAGAGTTCATTCTTCTCATTGGCTTCTATTATGATTTAATTCTTTAGAGTTCAATTAGTTTTGTAATATGGCTGCATGGCTTAATAATAATAAAAACCCTCTTAAACTGAGTAATTTTACAACTCTGTAAATGTTATGTTCTGTCATGTGTGCTTGTCTGTCACTCTCCCACTGTACACCTGCCTGTATGCATTTAAGCTAATTTCCCATACAGTAAGGCTTTTTCTCTGGATGCATTTGGTTAGACATTTTCTCAATGTCACCAGTGGTTTTCCACCTGTTTCTTTTTACCTCTTTCTGATTTTTAGTATATGGCCATGTAGATAATGTTAATTTTAAAGGGGCAGTTGATAAAAACAGTTGACTTGGACTTGCAACCAAACTTGGGAGAACACCTTCCATCAACGTGTGCCCAATTGTAATGAGCCTGTCAAAGAAAGTTACTGAACTTCACCATCTTCACTACTGAAGTGGTGGTTATTATTTGAAATTCACCTTCCTCAAATGCTGAGAAAAATATTTTTTTAAAGGTGCATGAATTTGCAAAATCTGGATGCTGAATTGAGCTTCTCATTGACTCAAGTGTTTCAACAGTTGTTGGAAGACAAGAGTATGCAGCAAACTGATCTTTATTATTTGCCATGGGCGATCAGTCTTACAGAAAGAAAGCTTTTTTGAGATGCAAAGATTTTGTTTGCTTTTAATGCCAGCAAGATTTACCTTTTAAACTTGATACAGTTTTGCACTAAGTTGGGTTTGAACACAAGCTTTCTAGCCTTTAGCAGCCAAAGGTAGAAATGGCCTTGGTTTCAAGGAAACAAAAAAAGAGAATGGAGAGTGAAGAATGGGGAATGGTAGAGCACATCTGTCAATTGCAGAACACTGCTCTTCCGTTTGTCCTCAGCCCTCAAACTCTACTTACTTTTCCAGTGGTATTACAAGCAGCATCTAGGATCTCATGTTCAGGATTTCACTTAAAAACTGAAGGAGACCAACTGCAGAGTGCAAAGCCTGCCCCTTAGCTAGACGTAAACTCGCTTTGTTCATCCCTTTCCTGATCTGTAAGAGCTGTTCTTCTCTCTTGTATATTGTTCTTCTTCGCTTACAGACCCAGAAAGCCAATATGAACAGCACCATGTGTCGTGTATGTAGAAGATACAGAAAAGTACAGTGACTGACAACCTGTAGAGATGGGGCTGGAGCCTAAGGGTGATTACTTCTGAGTAATGGAATAAAATACTTCAGTGAAACAGAAGGACTGTGGTTTTTATTTTTGTTTTAAACTTCGTGGAAGTGTGTTTGTAAGAGGGTAATTGTGGAGATCTTTGTCTCTGAAGTTGGGCTCCTGGGCTGTGCTCGACAGAGACCCCATGTCTGCATCCCAATATGTGGTTCACACCCCATCAGTCACCTGGCCAGAGCCTGGTGGAGAGACTGCCATCCGTCTGGTCCATTCATCAGCTCTGACTGCAGTTGTTATTTTAGAGCTTGCACGTGGGCACAGATAACAAAAATAAATTCTTTTCTGGTACTACGGTTTAAGGCAAGGCGGCAGTAAACCGTGGCAGATTTTCCCTGTTACCCCCTTTACCTCCCGCCACCCCTTTCCTTTAGATCAAAGGTAAGGTAAGATAAGGTAAGGTAAGGTAAGGTAAGATAAGGTAAGGTAAGGTAAGATAAGGTAAGGTAAGGTAAGATAAGGTAAGGTAAGATAAGGTAAGGTAAGATAGGATAGGATAGGATAGGATAGGATAGGATAGGATAGGATAGGATAGGATAGGATAGGATAGGATAGGATAGGATAAGATGAAAGGAAGAGAGACTTAGACTTCAAGTTGGAAGGTTTTAAAGAGTTTTACTAATGCTACTAATAAACAGAGAATATATACAAAATATACAAAACCAATCTCAAGTGCTGGATCTGGAGTTGGCGTCACTCCAGCAGCAGAGCTGGGTGTGCGGAGCTGCCGGCTCCAGCAGGTGCAGCTCAGGCCCCCGGAAGTCACGGGCGGGACTTCACAGCAAACCAGAACCTGGTTGCAGGGATGCAGGGCCCGAGGCCTGTAGGTCACAGGCAGACAGACAGGGTCCTCTCTGGATGCCAACCATGGTTGAAGAGAGAGTGACCCTCATGATCACCCCCTTATATAGGGGGTATGACGATTATGGGATGGAATACTTCCGTTGGTCAGTTCTAGTCACCTGTTCCATCCACCCCTCCTCAAATACGCCCCTCTCACAACGGAACGTGGGAAAACTTATCAGTCTTTCTCAGCTACCATAGTAGTAAACCTAAACACGAACTTCTTCAGCATTCCGTTGGTCTTCTTATCAGTACAGAGTACAGCATCCGACTTAAAATATGCAGGCTAAAACTCAGAAAAGTACAGCCACCTAGAAGAACTTCGCTGAAAGAAAAATCACTAAAAGAGAACTGGTCTTGTTTTTAACAAGCCCAAGACATCTGGTTAATGATATGGTGCTGAAATGCAAGTAAAGGATTGAGATGATTGCAAATAATAAAATATAGAGGGAGGAGAGGCAGGAATACAGAACTGGGAGAGATAAACACTGATAAAAGAGATGAAGTGTCATGGATGTTAAGCAGATGAACAAAGGTGAGGAAAATACACATGCTGTAGAAACTAGAATTTTAAATTACTATCAGTTTATTTTGTAATGTCAGGGGTGTACTTTATAGCTGGAGCAAGAACTCTTGTCATAAATTCAGACTAATCTCTTTGGTCTGTAAGTAATGGATGGAGGAATGACTCACTCCTCTGAATTTATGTGGTGTTATTGTTAATACAAGAATGTGTTGCCTATTGTACTCTTTAGAAATGCAGGTGTTTTCCCAAGTATTTTGAATGCCATTGGGTTTCCCTGATCATGGTTGCCACTGAGGAGGTTTGCACCAGCTCATGCTGTGAACCACCACCCTGGAAAACATGTTGAGATGCGGTGTTCTGCCGCCCTTCCAAGCTGTTCCTTAAAATTGCCTTTAAATTCTGCCTAAGTCAGGTAAAGGTAGAAGCAAATGTGTTTTTATTTATAAAATTCTCGTTATACGATACAGCTCAAAAATGTGAGTCGTGTAAAAGAAAAAAACCCACACAATTATCTGTCTGTTATGTTAAATCAGGGTATTCCTTCTAGTCTTTGTGGAGCAGCTCACAGGTTTCTCAAGTTGACATCCGCGTGGCTGAGGTGCCATTTCACAAGGAAGTCTCCACTCTGAGATTGTAGCAGTGGAAAAATGTAAAGGGAAAATAAAAGCTGTTACAACACAACCATTTTTTTTGCTGTTTGCTTGGGTTAATTCTTAGATAATTCTCCTTTACCTTCTCCCTCGTTCCTACTCCTGTGTAAGAATTACTGAACTGTAGCTTAAGTGGTGGTCAGTTTTAGATGCCTTCTGATCAGTAAATTGTCTTACTTTGGAAATACCAGGTCCCTTTGCCCAGATTCCTGTAAGGTGGTAGGCTACCATTTTGGTAGGTGATCTCCTGTACTTGGTTAAACTCTTACTAAAATACAAATTTATTGAAGAGGAAAACTGATAAGGAGATATAAAAATCTCAGGTTAAAGCCTTTTCATGCCCTGGACCTTGTAAGCATTCAGTTCAACCGCTTTATTCAGATGCAAAACCAAGATTAATGTATGCATTACTAGCTCTTGAATAAATCTAGATGTGACTTTCTATAGGCCAGTTTGGGGTAAAAAAGTATCTGGGATGACTGTCCACAACTCTTCTTTCTTTAGAGAGACTGTTTACCATTTTTTCCTTGCTTATTTTCCTAAAAGTCACAGATGTGAGTCTGTTGTTTCATATGAAATGGCAATGAGAAACTGTGATCCCAGTTGTAGGCTTAGCTTCTCAGTCTGTGATATCAAAGCTTTTTCTTATATGAGTCATTTCTGACTGTATTAACATATGGCCAGAGCAGTAGGTGATGGATCTTTATATACTAAGCTTTTGTAATTAAGGATACCAGGTTTTGTCTTATGGACTGAAGACTGTTAAAACACCATGATTTCCATGGGCTTCGGAGGAGACATTACCTGAAAAATGTGTCTATGCTAAGCTATGTGATTGAATCCAGTAGGTTTGCCCTTTGCACATTGAAGGGAATAATTCTTGTATTGCTATTTTTAATCTTGTACAAATCTTTTGATTTGCCATTACCTTAACTTCTGTAAAGTAAAGCTAATTATAATTCCTTCTTTGCAGGGGACCATTATAATAATTGAAAAAAAAAAAAAGAGATGGTGAAGTGTATTGCCATCCTGAGCTATAAATACGCTGTGGAGATGTGAAGTGTGTCATGCATAGATCCGTAATCCTCCAGGGGTAGGATTAACCTTTGATGCTACCATGCAGTGAAACTGCAGTGTGGACAGGTCTTTAAAATAGAATGGAATTTTAAAATAGAATAGAATAGTATTTGTAGTAACCATTCTGACTGAAATGCTAAATTCACAATATCAGATTTATTATCAACACTTATTTACTATTTGTAGCAACTTCTAGTAAAGTTCTGTCTCCTGATGTTTCTTAGATGTTTTGATGGCTGCATTATGTGGTTGTGTTTTGATATGCTCCCCATCTTTATCTCATTTGGTGCTAGTTTGAAAGAAAATACCTGCATACATTGTAGTTAAGGACCTTTGCTGAATGAATCTTTACTCTTTTGCTTAAAACAGGTATGGTGAGGAGTGGGTGTCACTGAGGGAAAGCAGCTTCTGTTCTTGCTGTTCCCTCAGCAGGTATTATGTGGTTACTCGTAATGCTGGAAGTCAAGCAGGACTTCTCCAGGTCAGCAAGTTTTCCCCTCTGTGATCTGGATTGTGGACTGTCTTATAGTGACAGGGCAGTATTGCCGAGTGTGTATTTTTGATATCTGGAAAAAAAAATCTCCTCATTTGAATGCTTTCTGGGTTTGTTTGTTTATTTTTTAGGCACGCTCTTGAATAAATGACTGCCAGTGCCTCAGTAAATAGCTCATCAAAAAAAGCACCCATATGGTTATTTGCTTAGTTTCAGAAAGGAAGAATCCAGCATCATTTTTATTCACATGGTGTAAATCCCAAGCCCCACTACAAACTTCATTGGTGTGTCTGTGTACGTAGTTTTTTTTTTCTTTTGGAGAGTTTCTGAGAGCAAAACACAGCATATTATTTAATAGCAGAAATACTCTTCTGAAATAATGTTTTTAGAAGTAGTTCACTTGCACTGAGCTGGTAAATTGAGAACTCTATATTATTTGGCATAGCTTTTATTTTTGATCTACAACCAGCTGGAAGTTACTTAATACTTACGCTAGCAAAAGGCAAAAAATAAATCAACAGCTTGATAATGTCCTCCTTTTGTTACTTTTTGCTCTCTTTTTGTATTTAATTTTACATTGAATGAAGTGTTCCTTAGAGTATATCAGATGTTGATTACTTAAATGGGTGATTCATGGTTGGAAAAAAAAAAGTTTAATTGAAGTGAAAGCAAACATCTTTGCGTATGTTGTGGACAAATCCAAGACTTTTTTTTTTGGTAAAGCTTGTGTATTTTAGCTGATTTACAACAGAAATATGACAGTGTTCACCAGTTGAAAAGTTGTCTCTGGTACACTTCTGTTACTGAAGTTACGCTTGCTGATTGGAGATTTCAGTTGGACTAATAAAAGTTATAATTAAACCATACATCTTCCTGAAAATCTGTGATTTCACTGTTTTCAAATTATTTGAAATAATTGGCCAAGTGGGCTTTGCGCACACAGATCATGCTGTGGATTTAGTGTAGGTTGTCACAGAAGTTCTGTTTATTGGAGGCTTTCTCTCTATTTCAAATGGGTGTCATCAGCTGAAATGCTTTTCACAGAATCATAGAGTCACATAATGTTAGGGATTGGAAGAGATCTCAAAAAATCATCTAGTCCAATCCCCCTTTTGTCTGAAAATAATGCATGTCGAGTAAATGAACTGGGTGCTTAGATGTATGCGACAGGCCATAACTGAAAGCTACGACTGCTCACAAGGTCGTAGTTGTCATGCGTGTAGTTACTGAGTTCTTACTTGGGAACAAAATTTTCTTGAATTATTTTGGTATATGGTATTTTTACTTTGGCTGCTTACTAGAGAGAAACTGCTGGGGAAATATCAAAGAAATTGTTGATGGATGGTTCTTCACAAGGACATAGGGAAGTGGAGGAAGGGAGATTAGAATGAGGTTGGACAGCGATCTGGGAGTAGGTAAGAAAGAGGATGGGGCCAAGGACACTGTAGTTAAAAAGTGACTAAAGAAGTTTAACCACAGTGTAAAAAGGCAGAAGATAGCAGTACTAAACACCATGGCCTGCCATAGCTATGATAAACCCTGCATTCATGAGTCTGTTGTCAGAAAATATCTGCAAAGCCCACCAGTACTGTGTAGAGGTGGGGGTGAGTGGGACAGCAGACTGCTAACATAGCGTCGATCTGTGAGTTCATATGGCAGAGATATGGGAGACTGACATGCAAGTGCCATTAAGGTAGGAAAATCAGGTGTTCAAGGTTATAAAAATGGGTTCTCTTGACCCCATGTAACATGAGAACCTGAAAGGACCAAAGCAGAGTTAGCACCATGTTATCTACTTGGTGCCATTTAAATGTCAGTGTTTGCTCTCTGTTGGTGGTCAACAGCATCAGATGTTCCTTATTCTCCCTTTACAGTTAATGTAGGAACCCACCACCCTGTTGGAGATACTAGTGGTTTGGGACTCCAGAGGCACAGGCTTTAACCCCAACTCTGTGACTCACGGCCTCTATGTTCTTGGACTAGTTAATTCACCTTAGTGTGCTTTATTTTCCCCATCAATAACTTGGGGATAGTGATTTCTAATCACGCTCTGTAGAGGCCATTGAGGCCTCTGAATGCCACAGTTCATGCAAGAGCTGAGAGATGCTGGTTGTGTTATTAATGGCTGGTTTTATCTGACTGGTAACTGTTTCTTTTTTTCTCTTTGTGTCATTGTGTGACCGTGATAAGGCAGAAATTGAGAAGAAATAAAGGAACTGCTGGGGATGATAGGTACAGTGTAACAGGGGCAGCTTTCCCTCTCTTTTCCAGACCTGCTGCTCAACCAACACTAGATGCATTTGTGTCTGTAGCTGGACTAACTCATAATTGGTAGAGAATCGTTTCAAACACATACAGGCCTCCCTAATGACACTCAGTTTATATGAAATCATTTTGAAGAATCTGGCTTTATAAAGTAATTGTGAGTGACTTGGAGCCCGTTGCTGAATGCTTGTTCTGTAGCTGGTGTGATGATTCTGCTTGTGCTGTGATCTCCTGGGCTGCAGGGTCAGGCAGCACCACGGGAACACAGCAGGGCGAGAGGGCTAGGAATGGAAAAACTGCAGAATAGCACATTTATTTTTGTCCATTGTTACATTAATGTTTTAAGAACTTCATACAGCCATCCTTCATTTGAACTAGATAGCTTTTTATTTCATGTTTATTCTTGCACTTCTTACTATTCACAGCTCTTTGAGCAGAGAGGCACCTCAGTGCTGTGTTGAAGGTGGTTCAGATGCTGGTTTACAGTGTATATCTGTATCTAAGGATTTGGACATGAATTCAAATGAGAATCTGTTTCAGTGTTGTAGGTATCTAACACTGAGAAGCAACTGCATCCCAGTGGTTTGTGTGTTACATTTAGTACAATTGTTACTAATATCTCCACCTCTTGTCATTCTGTCAAGGTCATAATTGAGGAACACAGGTCAGAAAGTCTTCGGTCTCTCTTACTGTTAGAGGAGAAGATGCTATCGTATGTGGCATGGAGATCAAGAAAATGTCTCATTTACTACTAGTTTTTGAAGTTGAAATCAGTGCATTGCCTCATCGCCAGGAGTCCGTGCAAGTTGGCTGCGGAAACTGCAGAGTTAATATTTTTGAGCTCTTGCTGTAATACCACCTTCACCATTAGATTAAGATATTTCCTTCTTTCCTGCTTTCCTAATTGTTGTTTTTGTTCTTGAGGTTTAATGTTTGTGTGAGCCCAGCTGGAAGCCGTCAGGCTGTAGGATGGCTCTGTAGCCCGGTATCTGCACTGCTGCTTTGCTCCCAGCGGCTGTTGCAAGTTTGGTCCTCAACCAAACCCCTCAACTCTGCTCGGCCATCAATATGAGAACAGATTAAAGTGCTTAAATGTTCTTTTCGGGAACAAGCCCAATTGAGCTGGTTTTGAAGAACCAGGTGCTTGTGAACTTTAGAGGCTAACATCTTTCTTGACTGCAGTATTCCTTTCAGCTTCTTTCTTTGGTTGTTTGTGTCCTAGCTCCTCTTCTATAACCTGTCCTTGTAAGGTAACACGAGCCAAGAGTTGGATAAAAGTATTTTGACATTCTTTTGTCTCAAATCTGGGTTAAAAAGGTACAGATGCTGATTTTTTTCAGGGAAAAGAAAGTTCCACAAAGCATGTTGGAAATAGATTATGTAAATCACATTTTATATTGCATTTCCTTGTAGTGTGGCATTACTTTGAGAGAGATGTTGTCTATGTGTTATATGACGCAGTTCTTCCTTATAAGCCCAGCTCTGTGGCTGACCACATTTCTTACAATGTGCCAGCAATTATGCTGAGGAGTCTAAAATTTCCTTGTCAAGTTAATGTTCTTGCTTTTGTCATATTTATCTGTGGTCACACTTGCCTCGATGCACTGCAGGTTGAAAATGGTCCCTAAGCCACTCCAGATTTCTTTGGACCACCTCCTCTCATCTATTTTGAGAAAAGAGCAGGTGGTTGGAATTCCTGAATGCTATTTGTGACTCCCAAGTTGAGAATTTCTGTCCTGGAATAAAGGGTTCCAGTGACACAGTGCACCATCGCAGGAGTGCTGCATTGTCTGTAGCTGCGTTATCAGTCGTGAGATACCTTGAATACTGAAAAAATACAGTGCTGTAAATTGTGGATAATACTACGCAGTGGTGACATAAAGTGGACACCGAAGTGTGGATAGTATATGCTTCAGGAATAAAGAGTGTAGTTGGAAATAATTAACTGCTATGGATTTGTTTTAGCAAGAGGAGAAAAAAAATAAAGGCGGCTAATGAAGTAATCTTAGTCTGTGATCTATGCAAGCTATTTAATCTTCCTTTCTCTTCTTAGGAATAGCACTGCTCTCCCCTTAGCTTAGTGATTATACATTGAATAGCAGCTCTTTATGACTAAAATATTTTTTGTCAATTTTACTCTTATATCTGGAGCTCTGTTCTCATTTTGCTGGATAGTGATAACTTCCTGTGAAAAATGAGGATTACTTATATCCCACATGATGAGAGTCAGGTTCCCAACTCTGAGCTTCAGCAGAAATGGTCAAAAGTATTATGCAGACTTCAAATGCTTGGGCTGTATAAGCAGGGATGAGTCTCAAATGAGAGCATCGTTGAATAGTGAGAGTATGCACAGCTTGAGTTTTAGAGCGATATGGATTTAGATCACAGAAAACCAATTTGGGAGAAAATCTCTTTACTGTGGATGAATTATCATATCTCTAGATTTGGGTACATGTTGAGTGGGTGGGTAAGTTAACCTGGAACACTTAGTTGCCTGAAAAGAAAGTGGGTTTTTTAGGATCTGCTTGTGGAGTATTTATTTCTGTCCTTCAGCCTTTTTTAATTCACTTCACGTGAGAGTTGTGCACTATTTATGGTGAGTGTGGGAGATGGAAAGAGTGCTGTGGAAAAGAGAAAAAGAAACCTTTCAATCATGAATTCTGTTTTTAACTGTGATGCGAGTTTAGGGCAAGATGCCAATAATTTCACACCCGAAACAGAAGAGTTAAAATCCCCCAAAATTCACCAGTCTCACTGATGTTCTGAATATTTCCTCAAATTATAGTTAGGAAGCAAAGCACAGAGTCTTGAGGCATGTGTCAGCCTCGTGATGAGAAGAGCAGGTCATCCTCTTGTAACTCCTAAGTGTCCTCCTGCTGCTTTGAATAGGCTTTAGTGACCAGAGATGACCCCTGTGTTTAGATGTTGGCAAGGTTACCGCGCTGTAAAAAGAAACCAGCAACTGTCTCGGGTTCTGTGTTTCCTGGTGCTGGGTGCTCCACGCTGTGGGTCGTACATCAGCAACAGTCTTCCTCTCGGCCAGGCTTGAGGTATGCCAAAAGCCACCCCAGAAAGCACCCAGGTTTTGGAGCTCTGCAGAACTGTAGCCTTTCTTCAGCTCTTGAGTTTAGCGAGTCAGATGAAACTTGTAGGAGTTGAGCTATGTTGGGCACGTGAGGCCATCGCCATTGGACGAACATGCTCCCCTGCGTGTCTCCATCACTGCTGGGGGGCATGCAAACTCATTCAAGAAGTTTATTTTCCTGCACCGTAGTTCAGCAACATTTGATCATTGCTGGAGATTATTTCTGTGGTCTGATTTACTGTGCATCCACTCCCACAATTGTGTTGGCAAAGAAGAAGGAACAGTAATATGGGAACCAGGCGTAGGAACAAGCAGCTGAAATGGGAACTTTGCCCACTGAAGAAAATTGATACAGCAGCAATTCCTGGGTTTCCTACATAGCACGGCACTTGGCAGATCTGACTCAACCAACCTGGGAGTGTTTGTGTAGATCCTAAACACCGCACTGGCACTGCTCAACAGGCCTAACTTTTTGTGGAAGTGTGCTTCAATTTGTATTGTAGGTATGCCTCGTTTCACTTACAGCTGAATGGCATTCATTCTGTTTAGTGCTATGGTAAGAATTGCTTGAAGAGTTACGTCCTTCTTGTTTAAAAAACCGGAGTATTGTACTGTGCAACTGTCAAGTCAGGTTACTTTTAAGGGAAGGCAATGCCCTGGATTGTTAAAGAGAGTCAAATGTTATTTATTTAGAGCCTGGTTACAGAATAGCCTAATAAATGCTTGTTCAGCCTAGATAACACAGAATGTAAAGGCATATTATGTTTATTGATAATGAAAGGATCAAACAACATGCGCCTGTTGTTGTCGTTGGTGTGTACATGTTGTACGTTTTAACATACCCTACTTGTTCTTCATCTGTGGCTGCTAGAGGCTGGAGGGGACACATTTCATGTCTGGAGTATTGAACATATAGGCACTATATAAATGTGACGAGCAGTGCGAAGAGTAAGAGACAGTGATTCAGCATGAATCTGCTGTGGAGCTATTAACTCTCCTTATCTTGTAGGAAAAGGTAAGAGACTAAGGGTCCATAGGGGATCATCTCATTAATTGTCTTGCATTTCGTAGTTAAGGTCTGTAGTGTTTCTCTTCACAAGCATTCAAAAGTCACGTCTCAGACCCAAACTGTATGAATTTAACTTAAAAATATTGGAGCTTTCCAGCTTTTTGTCTTCTGAACTGTTCATATTTGTGATTTTACTCTTCATGACAGCAGAGAAATATGTGACTTTTTTTTTGTGTTAAATTATAAATGAGATTACTTTGTCAGCTTCTGGTGTGCTTTGAGATCTAACAAACAGAAAGAAAGTTATGGTAGAAGTGAACCCTTACTCAAACGTATGCACCAAGAGCGTTTTTCCCCTGTAATCCTGCAAATGAGAAAAGCAGGGGAGAGGCTTGGCAGTTCCCCCATCCACAGCAGGTCCTGGGCAGCGCCTCTGCTCTGAGACCCTGTAGCTGGGATGCAGTAACTGGATGGTCTTTTGTGTGCACCTTGCCTGGAGAGAAAAAACCCACTGTTTTCAGAAGGTGCTCAGCAGTAGGACTCTTAAAGAAAAGTAAGGCCATAAGGTAATCCTACAACAGGTAAAAATGGACCTCAAGAGACTGAAATGCTGGCAGGGGAACACATAGTTGGAGGAACAAAGAACAGAGAGTGCTTTCAGTGGATCAGATACTGGAAGCTGGTGAGACAACTGGTGGATTGTCATGCACAAAGGGAGCAATTCAGGAAAGCAGAATATTGCAGAGATGTTAAATTATTCATTAGTGCCAGTCCTCAATGCAAATGTGCATCCAGATTTGAGGAGAGAGCACAAAAATGAAGTGGCTGAGGTGTTATACAAAGTATGTCCAGTCTTATTAGAAATAACATAATAAGAATGTGAAATGAAATGTGTTAGAAAACTCTAGAAAGCACAGCCTAGTAAGCTTATGCTGACAGTCAATAAGTTAGCTGAAATAATAATCAGCAACAGATCACAATTCATAGACTGCATCCTTCAATACTGCACAGAAGAAAATGGTGTCGTACTGAACTGTAAGGGAGGAACATGTTTTGGCAGATGGAAAAATAATTCAACTGATGAAAGCCTTTGAAAGTTTTGTTGCCCTTCACAGGTGGTTGTTAAGAAACACAGCACTACAAAGATGGGAATCAATTTGCTGGCACGACTTAAAACCTGTATTGGAGGCAGAAGCAAAAGGAACGTTAACTGGTTAGGCCTTGTAACAGTGGTACATTGATAAATTCCCACCTTGAACTGGTGGGGACTATTCTGTTCTTACAGGCATCAAGCAGCACTGGTGTGGGATGTGCTTGCCCTGCTAGTCCTGCTGAAAGGCAGAATTGGGAAGTGTGTAAGTGGTGTCTGATCCCTGAGTGTGGAGAGCTATGAGACTGTCAGTCTTACACCCCTCTGTGGAAAGACATGGACCTGAGAAGAGCAAGCTCTTTCTTGATCTGCAGCTGACTTGAAAAATACAGTAGTAAAAGAGAAAGTCCCAGTAATTTTTAAAACATACCATTAATGATAGGAAAAGTAATAAAGAATAGCACAGAAAATGTTACCAAAAGTAGAAACCCTCAAGAACGCCCTTGCCTCACCTCAAAATAGGATTTGAGAGTTAGTGGGAGTTCTGGGAACACAAGATGAAGCTGCAAAAGAATCAGGGAAATCACAGTTGTGGGGAGAGGCTGAAGAAAATTTTAAGTCAGAGAAGAGATGTGCTAAAACTGTACAGACCAGTAAAATATAAGAGAGAAGGTAGATTGGAGTAGTTTCTATTTTCTTTTCCACTAAGATAAATGTATATTTAAAGGAATCAGAAGGTTGCAAATTCCAAGACAGATAAAAGCAAATTCTTGTTCAGATCTGTGATTAACTTATGAAAGTCACTATGGCAATTAGTTGTTAGGCTAAAGAATTTAACAAGGTTTTTAAAATGTTTTAATGTTTATCAGAAATATTTACAGCTTTTATAATCTATGCTGACAAATTTTGAAGGAGATATTAAGCCTCACACTTGAGATTTTAAGACAATCTCTAACTACTAGGAATATCTTTCAGTTCTTTTGCTGGTTGTTCTTCCTTCCTAACGTCAAGTGTTAGATAGGACTTTGGTGGTATAATTCATGTAAAATTTGTCTAAAAGGTGTGAAATTAGTTCTGATTCTCACTAGCATCGTGAAGAGCGTTCTGTGTGGGCGATGCCTGAATTTGGAGCAGTACATTGTGTTTTCAGGCACCGGCTGAAGAGAGCAGCCGTGGGGTGGTTGGGGTGGTTCCCAACAGCTCTCAGAGTTACCAGGGTCTGTGGCTAAATGGAAATGTGCAGATATGGGATTCCAGAAATGTAATAAGGTCAAGAACTGATGCGATTGTAAATTCAAGTAGAAGGTGTTGAACTGGTTTTTTTGGATCACGTGTGCATTACATGCATGAGTAAAATCTCTTTATCTCTTAAAAATACCCTTAAAGCAAGAACACGTTCTACGCTTGTTTTCTGGAGTTCATTGCACTGACAGTGACTCAAAGGCATGATGTAAGCAACTATTGTCTTTATGTGATGTCTTCAGTTAACCTGTTAAAGTAAGTAGGCAAACCTAAATTAAGGAAAACTTTTTTTGTCTGCCTACAAAAGCACAGTTCCTTAGTGCAGTTCCAGTACGCATCGCTTGCATGAATCTGTGTGTGAGCAGATACAGATGTGATATGCACATGAGTACATGATGATGAGCAGTTCATCATTTTTGTTGAGATTTCAGTTGTATTAAATTGTATTTGTCCCTAAATGAATTTGACACTTGCCAGACATCAGACAGTCAGTTCATGTAGTCCTGCCATGTTGCCTGATAGTAACCACCTCAGGAACTGTACTTGCAGTCCTACAAGCTCGTTCATCTCAATGCTGGTGTACACTTATTCTCTGAGTTGTGCCTCGTTTTGGGTGACATATTTTAGGATAATTTAAAAAAAACAGCAATAATGCTGTTGTCTGCATATGTTAAAGGTGTTAGATATTTGAAAGGGCTTTTGAAATCAAACTCACTTGAGAAAGGAAAGCTCTATAGGAAAAAAACCTAATTTCTGCTTAATTGCCAGAAGATAAAGTAATTCTAAAATGTTAATGGAAAATGTTGATATTTGGGCTTCAAATGGCAAACATAACACAGAGCTGCGGAGTGGAATCAGTAAAATGGTATGGAAAAAACCCAACCTACTTGAGAGTTTTAGGAAATCAATAGATAATAAATTGTGTGTATGCCTATGCAGTAGTAATAACAATTTTAGAAAAAATAAAGGCTAGCATGATTTCTGTTAAAATAGTGTTAACTAACTGGATCATAAATGCAAATAAATCTATTACATCTAGATGACTGGCTCATCATTGCAGTGTCTCAGCTATTGTGGTTTCACAACATAACAACAGACTCAACAGTGCATGAGTCTTCATCACATGGTTTTTTTTTAGTCCTGATCTATCTAGTATGTCAAGATCATGTGAGACCGATAGTCAGTCTGGGCACCAGGGATTGCTCAGGAGTAACCTCTTCTGCACTCTCTTGCTCTCTGCTGAAAGATACTGTCCAGGACTTATGCTCATTTCCCTCAACAAAGCTGTCAAAACGGTGCGTTAAGAGCAAAATTGCTCTTCGGAGAGTGGGTTTGAGATTCAGTGATGCACATGGTGTCAGGAGGGTTGCGAGCGTGGTTGTGGGCCAGGCAGAATGTCTCTGCCATGGCTCATGCAAAGCAGCGGGAGAGCATTGGCATCACAGATGCCACAGGCATATTAGGGTACGAAAGCATTTTTGTTGGTATTTTCTACAGAAACATACTTCGAAGGAATTACCATATAGTAATGGTAGCAAAGCAGGATACAACTGCGAGGATGTGGTTGGCACTGACATGGAGGTTTGCTGAAAAACTTCTGGGTGGTGGGCTGCACAGATGGACCACAGAGCAGGAAGAGGCAGTGACTGCCATCAGCCATGTGCCCACCTTCCAGCTGAGGCTCCAGGATAAGGGATGGTGGAAGAACCTGGTGGCTGAGAGCTGCAGCTGTGGGATCCCTGTTGGGAGGTGCTTAGCTGAAGCCTTCTCAGCCCAGCTTTATCTCCTGCCTTGTGCTGGCTGAGCTTGGTTACAAGTCAGCTTACTGGAGCTCCTTCACTCCTACATCCAAAAGTTGTGGTATTTGATGGTCCGTGTAGTATCTTTGAGTCTTCCACAGAGTACTCTTTGGTACTGCATAGAGGACAGCTTGGTCAAAATCACTCTTTGTTGGATCTTGGGTCCCATTCCTGACTCCGTGCTTTTGATTTTCTATCTCCATTTCTTTTAGAGAGAGAGAGAGACACTCTGATTTCTGTATTATGAAGTGGTCCACCCAGAACCAACCACCAGAGCAACCTCCCCTCCCCCACCACCGGGATCAATGGATGCTTAGTAGTATGAAGAATTCCCAAATGAAGCTGTTTGATTATCATGCTAGTGATACCACCACTGTACCCCCAGCCTATAGGTAGACACAAAAATTGTGATTTAATCATAGAATAAAGATACAGATAATTTCCTTTCACCAATTCTTTTTCTTAAACCTCAGTTAATGAATAGGAAAATAATGTTTTAATAACAGAACCACTGAATTACAATAACCACATGTAGGCAGTTAACACACACAAAAAAGTCCCTGTGATATACCGTCTAATGCTATGTGAAAATTTGTGTGAAGTGTTTCCAAAGGTTGGCTTCATTCCACCTGTTCTTTTAGAAGACTGTTCAACCATTTCTTTTATTGCTGGAAGCTTTACTGGATATTTAACCTAAAATACAGTTTCCTGAATATCATTCTGTTCACAGAATCACAGATTCTGTTACTTACAGTGACATTTAATAATGTCTTACCTTCCTTGGTTTTTCATGTCATTCCAGTACTTGCTGACTCTTTGCATGACACCGCTTTGCCAGTATGCTTTTTTTTTTATTATTTGCTTTTAATTAAATATCTCAAACTTCAGTTACTCTTGTTGCTTTTTAAACTCTTTTAAGAATGTTAAAAAAACACATTGCTTTAAAATCTGTAAATTATCAGAAAGGAAATAAACCAAAATTGTGCATAGAAGGAAGACAAGTATTTTCTTCAGCCCAGTCTGAAGTAATGCCATTGCTGCTTGATAAAAGGATGTCCAGTGTCAGTGGTTTCTGCTTTTGAGATTGAACTTCATAGAATCATGGCAGTCAGAAAGTGTGGCCAGTAGCATTTGTGGGCAACCTCGTGCATTATGGCAGCGTTTATTTAACAATACCTATGTTAAATCCATGTTGTGTATTTACAGTTTTAAATACTTCAGTGAATGTTTGCTCCACAATTTCTTGCAGAATCTTGTCTTATTGCCTAATTTTTCTGGTTAATATGAACATGTGGGCCTTGTTTTTTTCCCTCAAAGGCATCAGAAATGATGCAGATTAATAAATAGTAAACCAAACAAACAACAAAACAACAGAAAAATGACAACACCCCAAGGTTTGTAAGGAAAATGCTGAATTGAGGGCAGGGGGCATGAATGTATGCTACTAGTTGTGTACGTGGTCTAGAGTCCTTCTCTGGAACTATCTAAAACAGAGAGACAGAAGACTTAAACATGGAGAGTGCCCCAGCCGGAAGAATAAAAAGAAGGCTTTGTAGTGGGAGGAAAGCTGCAATGACTTGGTGTGGAAGGCTTGGTAGCACAGACAGGGGCGGGCTCTGAGGTGGGGTAGCACCGGGTCGCTGTTTGAAAAAGGTGTTTTCAAGTTGGTAACTCTTCTAACTCTGCTATAAGGGTGTTTGACAGAGATGTAGAAATTGTCAAGTTTGTTGTTTAAATTGTTTAAATACTAATACTTTTGCTTTGAAATAAAGTTTTCTTTTTGATTTAGGAGATTTTTCACTTTTGGAAAGATTTGGTAGCCACCTGCCTCTGCTTCTTTGCTGTATTTGGCCAGATTAATTCTCATTTTATTGAAAACCTGAAAGGAGAACTGTTTGCATTGAGACTTTCATATGACAGGGAGGAAGGAAAGGGTATCTGGATAATGTAGAAGTAGTGCACAGACAGACTTTCTTGCCTCAATATAGTTCATTCCTTCACTAGGTTTTTGTCTCAGTCGTATTCCAGATGCTCGTCAACAAGCAAGTGACTTGGGATAGAAAACATCTGCTTATTTTGCCTGGTGAAGCTTTGTTAAGGATTTTACTGAGGAAAAGAACAGAAACGTGTATACTTCTTATTGCTTTTTCTTTCTGTTTTTTTTGGTTGATCTGAAGGATAAACTGTCTAAACTATAAAAATTACAGTCATGCAGTGCTTATAAGCTAGGTGGCTCAGGCTCTTGGATGTGGATCAAGCAACTTTCATCTCTAGTCTGTGGTTCGTATACTGGCTGAGTTGTTAAAGACTGAATATTATTGCTCTTTGGTTCCTGAGAAGTAAGCCAGTTTTAGCCCAGTTCCTTGAAAACTACTTTCTGTGCCACAAGTAATCAATGTCTTTGTTAATATTTGCATTAGATGGGGTCAGCTATTGTCCTAGAAAATCAAATGTGTGTTTCCTGTAACACTTAGGGCCGATGATCTGATAGCCTCACGTTGACCCTTTATCCCATTAGGGTGCCTAAGGATCACATTCCCAACTGATAGGTCAGCCCTTTCAAGTGCATTGAGCAAATACAGGCATTTTACAGTTCTCTAGAGCTAGCCTTCTCTGCAGGGCTTCCCTAGCCTGCTTTTTGCTTTGTCTTCAAGGCTAAAAACTTCAAAGACTGTCCTTGTTCATAAACAGTGCAGTTCCAACAACCAAGAGTCTTTTCTGGTTGAGGCTACCTTTATGCCACAGCAGTAAAAAGGAATAGCAGTGATTTGTGCTTTCTGGGGTTCTCTACTTTGCCTCTTGCAATCCTCCTGTCTGAGCATCTGATTGAACCCCTTACTTATAGCTCCCTTGTGTTCTCTGGAAAGTCAAACAAGAAAAATTATTGATCACTTGTCCAGCTGTGTCACAGTACAGTTTTATTTCATGAAGAAATAAGAAATGGAGATAAAACTGCGTACAGGGGTTTGTTCTGAATACAGTCTGTGCAGATCTACAGGCCAGACAAAGCATGATGGAGTTTTCAAAATCAGCTATTTGGCATTTCTTAGAGTATGGCACTTTTTTAACTCCTTTTCACATTGTCAGAAATTTATATCCTATCGGTTGCAAATTAGGTGGACTAGTATATCTCAAGCCTGAGTCAGAGCCTCTGTGGGGGCCATACATATTAACAAAGTAATTCTTGGTAGGTATCTGTTGTCTTATTTACTGTAATACACCAAACAATGTTTTGCATGCAAATATTGTGACTTTTAGTTATTTGTGTTGCTAATTTAGATTTTCCTGTTTGTACCTTTCTGTCCTGAGAGGTCCAGGTGCTGAGTGGCTGTACTGCCTCTTCTACATTCCCTGTTTTACTGCTGACTCCCTCCCTGACATTGTTAGCCTTGAAAATAAATGCTATTTCATTTTCCACTTTGCTTTCTATGTCTGTCTCAGCAATTACACGGTTGCCTCAGTAGCTGCTTCAAATGCCACTAGCTGAACGTTGTCTAAACGAACCCACTCAGGGGCAACCGGCAGGCAAGGGGTTCAGGTGGTGGCCTCATAGTGGAAGCTAAAGTAGGTGTCCTACCTTAACAAGGTAATATGGGGGAATTCCATCCTTCTCACAAAAGGATTAGGGATGCACAGTCTCTGTGGGTCATGCAAAGACAACCCAGGCAGTCCAGTGAAGATCATACAAATGCTTTCTTTTCTCAGTTTCTGTGGCTAATTTATGGTCACTGATATTCCTCAGATGGCCAGAAATGTTCTACAATTGCGTGTAACTCACACAGAGGTTTTACTGTTGGACTTGATGATCAGGGTAACGATAGCTGAGTATTTCTTTGGGAATTTGGGATAGTAAAATAGTCCCAATTTGGCAGTGAAGTGCTCAGCTGTACCATTTGTCTCCAGTTTGCCTCATAACTCACCTTAATTGAATTAGTGCACAGCTCTTATCACCTGGGAAATCTTAGTAGATTTGAAGTGTTGATCTGTGCTCTTACTGAAGTTTGGATTATTTTTACTTCCTTGTGTTTGAAAAAAAAAAGATTCAGGTTGAAGTACTATAGCTGTCAGAGAAATAATCCCACTTGGACAACACTTTTTTACACTTGCCTCGGAATTTTAAGGTCTTTTCTGTTTACATTGCTGACAAAAATCAAGTTTTTTCTGCAGTTCTTGAAGGGTGAAGTTAATATTCATGGAGAGGCCTTGTACAAAGCTTTTGCTGCAGTCAGGTTCCATTTAAGACTTGTTTGGAGGAGTGTTAAGTGATTTCAGCTAAGCAGGTACAAGCTAAGTTGTAGTCTACCCTGTAAAATCATCAAGATAGCCATTGGCCAGCTTTTGGTTATGAAATCTCTACCACAAATGCTAATGATGAGGTTCAGAAACCTGGAATAATGTTACTTAATTGCCATACTGTATGAATTTGAATATCCAATAAGTGGAAAATGAGCTTTTGCCTTAGTATATTTGATATAGACAGATCCTCAGTATGTGGTCATGAGACACCATTATTTTTCTGACACTTCTCGGAATAGACTCCCAAAGGTGAAGAACTTGTAGTACCTCTCTTCTTTTTGTTAACTGGCACAGTTCTATAAAATAATGTTTATTAATGAGATTCATTTAAAGTTTCCTAGAAGTGCAAGTGGTTTTTTTTCCTTTGAATAATGTTCTTGTGCATGCTGGTATACATGTAAAGTTACAAAATTATATTTCACTCTTATATGAACAGTTCATCAGGAATTTTTAACCACCAAACTAGATCTAGTATAAGGGAGAGTGTCTCTGTCATAGTCACTTCACTGACTTTTTCCAGCAATTTATTACCCTGGAGTATTCCCAAACAAGATAGCATTTACAAGGTGGAAAGATATTACAGGAATTCCTAAGCAGCTACTGTTGAGAGAGCAGATTAGAGCTAATCCATTTGGAATAAGAATGGCTTTCATAAATGTTTATTGTTATCCTGTCTCCTCTGGGTTTGGTTTGTTTGTTGTAATTATTTGGTTAATCATCGTTTTGGATATAATGCATAGTTTCAAGCAGTATTTTGTCCTTGATTACATATTTTTAAAAAGAAGAGACAGAATAAAATCCATAGGCTCTGCTACAGGATATATGTCTGCATCCAATATTTTTTTGTATTTTTAGCCAGAGAAAAACAACAGAAAGAGTTTTAGATCTGTCTTATGGGGGGTGTTGTGGTTGGTTTTTTCTCCCTGTTCCTTGGAACTTCTAACAAAGATGTGCATGGTCTCCAAATTTTGTGGTAATGGTCTCCAAATGTGGTGATGGTGCAAAGGTGGATGTTAGTGAGTGTTATTCTTGTTTTTAAAGCTTGAGATTCTTTTACACTGATCTTCTTCTTTTACACAGCCTAAAAGTGAATGTAACTGTGGAGGTCGTAAAATGGTTCTGATTTATACCATCTGTAACGTAATTTTGTCAGATCTCAGTGAAATGAGCACTAGGCTCATGGACTTCTTAATTTAATGTAGGCTAGATACCAGAGAATTTTAAATCTGGTCCTTTTTTTCTTGTGGGAAAATATTTGAGTGTAGATGCCCAAACCCAAGGAACTGCCAGCTCTGCACAGTTATTGCATGTGTCTTATTTTTATTAATAACAGCAATGGACCTTTCCTAATGGTATGCATCAGTGATTTGCTAGAAAGGGTGAGAACCGTTTTGCTCTGAGCAGCCTGATCTAGTTGAAGATGTCCCTGCTCATTGCACGGGGGGTGGAATAGATGACCTTTGAAGGTCCCTTCCAACCCAAACTG
This sequence comes from Patagioenas fasciata, assembly GCF_037038585.1. NCBI lineage: Eukaryota > Metazoa > Chordata > Aves > Columbiformes > Columbidae > Patagioenas > Patagioenas fasciata. The sequence goes on from NC_092522.1 coordinate 62,163,641, forward strand.
TTCTATGATTCTACTTTGATCTTAAGGCAAAATGGTTGTTCATCTTTAACTAGAATAGTCGTCTCTCTTTATTGTGGTACTTTTATCTGTACGGAAACAAGAACAAAGTGAGATCTTTCTTCTTATAAAGGAAGGAGATTACAGTACTATTTTATCCTGTGCTAATCCTTGTCAACATTCAGTTTTGATTTGTTTTTAGTGAACTTGCGCTTGCCTCTGTGCTTCTAGAGAGTATGTACAGGCAGTTAAACAGAAGTATCTCACAGGGATGCTTAACAGCAGGAAGACCCTTAACAGGAGAAGTGGTAGTAGTGTACATGCTATAAAGGAGTTTCCCTCACTGAAGTGAGCATGACATAGCTCTCAAAAAGATTTTTCTGTGGAATCAGGTATCTTTCCTGTGAGAGCTTCTGGGACTTGAGCATCCTTAGGAGATGAGCAGATCTCCAGCCTTCTCCCTTCCAAGAACATAGTGCACAGGTACCTTTTGCATATGGGCGATTCGCTTCAGGCCCTCACTCTTTTCATACCTTGATTCTTTTCCTTCAGATTATACCCATCTGTTTTTAAGTAGCCCGTGAAAGAATAGTTGAGAAACTTATTCAAATGAGAACTGGTAGGAGTATACCAACATCTTGTCATCCATGTTAGGTTCATATTGTGTGTTAGTTCCATTTTTCACATGCAAGTTCCAGTTCTGACAAGTGACCTGTCAGAGATCCCCAGCTGCTTCAAACACTTTTATTGGATATGCCTTGGATACAGCTAATTTCTGGGTTTGAATTTTTTTTTTTTTGGGAGGGGGGTAAATGTCTCCCACAAGTGTAGTTCTTTGAAGCCACAATTAAACACGGTGATTCCAAAGTGAAAATACTAATTCCTTTGGGACTGGCCCCATGAGCCACTTCATTCATAAGAGGATAACACTTCTTCTTTTTACCTGTGAGGGTACTGGGGATGCTTTCCTTTAAGGTAGGGGATCAGATAGCATGTTTTGAGTTCTGTAAATGTATAAAATGGTTACATGGCAAGTCCTTGGGGTTAATAGACTTGGGAATGTATTTCTTAAAATGAAGTGTGTGACTTAGCATAAGGAGATTTGTAAAACTTTAGAGCCTTTCCGAGTCCTTGTCAGTTTACTATCAAGGCTCCTAAATGTATTCAGTGAGATGTTGACAGTCTAGGTATTTTTAAGAAGACATCTTACTCACACTAAGTACATTCGCTCCTCAAAGGAGCTATCAAAACAAGATTTTCTTGCAGTTGCCTATTTGCCAAAATCATCCCCTAGAGTTTCTAAAGGTCAGACTGCCTTCCATTGGGAGTTGGGTGCCAACTGTATGATACCTTTCCGAAATAGGTATATGTGGTGGGTTGGATGCCAACTCCAAGATAAATTTTAAAAATAGGCATGTGGGGCATTCGTCTGCAAAGCAAATATACAAAACTCACTGGGGAGTGTCAACACTCTTCCGAGCCGGTGAGCCACCAGACTGTTACTTGCAGAGCTGTTCCCACAGAGAGCAGGTGAGCGTTGGATGAATGATTCCTTCCCATGTCCTCGCTCAGAAAGATATTGCTGGTAAACAGCACTGCTCCTACCTGGCCTTTTTTGCTTCTTTATGCAACTGAGCAGATGATCTGAGTCTTTGTCAGCCCGATGTGTGCTCTGAGCCTTACAAACACCAAAGAGAAAGGGGAAAAAAAAGTAGGGCAAGCATATTACACAAAATGGCACAGAGCTTCTAATGTATCCTTACATTGTACTTACCTTTAGTGCCTTGCCTGAGGTGTTTGAGTTAGGAACGTAGTTGGGGTAGGTTTTCATGTGAGGGCCACAGGGAAGTCTGTGGTCAGAAGAAGGTACAGAGTTGGACATGGACCATTCAGGTCAGCACCTTATTGCTGGTCTAACCTTATCTCTGGTTTCAGTCATCACAAGGTTAGGTCCCCCACTGATGCAGATGTCACGCTTAGCTTATTGATAATGTTATATACCATGAAATCAGATATCTGGTTTAAAGGAAAAATAAAAAAGGCTATCGAAATTGGGTGGTTGCATGGACCTGTTTTGTATTTTTAAAATCCCATAATTAATAGCTTTTATATCATCTCTAACAACAATGCTGTTATATTTGTTTAAGTAGTATATATAGAAATTCAAGCTCCTTCTCAAAGAGCAGCAAAAGCAAGATGACAGCTTTTTTCAAGGAAAAAGTAGGATCCTGGGGTGAAGGGGCAGACCTCTAACATGTGAGTGGAAAGTGCTGCTGGCGACAGCAGCTGAAGCCCTCAGGGGTGGTGAGCAGGTGCTGTGGGGGCGGTGGGCAGGTGCCACCAGCACATCTCAGCAATGGCCACAGCTTCCCCCATACCAGGGGTCAGGGCTATTAAAGGACATCCATCCCTGAGATAGCTGGAGGCAACTCCAGTCCTTCCAGGTAGAGTTCATTTTCTTATTATTTAGACTAAAGAAACACAAAGAATTTTAATGGTGTTTTCTGTCTCCAAGAACTCATTTGCTGTTCATTTACCCACTGTGTAACATGCAGCCCCTTTTGTGAGTTGGCAGTTTTTCCCAATAAATGTAGATACTATTATAAATGTGTCATTGTTTAACTGCAGCAGAATGTTATTAATAGTAGTAGTTTCTTCTTAAAAATAAACCCTTGATGGATATCCTACCTTGGAAGCTGACAGCTCCATATGCAAACAAAGCACTTCCACCTGGGTGTGTTGTCACTGGAAACAAAAAGTCAAAGCTCCGCTGGTGTGGGAGAGGCAGGGAGTGTATGGTTAGAGAATGCCATGTAAGACAAGTAGGGTAGGAAGGTGGGTGTGCCACCCCAGGAGGTGCAAACTAGCTGTCTACTATGTCTCCTGATTTTTGTCATGGAAAGAGATGAAGGTCATAAGTGAAGATGAAAGTAAGAAAAATTGGAAACAATCTGTTTGCAGCATGATAAATTGGGAGAGAGAAACTTGAATAGCCTGTTTCTAAAAAATACTAATATTTAAAAAATAGTTAAACTTTACATTTTGTTGAACTAAACATATGCAGAACCATTTAGAACCAAGCATGGGTTATAGGTATAGTGAGAAACAGCAACTTGTTATCTGCAACCCTGCTGCTTATTTTGGGCACCTGTTGTTACTTTCAAATTACATTTCAGTTATAAAAATCCACTTTAGTTAACGAACTTCAAGTCAACAAATGTACAAAGTTGACACAGTTTCCTCAAAGATTTAATAGGAATATGTGTTCATGTACACATCCACGTTATATGTATGTATACACATATATATATATATATGTATTATGTAGGGAGACACTGAACTGAATTAGCAAGTAAAGGTGGTTGTTGGTTTCTCTGGTCACTTTACTTTTATGTCACATTTTGGTTCACCTCTGTACACTCATCTTTTTTCTTTGATAGATATACTTATGGATCTCTTCATCTTTGTTGCCTTTAGTAAGCCATAATGTGTGCCAGCATGTTGCATGTACCATATGCACATATTTCTCTATACTTGTAACCATGAGTGAAGGTTGATCTATGTATTAGGGGATTGCATAATAGGATTGCTTGGTACAGCAAACGGGTGATGCTCAGTGATCCGAGACACATTGTATAGTCTCCTTTTCCAATGCTTTATTTCAACCCTTACACATTCCTTTAAAAGCTTAGCACTTTCCTAAAAGCACAGGATTGGAAGAAGCTTTTGAGTAGCATCTTTTTTTAGGGGGCAATAAAGGCCAGCAATTCCATAGAATGTTTAGTATTGTATATGCTCAAAGGAGTTATAATGTATCACATCCTGTGCACTCTGCAAAGATGCCTGGTTTGCTTGTAGTTTCAGAAATGCTTATGCCAGAACGTGTCTCTCAAGGTGGAGCAAATTGTGCTGCAATCAAAATTTGCCATCAAGCATTCTCTGCTCTCTGTTGCTGCAATAGTCCATCTGCAAGCACATCTCCATTGCGTATGTGAAAATGAATACTGGAGAAGACCTCTGTCTTTAGAGCATATGCCTGCTCCCCAGTAAAATGGATAGAAGATCAAAGATTAAAAAAAGTGACTCACAGTGACTCACTGCAGTGTATCAGTAATTAAATCTATCTACATTTGTTAAGGAACTCTAGGAACTAATTGCCTTAGTTATTTACTCATTTTTTCTAGATGTTTGTCCCTTGCCTCTATAGCAATTGTGTACTGCATGTTTTAGGAACTACAGATATAAGGTTACAGTAGTGACTGTTGTATGACATTCTAGATTAAGGACTTCTGCTCTTGAAAGATTGATTGGTATGATATTTTCAGTCACCTCCTTCAAAAACTGTAATGAAGTTAGAAATAACAAAATCTCTCAGAATGCTTTGGATTTTAGCAATCTTTTATTGTGTTAGAAAATGTGAAAAAAATAATTGAAGTGTCAATAGCACATAATGAATCACCAAACCTGGCTTCTGTTGGGAAGAGGTCACATTTACTATAAATCACATATATGCTACTCCGAAACTGCAGTTACTCAAAATTTCTTGTCTTAAGATTTTCATAAATAACATTGCTAGCTGCATGATGGTCATTCTGTGGCAATGTCTTTCTAAGAAACTTGGTCACCTTCTGGGCCAGTGACTGATTAGGCTTTGCAGTAGTGGACCAAAAAGCATTAGAGTGAATGAGAATGGAAATTTTAAAGCATAATGAAGTGATCTTAAAAAAAAAAAGTATTGTTTGTTTTTTTCAGTTAGAATAGCACAGATGTTTCCTTTGCCATACGACAAGGCCTTTTCCAAATAAAGCATCCATGAAGATAAGAAGTACAGGGAAGTAACTGAGTTTCCTAAAGTATAATTTGTGTTTGCACATTTTTAATAGATATATGTTATCAATTTTTTCATTCTTGATTACTCACAGAATCACAGAATGTTAGGGATTGGAAGGGACCTCAAAAGATCATCTAGTCCAATCCCCCCACTGGAGCAGGAACACCTAGATGAGGCTACACAGGAAGGTGTCCAGGCAGGTCTTGAATGCCTCCAGAATAGGAGACTCCACAACCTCCTTGGGCAGCCTGTTCCAGTGTTCTGTCACCCTCACTGAGAAGAAGTTTCTTCTCAAATGTAAGTGGAACCTGTTGTGTTCCAGTTTGAACCCATTACCCCTTGTACTATCATTGGTTGTCACCGAGAAGAGCCTGGCTCCATCCTCATGACACTCACCCTTTATATATCTGTAAACATTAATAAGGTCACTCCTCAGTACTCCACACTACTGGAAGTGAATGCACAGGTTTATCTCCCAACTGTAAGTTAACAATATTATCCTTTTTCATTTTATACTTAAACAAGTTTTTTGACACTGAAGGTAACAAATCCTCACATAAACCTTAATTCGTGAGGAAAATAATTTTTTAAGGTTTTAAATTTTTGCTGATTCTGCTGTTTGCAGCATTATAATATGCAGTTGGTTCTTGGGAAGAGTTTGTAGCACCTTTAGGATTAATTAAATTTAATTCCTGAAAATCAACTGGTGAATTGATCTTCATGGAAAGCATTTGTACTTAAAATATTAGGGCAGGAGTGCCTTCAAGTTTTATTAATGGGAGATCATTTCCTGTATGAGATAGCAGTTTAGAAGCTGATTCATGTCTGTGATACAATTTTTTTCTAGAGCAGAACGAACACAATTTGCAGTTTTTATAGTATTTTTAAAAGCCACAAACAAACCAAAATAATGAGACCATATACAAAGGCTGTGTGGACCACAAATGGTCCACAGACAACTTTCTTAGGTGCGCCAACATTTTTGCTCTTTCAGTACAAGATAAAACAGTTTAGCCCTTCAGTACCTGTGTGAAGTTGCTAAGTAGGAAGCAGAGAACCATAAAGGCAGAAGTAAAAATGGGTCCTCCGTGAGTTGAAGCTGTTAGTGAAAGTAATGATATCTTTGCATTTATGGGTTAGCAATAAAATTCCTCTTTGCAGAGGGGTAATTCAAGCTTATGCGTTATTTAAGTGTGCTATCAATGGGGCATGTTTTCATATACTTTACATTTCAGCCAATGTAAAGCCAAAAGTCATCTTAATACTTAGGGCAATCCTTGTTGCCTTATCTCTGTTTCAGTATATTAAGTGTCTAAAATGTAATTGGAAATACTTGAAGCAGCTGTGGACTCAGCACCTGTAGTCAGATGTTAAATGTAAATGGTGGAATCATCTTTAAAATGACTTCATCAAATGATAACATTTGCTCTGTGTTTAAAGAAATTGAATTTTCAAATTACAAATTGGCTTCCTTATGGGGATTTTATCAGAAGGCATATCTAATAATTGTCTCGCCTTCATTTGTGACTATAAAGCAGTAAGTTTATTTTGGAAGTTACTAATTTGTATCTAATTGGGATGGAGGGAGGGATGTTCTAGTTAATCTTGTTTACATTCAAATATACCCTGTATGTTTTAACACATCCAAAGCAAGACAGGTTGTACAGAATTTTAATCAAAATTTATCTCCAAGTTTTAACAAGATTCCTATTTAAAATAGAAAAGCAACAAACCACATGAAAGTAACTGTTGTCACTTTGCCCATAATTATTGTCATTAAGTCAACTGGTATGTCTAATCTGTAAAATCATATGCTTGTCTCAAATCTTTGCCAGACAGAACAGGGAAATTTTAAGGCTGGTAGTAGCACCTTTGATGGTTCTAGCTAAAGAACATGTTATTTGAAGAATTACTTTCGTCTTCTGTTCCTAAATTTTCTCTGGCAATTTATTCTGTGTGGTCTATGACACTGTCCAACATGGGCAGTGTCTAAGTATTAAAAGTCTGGTTTTTGGTGCTGATAAGTACCTTCGACTCTATTAATAGTCATCATTAGCCTTAGCAGCTCCCAGCCTTTAAAGAGGAAGATTTTTCAGTGTTACCCTGGGGGTTTTCTTCACTTCTTTTGTAATACTATTAGGCATTACTGGCAAGTACAGTTAGGTTGTTGTTGCATTTTGCCTCAGGGTTGATAAAACAATGGCTCTGTGCATGGGGGATACACCAAAGAGAAAACAAAATTATGACTAATCTGTGCTGTTCTTGTTTAGATGGAAGGGACAGAGCAAACCCTCTACCAAGTATGTCTGCTTGTGTTACTATGATGGAGTATTTTATTTGCTGCTCTTCCAATAAAAACTAAAAAAAAAGGGCAGTGTGTAATGTAATCCATCTAGTGGCATGATAAAACCTACCTGACTGGGACAGGACTAGTGACCTGGAGTGCAGCTGCAAGGGTTATAATTAAGTAGAAACAGGTGTTTTTCTGCAAAATCTCAATGGAATTCTTCTTAGCAGCTTAACAACAGGGAAGTGGTTTGCATATATCTGTATGATCTTTACGTATGCACAAAGAAACAGTTTTCTTGTGGTTGTTTAGTCATTCAAGGGTGGATACTTCAGGCTGGTGGTGCTGGTTCTGAAGTTCTCACCCTTGGCACTCTGTCAATAAGCCTAGCACTTGCTAAATAAGTGTAAGATCATCCATCTTGTCAAGTTTAGGTTTAAGCTATGCATGTTTATATCCTAATTCTGAAAAAGATTGCTGATTTCGTTGTGAAGCATGAAGGGTCTTTCTACTCAGAGCTCATCTTTAGGAGGATCAGTCCTTCTCTGTAAACAGCAAAATATATTTCAGAAAATCTTCTGTCTCTTTTAGATATTTAATTATCTATTTAGATTTATGAAGAAGCATCATTAGAGCTGGATGCCCATTAAGTAGTTAAAATAACACTCATTGATTATTTAATAGATGTTTTCTTTGTTTGCATATGCTGTGTCTCTGTAAAATAACTGGGGGGAATCTTGTGTGTGAAAATAAGCGACCCATATATATCTTCATGTTTTTGAAACAAAAGTAATTTGGAAAAAAAGTTTCTAAGAAAAAGTCACCAACAGAAGCTGCATGGTTTTACTGCTAATTTCTGCTCCAAGCACTAGGATGACATGCTTTTTTTCAGTTTTATTCTGAGGTCTCAAGAGATACTGTATTTGTTAAACTGATATTAATTAGAAATGAGAGGGCAATTTGGTAGATTTAGGCTTGATTAAATTCTTCAGAAAAGCCAAGATAACACTAACACAGAGAGAAGACCCTAAAACTGCTTTGTATTCCTTCTGCAATCAGTAGCAAAGCAACTTTTCTATGAATTTTTTATTTTTTAATAATTTGGGACTCCGATTCTTTTTCATGTCCCTATTGATATGAGTATTCAAATTCAGTCTGATACCAGTGCACACAACTTCATTTGAAGTGAGCAAGAGGTGATGATTTGACATAGTCTGACACTCTCTGAGCTGACGATGCGGGAAATCATTGGGAGGAGTGTTGGATGGTCTGTGCGGGGCCTCCTGTTTGCTGCTTCTGTAATGAAGTCCTGCATTCCAGCATACAGTTGGATTTTACTGAAAGCATGAGATGCCTTCCAAAAAGCCCTGATGGTGAGAAATTGTGCATTTCCTGACAGCCATGATGAAACTATTCCAGCTGTTCTTGAGAGGCGCCTAATGCTGTGCTGAAAATTGCTGTTTTGTGTATCTTTGGGATTTAAATGTGGTGATGTTTATTTTGCAGTATTGTTTAACTGGTTCTTGTTAAATAGTTGTTAGCACAACATGTAGTTTTTGTAATGCCGTTTTTGTTTGTAATCTTTTAAGGTGGTGCTCGTGAGATGGAACGAACCATTCCAGAAATTAGCAACCTGCGATGCAGATGGGGGAATATTTGTTTGGATACAATATGAAGGCAGATGGTCTGTGGAGCTTGTGAACGATCGGGGGGCACAGGTTGGTATGCTTGTTTTCTCTGCAGTTGAGGGTGATCAAGCCCTGAGAGGCAAAATGAAGAGGACAATGAATGGTGCTTTATACCTTCCAAAAAGCACAGTAGAAAATGAAACATTTCTTTATTTGAGGGAATATGCAAGAATTGTCACAAAGACACTTTGCAAGGGAAGTTGCTTTATCTAATAGCAGTGATATCAGAGCTACAAGTGGGCTAATAGTTGCCCTGTCTAGTTCTGTGCAGTGCTACTTTTTATTAAAACAATGAAAAATGCGTACATGGCCCATATATCTACTTTCTTGTCTTTGATATGTTAAGGTAAGCGACTTTACATGGAGCCATGATGGGACTCAAGCACTTATCTCCTACAGAGATGGATTTGTGCTGGTTGGTTCAGTCAGTGGACAAAGACACTGGTCTTCAGAAATAAACTTGGAGAGTCAGATCACCTGTGGTATATGGACTCCAGATGACCAACAGGTAATGGGGCTTTTAGAGGTATTAATTGTATTGCTTCAATATGCTATAGAATACACCTGTAAAAAGTTGTTAAATAAAATGGTCGCTTTGTAAGAACCTCAAAACTGGTGCTCCCACAGATAATGAAAATTTAATTTGTTCTGTCATTCTCATTAGGCAAATATGAAAACGTACCAAGTTACCTGTTTCACCCTGATTCACACGCAGTCTTATTCAAAGTTAGTTGAGACAGGAATTTGTACCCCTAATTTGTTGATACAACTATCTTGAAAATGCATTTGAGCAGAGATACAGCCTAGACTAGAAAACATCTGACTGTTCATTTCTGTATACACCTGTCCAGTCTGCACTTGCTGCAGAAACAGTTCCAGTGAGAGATATGATTATGTTTGCCTTCACATGAGCAAATGGATCCCAACTGACTGAGTGACTCTCAGCCTTATGCAAACAACATAATTTAAAAGAAGGCCATTTTTCCAATGGTTGAGTCCAAAACCTGCTGAGCTTTGAAAAAGCCAATTAAAAAAATATTCTTTGCTGGTTTTCTAATGAAGCATATGCTATTGGTTTCATCACCATTTATAGCAGGGCTTGAGCTAGCCCCATACATTTTATTTGCAGAATTTGCAGCAGCTCTTTGCCATTCACTGTTGAGCTTACTGGAATGATCTTTCTTTCCACATGCTTGCTGTCATTATGGTTAATGTGCCTATAATGTAGTACTGAAATAACTGATGAGAGTAGAACAGTGCAAATAGAAACTGTGTTACGATCACAACTGGATTGTTTTCCTTCCTTCATTTTACACTGCCATGGAAAAGTACAGGTTCAAGACTCAATGGACGACTGACTTTAATTTAGAATACTATAAATCCATACCAGATAGAGTTATTTTTGGAATTGCTAGTGGAATATAATACTACTAATAATATGCATTTCTGCAGCAGCATCTGATAATTTTAGAGTGCTCTGTAAAGAATAATGAATTAATTATTGCAACACTGCTCTTTAAAGCCAGGGAGTCTAATTGCCTCTTTTTGAATCTGGGGTAATAAATAATTTACTGAAGATCAAGAGGAAAAGACAAGCAGCAGAGGTAGGAGGAGAAACTAAGATCGAATAACTCTTGGTCTTATGTTTTAAACATGAGAGTATCCCATTTGACTGATACTCAGTTGTTCCTGCTGTATTTGGAAATATCTTCACTTGAGTGTTTAATTTGGAGTGACTGACTGCCTTTATTTCAATTTAGCCAATATGTTTGTACTTTCTAATCTGGATGCTCCATAAGTGGTTATTGCAGAAAACAAACACTTGTTCAGTGTCCAGATAAGCACATTCAAACATAATGGCCAATTCCAGCTGGGTGAAAATCACTTGCTTGAGTTATGAGACTCTGCTGCTGACAAATTCACCAAAATAGAGACCAGAATCGGTCAAGGGTTTGATGTTGCTCTGCAGGGTTCTCCAAACTATGGGGTTTGCATGTTAATTGATGGTGGATCTTTGTACTGTTCTCTGGAGTTGGTGGGAAGAAGCGATGTTCTAACATCTATTTAGATGTATTTGTCTCTGGAGGCACAAGAAGGTATGATTCACTGATGTTCTGGGCAAGAGACTATGCTCAGTTCAAACTAAAAATAGCAAATTGGAGGGAAGGACATTGCATATATTACACACAATAAGCACATACAGAAACGGATACCCCTACTAGCTTATCTCATCTAATTTATCTCGTGATTTATATGTATGCAAATGAGAACAGAATATTATTTAGTCTAGAGTAGCTTCAGCATCTTCCCTATTGCCTAATGCAATCTATTTGTCAATGCAGTGAGTGAAAGATCAAAATTTAAATTTATATTTTCATACTGTTCTCTTTGTCACCCCTGTGGCACTATGAACATTGCTAGTGAAAGTATTCCTGGAAAACATTACACTCTATGGTCCGATGACCTTTAATCCAGTTAACTTGGAAAGTTAAATTTCCAAGGGAAATGTATTGTTCAGCATCAGTTTTCTATGGTCCTGATAAAAATTTGCGTAGTATAGCTTGCCTGTTCACCTTACTCTTCTGTTATCTTTCTGCTTCAACCCTCTGCTACATGCATCCTCCTCTTCAAGTCTCATTTTCCATCTTTTTTCCCATCTGTCTATTCAACACCAGTGATCTCATCACCTCTGTCACTCCTCACCACAGCTCTGTGGCAGCTGTGCAAGGGGAGGGTTATTTCCTACCACCGTCTTTCTGTTGAAGGCAAGAAAAGGTTGGAGCTCCAGTATTGCCAACCATCTTGTTGCTTGGCAGAGCCTGTGTGGCCTCTGGGTTTGTGTCCTTCCTGTGCTTTGACACAGGCTTGTAAGGAAAACACCCAAGGTAGTGGCTGATGCCACCTGTGGTTGAAATTCTGCTGAAACTGAGAATATGGTTGTTTCTTTTAACTGATTTGGTACATACTTTGCCCTGAGGAAATTATTGGCTGATTAATTAATACTGGTGCAACTGTTCCGTGTTTTCTTTTAGGAAGAAAGTGATATCATTCTTCTGTAGCTCTGTAGTTTTCCAGGATTTCTTGAGCTATCCTTGTCTGTGGGGGCCAGACTTACTGCGAGTCATAGGACAGTTGATACAATCTGACTGCAACACTTTCTTTCTCAGCATCGTATGTTGTCAGATGATCATCTTGTTAAGGTCATCGGCAGATTTTTACTGTGGTTCACGCCCAGGTCTCGAGTCTGGACTTTGAGCTATGAGCTTCTTCAGCTAATTCAGTAGATAGGCCTTGTGACTGTGATTCTGCATGCTTATTGTAGAGGACTAGAAGGTGATTTTCTCATTTCATTGTGTGTCTGTAGTCCTGCTCCTGTGGAGGGCTCTAAGTGCTTCCCACTTGTGTACGCTGTAACCAGAATAGGAAGACTTTACAGGAGTGGGTCTTCTGTATCTCCAGCAGAGTGCCACACTTGGGTTAGACTCAGATGGATGGGATCACTCAGGAGTGTGACCTTCCTTTCACTGGTTTGAAGTGTGGTGTGTTTTTTTTTTCTTTCAGGAATGCGAGAGGCTGCAGTAAAGTCTACTTCATCAGGGTCATGTGGAGTGTTTTTCTGGTGAGAAGGGTCACCTAGGATCATGTAGGGACAAAAAGTATATTTGAAATGAAAAGTAAATTTGAAATATCAGAGAATGCTGTACTCTGTCTTGTGACAGTTCAGTGGTGTTGTACCACAGTTGTCTACAAAGCGGGAATGTACATACCAAGTAGATTAAATTACTTCCCAAGTGCGAAGAACTTGAGTTTTGTCTAGCCAAAGGGTTTATTTATAATTATAGAAGCATGTCAATAAGTAATTGAGGATTTTTCCTGAGCTGACAAGTCATATAAAAGATCCTTCCAGTGCTTCATCTCCTTTCCTGTGTGCTTGCTCAGCTCCTGGTGACATTTTTCTATCAACTTCTGCTGCCCTTGGGGCATTCTTTCCTTCTCCCAGATTTTACCAATTAAAGAGGCTTATTGTCTCTGTTCACAGTGACAGAAAGGCACAGTGAGAACTGTAGAAGAGTCTGATTAACCTCTTGTTTATAGCAATATATTGTAACCCTGTGAATTTCACTGGGATTGTTTCTCTTTTTTACCTCCTTTTTCATGTTGCAAGCTTTTACTTGTGGAAGTTGAGGGACTGGCCAGGATTCTGTTTGGCCTGGGCATGTGTGAACTTGGCCAGTGCATTTTCTTTTGTTTGCCTTGAATATAGATACACAGGCAGTTAGCTAATCTGATTAGCATCCTGTGGGGTACAGCCTTAACTATTCTATGTGGTCTGATTGCAACACAACATGCATTAGTATTAACAATGTGTAAATGCAAGTCTGAGTTTCAGCCTGTTCTGCATCTACTTATATCAAATTCTGCTCTCTGTAGAGGAGAAAAGCAGCACAGCGTTAGGAACAGATACTGTGTGCACTGCAGGGTTTTACAAGACTTGAAGCAAACCTGTGAGGCCAGTAGCAGATGAAAGTGCCATGTCTCAAAAGTCAGGGTGCAGGAGGTCTGTATGTTGGGTTGTTTTTTGGGTTTGTTTGTTTGTTGTGGGGTTTTTTTGTTTGTGGTGGTGGTGGTGTTGTTTTGTCGTTTGCAGTAGCTGTGCAGGAAGGCAGTCTCTGCTCTGTTAGTCACTCCTGTACCCAGCACTTGACATCTGTACTCCCATGGCAACCACAGACGCTTCAGCATCTTTTCCTCTGACAGGCATGAGGCAGGGGCAGGCTCCAGCTCCTTCACCCTGCCTGCAGCACCCTGCCCACCTGCAGCCCTTCAGGGTGGAGCCTGGGATACAGAAAGGAGCTTCATGTGAAGGAGGGGATGCACGCAACTCTCTGGGTGCAGCAGTGTAGTCGGGTGGGATCTCCGTGCTAATACAGTACTTGGTGTCTCACGTGCCCCTGGCAGGCCCAGCGCTGTGCTGAGCCAAGGAACTGCCATGCCGTAGGAGCTACGGCAGGGTTCTCACCAGCAGGTAGGAGCTAATTGTTAATAACAAGAAGCGCTGTGGAATGGTTACTGGTGAGACCAGGTGTTTCATGAACTTGCCTCTCAGGCTCCTTGGTTTTGGTGTGGCGTTAGTCCCTGGTAGTAGTTTAGCTGATAAATCCATTACAGTACAGTCTGCTTTTGAATCGTCCTGTTTTCATCTGTGGGCTATGATTTGCAGTTGCTCCCATCTTTGCAGGGAAATTGTTGTTCTGAACAACTTAAAAGCTGAAAATAAGGATAGTAGCCTTACCTAACTTCCAGACCACGGGTTAAAAATAAGGAATTTAAAAGTGTTTGAAAATGTTGCATCCGTTTGGGCCATGATGTCATCTTCTCAACTATGTCTTCTTTTGTCTGCTGCTCTGGAATGAAGAGTTTGGGCTTCCTTTCACCCTACCTTTTTGGTTTTAATCAGGTGCTGTGGCGCACGTCTGATTCAGGCAGGCCTTGCTATTGCAAGAGTCAGACTGATCAAGTTTAATTATGCTCAGGCATCTAGCTCTGTGAAAAAAAAATCTTGAAGGCAGACTTCTAATGAGTTGACGGAATAATGAAAGGGAGCTACAAACAGGCAACTGTGGTAGAATAGGGAAGGCAAATATTTACCTTAATTATTATGATTGAAGGGAAGGAAGGACAAAATGGAAAAAATTACAGTCTGTAAAATTTGAAAGTGTAAGCCATGATTTTGGTCTTTATTAGAATACTTCTTGTCTCTATTAAGGATCTTTACAGGTTCATGTAAAGGAGCCTTTAAAATCACAGGGAATATCTACGTTTTTGTGTCCTAACATACAAAAATACATCCTTTCCCCCATCAATTCCAGATGCAGAGACTATCAAATGACCTTACATATATGTTTACAATAACCAGGACCACTCAGAATTGCATGGTAAGATACAGTCTTTGGGGAAGAACTGAAAGACTTATTTTCATTGGTAGATGAATTGCTCAAATTACTGGGGAAAATGGCTAGACGCTTTTTATAGCATTGAAAAAGTGTCATTAATTAGCTAGACAGTTTATTCAAGCCACAAGGACTCCAGACAATGGTTAAATCGCATATAAGGATTTTAACATTGCATGCTGCATAATTGAGCAGTACCAATAAAGTGCAAAAAGAGGACATGAGAAGGAGACTACAGTTGTCTTTCAGGATAAATCTGCTTGTTATATAAAACAAACAGATAAACAAAATGCGCCATGGCTTAATTGTCTTTAATATTTTGGACTATTTTTAGAAGTGTTTCAAACCTTTTTGGCAGATATGCTATTAAAATTAATGATTTCTGCTTGCTTGTGCTGAGAGTTCTGTATTTACTATCCTATTGCATCCTTTTATAGGCAAAATATGTGGGTTTTTTATATATACTTAAAATGTTTAAATGTTTTTTTGCAGAGACTTTGTATTCTGGTTTCATATATTTATAAGTGCTTGAAGACAGTAACGCTTTGCTTTTGTTCTTTGCTTGGTGACTTGATTTTTATGATGCCACATAATAGTTTCAGACAGATTTTGTGTGGAAAAAAGTAATGTCATTTTTAAGTGCTAGTTAGCCTTTCTTTCTCCCATCTCTTTTTATTATGTTGTTTTAAAGCTGCATTGTGCAGCTATTTCTGAAATAATAGATTTCATTTTTTTTCTCCCAGTGTCTATGCACAGTTTTATCAGCATTGTCTTTCCTTTTTTTTTTTAGAATTGTCTTTTCCTCTTTGCCTTTTTTGTCTCAAGTAGGTTTTCATGCATCATTCTGCTGAGAATATAGCTTCCAAAAAGAAGAAAGAAAAAGAGTTAAATAGCTTGGTGCATTGTGCCTTTTTTCGGCTGTGCTCTCCTTTTCTCCCTAGTATTGAGCAGCTCCACCACAGATTCGGAACGCAGCTGAAGACTTCACAGGCTTTGCCCTAAGTTTTGGGGAGGGTAGAGAACAAGGATATTCTCCCTAGAGCCTCTGAGGTTCATCTGCATCTTCAGGAGCCACAGCATTTCTCTGTGGGTTTATTCCAAGCAAGGTTTTTCCTGCCAGAAACCCTAGTCAATACTTCACAGTTATTGAGCGCATAATTGAAGGAGCAGAGCAACAAGGTGATGCTTCAATGTGCTTTTATCTTCCCACTCGCTTCGTCTGTGCCTTGCCTAATCTTTCCCTTGATGCTCTTCATCCAGCCTGTAGTGGCAAGACACTGAGAGAGATGATGAGATGGTGCCATTTGTTCTTGTCATGAGGGCTGTAACATGGGGGATGTTTATGTGCTGACAGCATTGTAGCTCATGTTTTCTCAGTAGCTCCTGCAATGTTTCATGTCAACAGTATTTCAGATGAGTCTTGCAAATAGTTTTTTCCCTTAATGACTCTGTCTGAGAGGAGGAATACAACTGGTTTAGTGTTTTGCTCATCCTTGTAGACAGGGTATTTGATGTTTGATACTGCAAAGAGTGAATGGCTGAATGGACATTTGTATCCTCTTGGATACACAGTGTGCTAGGACCTACAGATCACCTTCAACAGTGTATCTTGTAACTCTTTACCTTGATCTGACATGACCCTCAGACAGGACGCAATATTCTTATTTTAGTTAACCAGAGTCTGGGGTTTGTTAAGCTCTGTGCACTCTACCATGTCTTCCCCTCCCTCAGGAAAGGAAGGAGGTCAATAGCAGTGACAAACCCAAGATGGAGGGAGAGGTAGAGAGTCATTGTGCTATTCAGTGAATTTGTCCACTTAGCAGTGTTATACCCAGTACTGTTTTGCATTTTTGGAGAATCGGTGTTTGAGCCAGCAAAGTAAAGATGAGCAGAAACAGAAATATAGCCAGTCTTTGTGTGGGAAGTGTCAGGAAGCAAGAAGTCATTTGCTTCTCCTCTCACCTTGCTGACACTTGTACAGAAAGATTTGCTCATATAGCCCGAGGTCTTATGTTCCTTGGGACAAGGAGTACTTATTTAAAACTGTTTCTGAAAAGTGCAGTGTTAGGCTTCAGCTGTAGGGGCAAATAGTAAGAACGAGGATTTGCAGCCGTTTGCAAAGTAGCAGCACATACTTACAGTACTTTTTAACCAGTTCGGGGAAAAAAAGGGCACCTCCTGCAGGAAGCTGCTCTCTTCCTAAGGAGAAGTCACATGTAAGGTAGGAAAATTGCTTTAATTTCTTTATTCAGATTCTGAATTGGTCAGGAGAGGGCTGGTGAGTGGAACTGTAATTCTTACGGAGGAGGTACTCTCCAAACTGTGAGGGGTTTTTCAGAAACAGTCTGTGGTACTCCATTGCCAGAGCCATGTGGCTGAGAACACTTTGGCCCCAGGACCCCTTTGGTTCATCCAGAGCTTTGTGGTCTTTTCAGTTCAAAAGAAATGTAGCTGCCAGAGTTGTTAATTTAAATTTTATTATCACTGGGACTTGATCTGTCAATATTTTGGAAGTTACTAAGAAGACCAGGAGCCAAACAGTGTCTTAAACTTGGGTCAGATGTGTTCAAGCTTGTGAATAGTCTGAAATCTTGGTGCGGGAAAAGAGGATTAAAGTGCTTGAATGTGGAGGAGAAGATTTGTGGATTTCTCCACTAGGTCTTGTCTGGGAGAGCAAGGCCAAGTTTCGTAGTAAATTGGAGATGAAAGCTGATAATTTTGGCAAGTGATATCACATGGTCTTTCCATTGATTTGACAAAAAGAGATAGTATGCCAATGGCAAGTGGGAACCGTGTCTCTTTATTCTCCAAAACCTTTCCCATGAGTATTTCGTCCTGCATGGATTCAACTTGAGCTCTCTACTCTTTGTCCAGAAGCCAGTTTCTTGTCAGTGTTCAGATGTTGAGGGATTGTTGGTGACCGCATCAGCTGAAAACAGATTAATCCTGCCTTGCTTTCCTTTCTTTTAGAAGGATAGCCATTCTTCTTCAGTGGTAACAGTTTATTACTCAGCCTGTCTCTGTGTTCACTCAGTTATACTTAACCTCACCTATTCTACATATTTTCTGACCATGCTGAGTTATTCCTCTCTGCCAGCACCCAAGACCTAAAAGGAGGGTGCAGAAGTTGAGGGGCTGGCTTCCATTAGCATATAGCTTAACCCAGGGGCTTCTTGATTTTGTATTATGAAATTCGAAACAGCAAGAATCTTGCTTCTAAGCTGTTTCATAATGCATTTTCACTGGTTGTTGTGAAGCAATACCATTTTCAATTAGATTAATAAAAAATAAAAATAAAATAAATTTTATAAAAACAAAACAAAACAAACAAACAAGCAAAAAACCACCCCAAAAAACAAACCAACTGAACAAAAAAAAACAAACAACAGAAGCTCTCAGACTTCTAAAGCTCTGAAGGAAATTTTAGCCTCAACAGTCAACATATCTTTCAGGAAATAACTAAAACCTGGCTTGGCAACAATGCAGGAGGCTGCCAAATGTATCTGTTGACTTCTCTGATTGATTGAATGGTTGTTGGTAAAACTAATTGTGTTTTTTTATCTAATGGTACCGAATAGTTGGTTTTGTTGCTATATATAATTGGATATATGTGAAGAATATGTGTTTTCATAGGCATGTGTGTACTTTCCTGGCAGAGTTTAGTGAGAAAACAGAAAACGATGCTGCTTGAAGAGTGTTCCAGAGGACTTCTGCTGTGGGAGCTCAGTGATCCAGGCTCAGAGTTCTGTCTGTGTTAAAACTTACAGATGTTCTGTAGAAGGTGTTCCAGCTACTGGCTTTTTGTTCATTTTGCGTACTACTTTGAATGGGGTTTGAAACCTGACACAAGTTTAAAAAAAACCCACAACTATTTTTTAATCTACGATAAACTGAAGTATGTTGTTAATTCAGTAAACATCTAGAATGGCAACTCTTTTCACTTAACAATCTAATTGTTATGGAATGCTATCTTGAAAAATATCTCAGGACTCAAGAAAGAATATAGAAATGTGTGTGCCTGGAAATAGCAAGTCAGAATTAGTCCAGGTATCATTACAGGGGCATATAATGATCTGTGATTTGCCAGAATGCTTTTGAATAACATTATCTTCAGCTAGACAGTTGCTTCTGTCCCCACATGTCCGGAGTACCTGTATAGCCTGGGATCCTGGGTTTGAGACTATGTACATTTTTGACTCCTGAAACCATGTGCAAAGCCTGTATCTCACAGTCATTCATCTGTGTTATACTGTTTTTAGAGAGAAATAAAGCCAGTGCAGTTTGAATCTCTAGGTTTTAGTATTTCAATATATATTAAATGGATCTCCAGTGTATTTACTTTGTCTTCTCATTTGAGGGCTTTGTAACAGATATCTAGACCCTATGGACTTCATAAGAGAGAGAAGGAGCAAGCCTGAAAGTAGGTAACTAATCCAGTGCAGCTTTTGGAAACATTCATGATCTTGAATGAGAATTTCACTGCTATATATATATATACAGTTAGCTAGATGATCTGTGTGTCGTCAATGTGTGGGGCTGGTAACTCCTCATGTCCAAAAACTCTTATCTGTTTTTCCAGGCATAAAGGCAGTCAGTGAAAACCTAGTGATTTCCCCCCAAGCTTGTTTGTGAATTGTGGTGATATCTCTTTTTGTGTCAGTTCAAGAAATAATTTTACAGTGGTTGAATTTTTAATGGAAATAAAAAGTATTCAGCGGTAGAGCAGCCGTCTCCCTCTCTTGTTCTCTCCGCATTTTGAGGTAAAAAGAAGGAAAGCCAGAATTACCACACTGAGAAAAAGCAAACTTTCACTTTTTAATGTATCCTAAGAGGCAGCTGCTGCACTGTCTTCTGCCTTGTGATGGAGAAACAGTAAATAGGAAGAGCACAAGGAATACAAAATGCTAATACCACAACTAAATGGACTGCAAAAGGTTGTAATTTGGCCTTTGCAAGACCAGCATTTTTTTGTTAGGCTAATGGATAAAAATGTTTAAAGGCAATAATTTTCCAAGTATTTCCTATGTTCCTAAGCCTACCTGCATAAACAGACGTTTGATCTGTCATTTTGTATACGGGGTGTTTCAAAAAGATGGACCCAATTTGAAATCACTATATCTCTGAAATTTGGTTCATCTTTTTGAAATGTCCTGTATTAATCCGTTTACAGTTCAGTTAGTTTTGGATCAGCAAAATAGATTTATCTCTATTAGTATGGTGCCTTCATGGTAGCGACCATGAAGGCTGTTCCTATCATGAATACTAATGTTTGTCCAGAAACCTCAATCAGAAATCAGAACTGATTCAGCTTCCTTAAACTGCTCACCATTTTCTGACAGTGCAGATGTCAGTGTTTATCAGTGTTTTTGTAGAACGTAATTTCTGAAGTACAGTGCTGACATTTTCCTTTGGGGCAGTATGAGGAGAGAAGACTGAAGGAAAAAACAACTTTGAAAAGGGGAATGTCGGGGAAACAACATTGGATGAGACAGCTGCAAATGCAGAGGTACACAGGATGAGCTGTTAGTGGTGTCATTCGTACAGGAAGATGTGTGCCCCAAATAGAAAAGGAACCAGAAATGCAAACAGTAAAAGAAAATGCTGAAAGGGCAAGGTTTGCAAAGTAGGTAGGTGGAAGAGGAATTCTCCAGACTTTGGAAACACAGCCCTGGAGAACGTTAAAATACAAAAGCATAAGTTTTTGTGAGGTCATTGGTGGTTTACTTGGTCACAAGATGCTGGTGAGATTTCTGCCCTGGGCTACTGCTTCACTGTTGAGAGACTCCTCACTGGGCCTGAGGGGTCCTGGAACACGTTACTTTGAAATGCAGCAAGTCCCTCTGTCTGACTGGTACATCCAAAGATTCTTCACTATGAACTAACTTAGCTGCTAGCAGAAATAATCACAACTCTGTTATAAGTCTTGAGGGGCAGCACTATTTTCCTGCAATACATTTAGAAAAGGTTTTAAGAACATCCAAGAAATGTGCAAGTAATGTTTACATCTGCACCTTGCGACTGGGTAAAGAAAAAATTAAACACAGAATCACAAAACGCTTGTAAACTGATCTGAAAGGACCCAGGTAGGGTGTTTCTTCCAGAGGGAATGTCTCTTGGAAGTTTATGCATGTGTCATTAAAATTATGACTAGAAAAAAAAATAGCTGAAATTGTGTATTTCGTTCTGAAAAAGTCAACAATTCCAATGCAAACAGGCCCCCTTTATTTCCTGACAGAAATACGTGCATGTGTGCTTTGACATAGCGGGGATATATCCTTTGCATGAATTATTTGGCAGGTGTTGAAACCCCAGCAAATTACACCACCACATATTTTGCTTATTGTGTTTGGATGACTTAGCAGTAGGAAGAGAAGAACTGGCCAGGAATTAGTCTGCAAAGAGGAAGACTAAGTAGTCAGTTTGCATTATCAAAATGGGAACAGCAGATTTGCCTTAATGTCATGCTATGTATTTTTTATTTAAAATACTTACTGTTTTTTTACAATATTAACTCTTGTGAGACAGCAAGATTTACAGATTACATACAGTTATTTGCATTACTTAGGGCTGTAGAAGGCTTGAAAATTTCAAGTCCAATAGAGTTCAGTTTGCTGGACTGCTCCAGTAAGCAACTTCTAGGACACATATAACCCTTTGCCTTTTTCTAATGTCATCAGTCACTTCCTGGAAGAACTTAGTGTGGTCACTTTGTCTTTCCACCTTCCACCTATCCTATGGGAGAAGGAAGAGATATAACTCAAGAAATTGCTGAGTGGAGTTACCATAAAGCTGGCAACTTAGCCACAGCTGAGGGAAGATTAGACCACCTGAGTTTTCATGACAGATGACATACATTTTCAGAACATTTCAGTGTATTAAGGAATTTAAATGCAAGCTGCTAATGCACCTTACATAGTCCAACAAAGCAAGTTCTGCCTTTCTGTGAAAATTTCGGTTTTAAAATAATCAAATTATGCTAAGATGGAGTTTACTAGATCCATTTTCAATGCTGTTTTAATTAGCTGAGTCTGTGAGTTGTTTCGCTTCCCTTGGTTGTCAGATGTACATTCTTTGTAAAAAGTCAAAAAGGTTCTTTTAAAAATCCTGGGCCAACATGGGTAAAGCAGATGTTTCTTTTCCAGCCTCCTAGCATCACAATACTGGAATCTCTGACTTTAAAAGTGCTATCCTGAAGTAACCTCCAATGCCTTTATAGTTCTTCCAGTAGCTATAGCAAGTCCAGCTTCCAAGACTTCAACTTGAGCTTCAATCAAAGGCTTGGCCGTTGCACTGAAACAGAATGGCAGCCCCCGCTCCAAAAATGTCTTGATCAGACTTCCTAGGAGTTTTGTTTAACTAGCAACATTAGAAACCTTCGGTGTTAGGACTAAATGTCAGGAATGGAACATCTTATTTCATCGATATCTTTCTGCAACAGTATTGACTATTCAATTTGTACAACAGAAACCTGAGACTGGAAATAATTCTCTCTTTTGCCTCTAATATATACATCAAGTCATCGAATATATTATTGCTGGGATTGGATTGTCCTCAGTTAGTATAGAAGTCAAAATGACTGTACCTCTGGAAAGCTGCTTTGAGAATGACAGGCTAGGATGTAGGAGTGGACAGTGGGTAGGTTCCCTGTGGATATAAGGCAGCATAGCTTCATTGACCTGGTGAAACTGTTACCATTTATAGACTTTTCTCAGCTACTGCGTATAATCAGAAATGCTGACATTGCGGTATTTCTCCCTTTCCTACTGGCCTGGTGTTTTCAAATTGACATAAAGCTTGAGCATTCTTACTGTTGATTAGTTCAACTTGCATACATTAAACCAAATTAAATAGCTACAAAATATATTTTGTGCAAAAATAACATCACTGTTAGTAAATTACAGTCCTCTTATGAAGTAGTGGGCCTCCTGAGCTGGATCTTCAGTGCACCAGCTCTGTGGTTGCTCTGTTGTAGGTCTGTTGATCTCGGAGCTGCCAGCCCATTTTCTGCTAATGCTGTACCTGGTCCAGACTCATTACAGCATCACAACGGATCTTACGGGAATAGTGACAGTTCAGCACAACAGATCCACATATGGCAAAATCACCGAACAGGTCCAAGTTGTTCCTCTTGGACTGAGTTTTTTAGCTTCTTGCCCGTTCTAGTATTCATCTCTTTGTGAAAAAATAACTTCAGAGCAAAATACTCCATCTTTAGATTACCGCCTGTCTTTTAGGAGTTGGTACATTTCAGACTGAAAACTGAAGACTATCTGAAATCTTTGGTGTTTAAAGGGGTTGCAATCTTGAACAATAATTTCATGGATATTAGTTTAGAAGCTGATGAAAAACCTTTTAATTTACCAAAACTAGCTTGTGAAACTCATCACAAGTTACCACAGAGGCTAAGAAGTCAGCAGATGTCAGAGGAGGGTGTTTTTCAGGTATTCAGATTTGTAAAGTTAAGTAGGAATCACCCCAAGCTTGGGTTTCGTGGAGAACTCAAATCTCGTGTTTCAGGACTGAACTCAGCTTTCAGTTCTTGGTATGCTTAGAAAACTGTGTGTGAATTATCCCAGTGCTGTTTATCAGAGTTTTCCCTTCAAAGCAGATAGCATCAGGGCACTGTTGGAGACTGCTCTGCATTTGTATGACCTTTAATCAGGTACAGCTTCACGGTAGTGCAGGATACATTATCTTTGATACGTTTTGTAAAGAAATAATGTATTTATGTTGTGTAACTGACTCACACTTTCAATGTACTGGCTGATTTTAGGTATTTTATTATCAGAACATGCATAATTCTACAAATGCAATTCTACAAGTGGTAATGCATGTAAAACCAGTTGAAATAATGAACAGTATGAAAGGAGAGGAGATGAGACAAAAGAAGAGTAGAACTAGGGGCCAAAGAAGCACTTCAAAATAAGTACCTGGTGGGGTTTTTAATTACTATGTTATCATTTAACTTCTGTATTCAAGGGTTAACAAACCAAAATAACTTGTTCATTACCCTTTTTCCAACATCCCTGCAGACCTCCTAGATCTGAAAATACCTGAAAAATATGAATTGAGACAGCTAAAATACAGCCTTTTAGTTTCTTCTGGCGTACCCTGTGGCTCAACCTTTTTTCTGAAGGTCAAAAGAGTTCTATTCATCTGACATAAGTGGCTTGAGTGTGGCATTTATAACTTGAGTAATGTTATGGATGATAACACCATTAGACATTTTTACAGCTTCAGCAGGAACTCAGCCAGCAGGACTATCAGCCTGATAAATGCTTTCATCTTAAAGCTTGTATTGCTACAATAACCCCCAAACTTAAAACTGCTCCTTGAAACCTATCGCCTGGCTAAAGAGATGAAGAGTGCCCTTTGATATTTCTGGGTTGCTAAAGAGCTCTCTCAGGTTCCAGTGCAAGAATTAAGATGCCCACATGCAGCTGTTCTGGTCTGAATTGGAAATTACTGTAGGACTTTGCAATTTTAAATTAGTTGGGGGCATTGCTACTCAAAAGAGTTAGTTTTAGGTTGAGATGAGACTGAGCTGTGGGTGATGAGTCCCATAAAGTGTTTCTACAGGATTTTAAGAGGCAGAACTCTTATACTGCTATTTTCAGAAACAATAGTTTCGCCTCCACTGTCTAGATACTTTGCAGTTATAAAATTCCTGAAAGACTGGTAAAAAACTAATCTACAGAGTAGGCTGACAGTGGCGTGAGAAGTTAGCAATGACAACCAGTAGGATTTTGGCTTTGTAGAACAGGTTTGTTTTGTAGAGATCTGACAGTGGTTATGTTCTGAACGCAGATAGTGAAAGTGGCCATGCACTGATTGTACATGTAAAACCAGTTCAAATCATGAACAGTGTGAAAGGAGATGGGATCATACAAGTGGAAGAAGAGCAGAATAAAGGGCCACAAGGGACTATGAGATGAACAAAGGTTAGGTCTGCTCTTTTAAATCTAAGAATAGTGATCTGAGGCTTGTAGCAAACTTTAGCCACGGTTTTAACCCAGCAGGTACAAAAATATTTGTAATATGTAATGACAACAGTTTAGGGAGCCAGATACTGTTTTTTTCATTGCTTCTGATAATGTGAAACAATTCCATGGATTTCCTTAAGATTTTGATGACTCCAGAGAAACTGGAGTTTCTCTGTTAAACTATTGTTCTAGCCTTCTGTGTTTCCCCATCATCACCTTGATCACAGAAAAAAATTTAGTCCTTATTTTTGACCAAGACTTTTTAAGCCACACTTTCTTTCTGAAACTGTCAAAACTGCAACCATGACAATTGCTTCCTAGGTGAGTGTTGTTGTCTAAGTCTGATATAGTGCACAGTTTGAATGCTGCAAGTCTGGCACAACATCTCAGAAGGAAGACAGAAATGAAGGCCTCTCACAGCAGAGGTCAACAAGGGCTTTGAACAACAGCTGTACAGGGAGATCCTAAGTAGACTACAACTAATCAGCTTGGAAAAGAGATGCTAAAGGGATTAGGTAATAGAGATCTATAAAATTGTGACCAATGTTAAGAATGTAAATAGAGAACAATTATTCTGTATTTATTTCCAGTGTTAAGAGGTAAAGGTTACCAAGTAAAATTATCAATTGTCAAAGAAAAGGCAGTATTTTTTGCTGGAAGCTACATGAGTATGCAGAGGAGATGCCTGTTTAGTGCATCCTGATCTCTTACTCTTCCCCAAATACTTGACCACTGTTAGAGATAAGGTATAAGACTAGATTAATTTTTGATCTGAGCATATATTTATTAGAATCTTAAGTTTAAATACATCAATAGTAGGTGGTAGACTGAAGGGCAAGTATAAGATTTGACCTTCATTTTAGCTTCAGCTTTAATGCTGGCGAGTTTTCAAGTTTATGAGTGCCTTTAAACTTGCTTTAAAACATTATTTGCCTCATATGGAATTACATGATAGAAGCAGCAGCCTTGGCTAATACATTTATTGTTTTATGGATTTATTAATCCTTATTCCCTGATGTTTTTATAAAATTAATCACATATGCAGGATCCTAACTTGCTTAAAGCTTCAAGACAAAAAATGCTTATAAAAAAAAGAAAGAGTAGGTTCCAGTCAGTCTGACTTCAATCAGCGTGCATTGGCTATGGAGTAGTTTAGGGGCAAGAAAAAATAATTGTGTTATCCATTTTGTGTTTGAAATGGTGGGTAGAAGCTCTTCGTCTCTTCCTGAATGTGTAACATACTGCCTTCCTCTTGGGCTATAATAATGTACTCCCAGTTGACCGATCATGTTGCTCTTTGCCTCTGATTTTGGGAGATGTTCTCCCACCTTCTCTCAAATCATCAACTGAATAACCTGTCCTTTTCTATTCAACTTTCTATTTCTCACAAGCTGTTTGAAATTGCTAAGACCTCATTTTTATCAGCTGTACCTTTTGATATTGGTATGACTGATACATACCTTGGTTTCTGCCACCAATTTTAGAAGTTTCTGGATAATCCAAGAGTACTGCAGAATCTGTGGTAGCCCTTGTGGCAGCTCACTTGGGTGATAGTAATGGCCAAGTTAAAATAAAGTGTAATGGCTTATACTAAATGGAACAAAACGCACCACACTGTGAAACGTGACTTACTCACAGATTACAGGAACTTACCTTGTAGACCCTGGTGCTTTGACTTCATTCTTCATATACATCTGTGATTATGCTATGCTGTTGTGGCACTGTTTCACATCCTTGACTGCTTTGCTTTCAATTAATTTCCAGTGTAGCTAGGTTAGTTACAAGATGCATTTGAAGGAGAGTACAGTGGCTGAGGCTGGTGAGACTGAGGGCTGTTCTGTTATTTTCAGGTACTGTTTGGCACTGCTGATGGACAGGTTATCGTCATGGACTGCCATGGCCGAATGCTGGCCCACGTGCTCCTTCATGAGTCAGATGGGATCCTCAGCATGTCCTGGAACTACCCCAGCTTCCTGGTGGAGGACAGCAGCGAGAGTGACACGGACTCTGACGACTATTCCCCACCACAAGGTAGTAGTGTATGCATGTCCTTCCATCACAGGTTTGCAGGCGCTCATGAAGATATCTCAAACACCAGGGAGCGGTCATGCTGTACTGAAGCAGCAGGATGTCCATGTTTTCAAGCTGATAGAAGCTGGAAGATGGTGAGTTCCTGTGCAGATAGTGTGGGGGTTGCAGCAAAGGGCTGCTATGGGGGAGTGGATTCACTCCCAGCTCTACCACCAGGCCAGCCTGGCTGTGTGGCTTGCTACAGGCCACACCTCGTATGTGCTGCTTTCCCTCTTTTTGCACAAATGAGATAACAACACAAAGCACAAAGTTTTTAGTGAGGGTGAAAAACACTGGATAGGGGCATATCAGGTTTCACTGATAAGCAGATGTGACATATTGCAGTGGTCCATATGTGTGGAGGCAGCCAGAGGGCAGCTACTGAAGTTAATGCATTATTACATAGATTCATGTGAAAAGACATCAGTACTAGATATAGCAGAAAGTACTACATCTTTAGTTTTAAAGAAATGCTATGAAGCAGAGATAATGCCTATCATCATAGTCCCATTCCTTGATAGTCCTGGCATAAAGAGCTCAATAAGTTCCATAGAAGGACTGGAAATGAAAATATTTCTTGCAATTACACAGAGTAGAAGAAGGGTGACTGGAGCTGTCTGGAGTTAATAATTCCCATGTTTCAGGGCACATTGCCAGTTTGAGGGTCAGGAAGAAATCCTTCTCTCCCCTTAACTATAAATATAACTCGATGGGTGAAATGTTTTTGTTTTAATCTCTTTGGAAATCAATAACAAAGACCTAGGGGGGCCTAAATTAAGGACTAATATAACAGTGACTGTACAATGACAAATTTAAATACATAATAGCTAGAAATATTATGAATCTGCATCTCAGATCTGAACCATGGAACTGAGGTCTCTTGCAGTTTTAGCTCTAGTTTGGACTCAGTCAAAAAATCTGCTTTTTTCGAAATCGTATGTGTCAATATAATAAGCATATGTATTTAAAAAACAATGATAGAAGATAATATGTTCATCTGTTAAAATGTTAGCATCTTTTTAAAGTGAGTTTTGTTTTGGCTTTCATGCCTCTCTTTTGGTACTGGGTGAGATTTCTTGCCTTAGAATATTTTCAAATTTCCTAGCAAGTTTCTAAAGCAAGACAGGAACAACATTAAATAGTTTTTTTCATTGCTTTTTAAAAATATTGAGATTCCGGTTGGAGGATGGTGAAGCTGCAAAGTACACAGATAAGAACTTAAATGATCCAAATGTTCTGGCTTTTTCTGAGTCAGTCAGAGAGGTGGGTGGACTCATTACAAGCCTACAAGTCTAATTTAATGATTACCCAAACATGATATGTTTTCTTTAGAGCAGATGCAGCATAAACCTCTCAAAGGTGACAAACCTTTGACTCACACAGATGTGTGGGAAGTCTTGGAAGTTTGATGGGTTTTTCTTATCAAATTATATACACACGGAGATGGTAATTACTAGACTTCTTTCTCCAAAGAGCTTTTTGATCAGCTTTTTTACAAGTTCAGGAAGCAATACCACTCTGAACTGGCTGTGCTGTTTGTGTTGACTGAAAAGTTGCTGGCTGGACCTTGAGAGGCGCTTTATCAGGGGCCAGCGGCATCTCCTGTCAGAACTTGTAAACAAGAAGAGTTAAACAGCAAGTGCTACAGATAGTGATATTGGTCATTAAGTAATGGAACAAGGGAATTTCAGTGAATACTGAAAAACAAGCCCAGAGGGGCAGAGATTTTGTAGAAATGGTTTTAGAGCTGTGTTTCCATTTGGGCTCATCTGTACCTTTGAGTGCACCAGTGCACTCCTGGTATGCAGAATGGCAGGTAACTTTTCATGCTGCTGCCTAGCTCTTAACATTTAGAATACAGTAATTTGTGAAAGGTCAGTGTGTTCCCTCGAAGTTCTTACAGTGTCTCTGTGTGTCTTCAGGAGGAGTCCATAGCATTTACCCAAGCAGAAAGTGTATCTAACAAATAGCTTTTAATGTAATTATATTGTTTATTACACTGGTTTTCAACTTGAGTCCCAAGGAAGCCTTCCAAAACATTGGTTTTCAATTTGTGGAGGCTTTGGAGAGTTGACAATGGAGTAAGATTGAAAACCACCACTATATAACATAATAGTATATGCATAAATCACTCTGGATATACCACAGTAAAAAAATCACAAAGTAAAAACATTGGGGTTTCACAGAAGCAGACAAACCAACTACCTAAACCTGCCTTGCTTTTGTCCATAAACATTGCAGAAATAAATAGGTAGGGTTTGAGGCTTGGAACCACTCGTAATGTCAGTAGGCTGCAGTACAGTGTATTTCAGCGTGGGTGTAATTACTTGTGGTTGTTTGCCTTTTGCTCACTGCGGAGCCTTGTTTTTGCAGATGGACCAGCTGCATATCCAGTCCCAGTGCAGAACACCAAGCCACTACTTACTGTCAGCTTCACGTCGGGAGACATCAGTTTAATGAACAATTATGATGACTTATCTCCTACTGTCATCCGCTCAGGGTTGAAAGGTACAAAAATAAGCCATTTCAGCCCCTTCCTATGCTCTGTTTTTCTTGTATTTTTGATGATGTGTATATGGGTTATGTTTTTGTGGTTGTCTCTCCTAACCCAGAATAATTCGACCACTGTTATTGCCATTTCCGGTGGTGACACCTGCTGGTGTGTGTTTGAAAAAATGTTTAAATTTTTAAGATCGTGTTTTTCTGGCAATTTTGTAGAACAAATTGATCTGGATGCTGGTTTTCAGCTGAATGTGCTAATATGTTTATGGTTTTTGTGAATACCCCTGCTATGTAACACTTCCTTTCCATTTTTAATTCACAAGTTCTCCTCCCATGGTTTTGGTAACCAGGTGTGAATCACAATGCTGCTTTGACTCCCACAAATCTGGGAAACTTGCTAGAATTATTAATTATCAAGAGGCAAGTTATTGTGAGAGAAGGAAAATTCCACTGATTAATTACTACACATCTTGCTAAGTGATGTGGCTGAATGTTTGTAAGATCAGTATTCCATATAGAATCTTTAATTCACATTGAATTTTTTACTCTTCTTACCTATGAAAAACATCCCTTACTTTGCCAGTACTCTCGGTACAATTTACAGTGCTTTGCCTGGAGAGAAGTTTTAGTTCACTACATCACATAAGCATATACATAAAAATAAGTTCCGTTGATTCATTTTCATCTCCACAGGTAAGTTAGTCATATATTGGATGGAAAAAAAAAAAACCAAGATGCTATTGGAGCAGACTCTTAGCTGTTCTGTAACAGTGGGATATTTTTGGTGAAAAGTTGCCCTAACACCAGCACAATAGTTTTTGGATGATCCACTATGTAGGATAGTCTGGGGAGGTAAAAAAATCACCATTGAGGTTTCTTTTCCACTCCTGCTTCCATGTATGCCAACACAAGAAGTGCATGGCTGGCAAAAGGCAGCATCATGAGGCAGCTCTATGATCCAGAAAACTTCTTCAGCCAAAAGGATCCCTGAAATCTGGGAAACTGCCGCCAGTTTGGAGAAGCGCTTGTGATATCCACCAAAGGGACTGTCCAGCATCTCTGCAGAATTATAGTAAATAGAATGGGCAGTAGTCTTGAGTTGTCATCTAGTCCAGTTTTCAGCTGGAAACAGTAGGAGAAACAAACCCTGTCTGATTCTCTGTTTAGACTTGCAGGGCTCTATCTTGCTGAGGTTGTCTGTCCTGGTTCTCTTTCTCTTTCCATGTTGTCTTTTGCTAATGAAGAAAAGATCTCTTAATTACATCACCTTCATCTAGCAAAATATTAATGTGCAAGCTGGAGTAGAAATATTTTTATGAATTGTAAACCGGAATACATAGTTTTCATCAGTAGATGAAAACTACGCAACATACTGCTGGATTGGAAGTGTGTGCGAGACGGAGAATTGTGCTTGGGATATCACTGTCTGTTGTTTTGAAGCACTGTACAGTGAAAAGTATTTACCTATCATTTTATATAGAGGTACACATTTTCTATATCTTCTTACAAAAATTTTTTTGAAGTGACTGTAATTTCACTGTCTTTTGTAACATGCAAGAATGTGCAAAACCACCACCTCTCCAGCTACTTTGTATTCTGAGAATGGATTGTTTTCAATATTGTTTGCAAGTCTCAATTCATGTGGTTTTGTTTGGAATCTCAAAGTATTGCTTTGTCGTCTCTGCAGCAAATGTCCTTGTCTTTATGGTTGCTGTAGTCTATTCCATGTGTTTTTAAAGCAGACAGCTATAAAATTATTTCAAGCAATTACAGTATATTTTTGTCATTCTACTAGCTTTGAATAGCTGTCATTTTACTGGGAATATTTATATTAAATTGACATAGAAAAACTTTTGCCGTTGGATGAGAATTTCGTTATCCAAATACAAGTTCTCTTTATCCAGCTTTAATGCTCCTGGAAGTTTTGTCAGTTCTAGTGGAGGTCCTGAACTGTTCAGTTGTATCCTTTCTTTTTTAAGCTTTTTAACTCAGTGATTTTCAGTGCACTGCTACCTGAAGGACTGCTGAACTACATCTACTAGCTGTACTAGTTAGCTGCAACAACTACCTGCAGACCTATTGCATATTCAGAGTGCTGTCTGTTCGAAGTTCACTGGTACACATGCCTGTAATGGCTGGCAAGTAGTTTTGTGGGGTGACTGTGGTCCACTGATTCACTTGCAGACCGTTAACCTGGATGAAACCTCCATCTGGTTTTCAGTCTCTGTGCTTGTGCTGAGACCTAGTTATCAGTTGAGCTATTTCACATCAAGGTTTGATAGTCATTGGAGATGCCGTTAGCATAGAGCCATACTGTCTCAGGGGGATGCTGCAGCCCACATCCAGCCCTTCACTGCCTTCGCAACACCTAAATCTACGAGATTTGAGAGAGAGAGAAAAAACTGCTGGATGCAGTAATTGTTCCCGTTCCTCTTGATATGGGGATTGACTGAAAGTTTTACCCGAAGACATGTATCCAAAGGAGATTGTTAATTGTGTAGTTAAGCCAGTTACCATAAGTGGAGTTGATCAGCATGCCTCATTGCTTTCTAACCTGCCTGTTGTTATACTCTCTGAGAAAGATGAATGAAATTCCACTGTAGATTATTTAGAGGCCTGAGGACTAAGAGGAAAAAAAGGAGGCATACAGTGCCTAGCTGTGAAAAAATTATCTTGAGGAACATGCACCTTGCCTCTGATAGGTACAGAAGCACAATTCCCGTGAGAAATATCAGAAGGTTGAAATAATACAAAACCATTTTAAATTTCACATAAAAGTCCCTGAAAATGACAAGTTGACAGCTTGAAACAATTTTGAGATCCTTCTTGGCAACTCTCATTTCTCTCCTGCTTCTTCATTTGAAGACAGCTTCTCGCCCACAAATGTCTTCAAAAGGTTCTTGGCAGATTGAGCATCCTAGAGCACAAAAGTTTTGTCTTTACCTCCACTTGTCTCAGCACAAAATAGCTGCCTTTCACCTCTGATTTTAGAGTAAGAAGATTTAAAGGGTAGCTCGGTATTCCTTGCACATGCAAATCTGCCTCTGAAGCACAAGCAGAAACACAAGATACTGTTTTAGTGTTCTTGTTGCAGTGTGACAAGGAACTAGAGGATAGAAGGGTTTGAAATTAGCATCCTCAAATTTCGCTGTGGGCGTTCCTCATCATGAGGTGCCTGTAGGAGAAGTAACTGATATGTGTATTCATATCCATGTATATGAGAGAGTAAGCAATCCCTGTGTGCTTCTGGCAAACTCCTGCTAGACAGTTGAGTAGATTTTCACAAGTCAGGTGCCAAAAGAAAACCTATGACATGGAGGCCATATGTATTTATGGACAAAAATCTGAAAGTCTTTCTTGTTTGATGTTATACTAAACCATAACTTTAGTTTGAGTCATACTTAAAGTTATATTCACAGCCAGTGAGAACATGAGGCATTGCTAAATATGCTGCTTTTTTTGCACGGTAGGGTTTTCCAGACAAATATTCTTTGCTGCTCTCTTAGTGAGATTATTTATCTGCCTATTAACTTTATTCCACTTCTTTACCCCAGAGATCTGTGTAAGATCTTCCACATCAATTTTAATATCCCTAATAAATTCTTGTCCTTAGGTACTTAGGAGCAACCACCAATTACATTCTAGACTCACCACAGAGAAAGATTTTTACACATTTTTTTGCAATTTACAAAATAAAAGTCATGCTTGAAAGTGCATATGCAGCACATTTTTTACTATCTTAATAAAAGGATTTAGGTTTCTAAGTATTTAAGTAACTTCTGAGAGCCTGATTTAGCTGTTCAAGTCACTTTGCAGCATCTGGGAATGTTGTTCTTACTGATTCTAATCAGTGATTATTGCAAACTGTCTTTGTGATTTCAGATGTGGTGGTACAGTGGTGCACACAGGGAGACCTACTTGCAGTAGCAGGCATGGAGAAGCAAAGCCAACTGCTTGACCTCAGCAATGGTTCCCTGTTAAAAAGCGCACTTATCAAGTTCTACAATGTGCGCGGGGAACATATCTACACTCTGGAGACACCTGTGCAGGTAGGAGGTATTTTTAAAGTCAGTTCTCAGTGCTTTGCTGACATGCTTTTCCCACATCAGCTTGTTGGTGTAGACCTGCAATGTGAAAAGGGTTGCAAAACGTCCTTAACACTTTCTAAAATATTATATAGATAAAAATACTGTTTGCATTAAGGTAGACATCCAAGAGCGCATCCGATTCTATGGCCTGTTGTGCTAGGTATTGGGCGAATATAGAAGGAGAAACAATCTGTTTCCCAAAACCACTGGGCCAGGAATGAACAAGATAGAAAAAGGAAATTCTGTTGTTTCATGGATAAGTGACTGATGAGAAAATACTAGGTAACTTGCTTGATGTTGTAGCAGAGCCAACTGTTGGACAAAAATATTCAAAGTCCAGTATCATAACTACAGGATTATTCTCTCTTTGTTATTGCTGTAATTTTCTAACGTACAATCAGTTAAACTGAATGCAATATTTTACTTTTTATAGCATCAGATCTAAACGAATGAATCGAAAAGTCTTGTTTCTGTTCCCATCTTCTGTACAGACTTTCACTGTAACCTCAGTCCTGTTACTTGACAAGTAAATGTCAACACATGGTCTGTGTGCTGCTCGGTAGTACAACATGGCTCATAGGTCTTGCTGATACTTCAGAACCCAACTGAATGTCACTCCACAGCTTATTTCATTTTCTGCAGAGCAGAGATGACTCCCAAATTATGACTGTACTATTGAAACTTAATCAATTTATAATAGCTTTGAAATCTGAAAGTGAACGAAAATGCTATAGATATGTTTACTCTATGTTTAATGATGATACCATTTATTATCATTTCTTTTTCAGTACCCTGATCTGGGATGGATACAAAAGGATGACATAGTAAACCAGCTGCTAAGCTTTTGTGTTTGCCTATATTTAGCATTAACCTGTGCTTATTAACATTAGCACTCTAATTTAGATAGAATTCTTTAATTTTGTAATATGTAAAATAATGGTCTCTAAAGCCAACCTAAATACGTACAGTGATATGTAGTGCTGATTTAGGTGCCGGAAGGACTTACCCATACATACGGCTTTATCGTCTTAAACATAGCCCTTTCAGCAAAGTAGCATAGCCCTTTCCTCTCTGGATTGATTGTGGATAAGACGTTTATACCTGTGTTGCTTATTCCCAGACCAGGTAAAAGACAAACCTCATTCCATTGCTTCAGTACCAGAATACAGTATGTCCACATTAGCCCTTAAACCAGTGTAGCGCTCTGGGGTCAAGCTGTGAAATCAAATTGTGATTTGAGCATCGGAACTGATGGGGTCAGGTTGCCTTAAGGTCTGCGTGTGTGCAGGCTCTTCTCTTACTGCTTTGTTCTCAGTAACCTCAAACTCTCCCTCATTTAAGTACCTTCATCTCCTCTAGTTCTCCTGTATCCCTTCAACGTCTTTCCATATTTTCAGCTCTTCTCCTTTCTCCTCTACTTATTCAGCGGGGAGAAAGCACGTGTTGTGGCTGACGTGAGGGTTAATTATTCTGCCATTACATGAGTACTTATAGGGCAACTGACAAGCCACACAGAACAGGTAACTGTCAAGCTCATCCTGCAGCATTTCTCATAGTGAAAATACTAACATGAGCCTCTCTGCTCTTTCCAGCTGCTAATTTTCACTGAAACTGCAGCATTTTAATATCATGGAGATTTCTTTCCCCATTGTCAACTTCAGATGAAAATCCAACAGCTTGGGAAGTTTTAAGCCAGGCTGGAAGTGAAGGATGGGGGAGGCAGGTGGTGGCAACCACCACTTAATAGCACAATCACAGAGTCTAATTTCTTTGGGAAACCAGGATAAAAATAACATTTAAACTGGTATGTTTATTAAAAAACTGTGTGCATAAACCTGCCTAAAATCAGAGCCACTCCTCTTCTCTTATTAGGTAGCATTTATTCTCCTTATTTAGTGCATTTAAATTCATATTTACTCAGCTACAGGAGGAAGTGAGGGATCTTTCAGAAGGATGCCTGTGTCTGCTCATGTGGACTTTATGCTTCTGTGTATTTGAACGCTGGTCTAGCGGTATTACCAGCTAAGTAACAGGTATGCGAGAACATTGCAAAGTATTTGGTTTGCTAACAAAATCAGATAAAAATTGCTGTTGCAAAAAAATTGCTAGTAACTTTTGTTATTCCATGCCTCTGCTCCAAAAATGTATATGCAAAGGTGACAGAATGAGTCAGTGGTCCTACTAATTTGTCTGCTGACAAATTCGTCAGAGTTAATTAATTCATTTTCTGTACCGTGACTGTCAGCCTTGTAATGGGATTTTATAAAATTCATCATTGGTTATTGAAGAAAATAATTGAAGAAAGAAAAGAAAAGAATTTCCTCATCTCAAACTCTTCTGCTAGAACTGTTTCTTCTAAAGCAGGCAAATGCATAACTGGGAAAGCACATTTATTCTAAATGAGCATTTTCCTGAATATAAAGGTAAAAAAATAAAGCAACGATAAGCATAGAAAATAGTGGATTACAGGTGCAAAAACGATTTTCCATGTCGTACTCTGTCCCAATTCTTTGATAAAGCAGACACTGAAAATTTAACCAGTAAAATATACTGAACTGGTTTTGTTTCTGCTGTTTGTCTGTCCTGTCTTTGGTGGGATATTCAGGAAATATAAGATTTTATAATTTATAACAAAACTCTGTCTAAAACACAGCTTGGCTGGAACGTTACCTAACATGAAGTCTTGGCAAACCCCAAGGCAGAATAGATTTGGGTACTACAGGTCTTGATGATGACGGTTGTCATGGATCCCTTCAAGGTGTTTTATGTGCCATCTTCTCCTCCAGTGTTAGTGTGGTTTTGGCACACTCTGTCTCATTTGATTAACTGACTTAAGCTTTTACCTTTGGAGTAGGATTTGATTGTTCATAAACCTAGTTTGCTGATTATAAAAACCCTAGATAGGGAGATCACACTTGTTCAGAAGTATCCAAATGAATGCAGTGGCTTTGCATGAAAAATAACGCTCATAAACAGAGTGGTAGAGTTAGCAGAGTGTAACCGTGTCTCTTGTGCCTGCTCTGGGCTTCAGCCTGCCACCCTGCCGTGCTGCAAGAATGTATTTGCAGAATATAGTGGAAAGAGCTGGAAAAGCTTGTGTAAGGGTTGGGCAAATGTTGAGCTTCTGATACACAGAATCAAACTGTTTTGAACCTTGAAAGAATGATGAAAAAAATTCAGAAGGGACTTCAGGAAGTCACACCAGATCTTTGTCTTATTGGAAGCAATTAATGAAAACTGGGTCTATACTGTGACTTCAAAGACTTGATTTTATAAATGAAGAACATATCTTATTTATTTTATAAATAAACAGCATATCTTCAAGACTGTCAGTCAGCTGATAACTATTCAAGAATACACTACCGATTTCTGTAACATGTAGCTCTTACTGTGCTTGTTCTCGTGTACACGAACACCAACCTGATGAACCAAAAATATGCCGTGTTCTTTTAGCTGGCAGGTTTTCATGGTCTTGCTTTTTCAACATTTAAAAATGTGGTTGCAACAGCAGGTTGCCCTGGTGCTCCTATTCTTTTTATTGGAAGAACGTTCATTTCTCACATTATTTGTTAAATCTTCATTGCCCTCCCTTGGCATCAAGCAGGGATGAGAATAATCAACTCATTCAAGACAGTTTCACAGTCTTGCTAAAATTCTTTACCAGAACTGCTGCAAGCCAGTTCTGTCATTTCAGAATTTCTCATCTGATGTGCAAACAGGTGTTTATTATATCAACTAAATATACCTGCTTCTTAAAGCTCCCTTCTGAGTGGATACAGCTGCTTCATATCTTCTCATTTGAGCTTTGAACAGAGGAGTCTCCTGCAGGATCACTTCAAAATTTGCCGAACTGCTGACTTTACCAAACCTGTGAAATTATCCTGATGGTTTGAAGTTGTGACTTAGATTTTGGTTAGTTCTTCACTTTTTATAATTTTCTTTCCTATATATCCCAGAAAGGACCAGGGGAACAAGAACATGAATATAGAAACCCTGATTCTGATCTCTTTTATACATCCATAATCCAAGAGTAAACTTACATTATTTTGTGATTTTATACCACTGTGTAACTGCTGTAAGAACAGATTAAACCTCAAGTGCAATGAAGTAGAAGGAGTGTGAACTGAACCCTATATGGTCCAGAATCAGCTATATAGGCAACAAGGTTAGATGCAGAAAAACTGTAATCACATTTTTATCAGTGTAATATTTTTAAAACCTAATTCACAGTGGTGTACC
Organism: Patagioenas fasciata; assembly: GCF_037038585.1. Lineage (NCBI taxonomy): Eukaryota > Metazoa > Chordata > Aves > Columbiformes > Columbidae > Patagioenas > Patagioenas fasciata. Next base: position 62,201,277 of record NC_092522.1, read on the forward strand.
AAAGGTTAAATCTTTATGGGAGAGGTTTCCAGGAGTCTTTGAGAACACCCACTTGCTCTAAACCTGCTGCTGTCAACTGCAGCCTTCACAGCATTTCACAGGCTGCTTCTCTACTGGAAACATCCCAGCATCTGAATTGATAGATTTAAGATTATATGATTTTGCAGAAACCTGGTGGTTGTGTAAAAGCTATTTTACTAAGACCTGAGAAGGAGGGTGCAGTTTTAGGTTAAATTCAGATCAAAAGGCTTTGAGAGAAGAGGCTGCCTTTTATATTACCCAGCTGAGCTGACCTTGCTTACTCTGTCTTCATTTATTCATGTAGAGTGTTCAGGTTTGTTGCTTCTGAAATAATGTTATCTTTCATTTATATCACCTGAAATTAATCCTATTTACTTGTTACTGGGTGACAACAAAGCTTCAACAAGAGTTAATTTTCTTACAGAAAGTTAATCAAGAACAACCGTTTAGAACTAGCTGGTGAAACATTTTTGGGATGTCAATAAGGACCTTGATGTTTTCCATATAGGCCATAAGATATCTCTGACTGCTGCAGGAATTGGTCATGATCAGGACTGGAAAATGGAAACACTTCTCTAAGCAAAGACTTGTTCTGCTAAAATGAAATCTCATTGTTGTATTGAAGTCTGCAAAAAGAAAATACTGTAGAAACAGGATATAAGGAACATCTGCAAATCAAATAAGAGTTTTCTGAGTGAAAAAATTGTGTCATAGTCGTATTTGCTTTTATTGTTAATATTATTCCCACTGTAAATATGGGGAACAGGAGAGTGAAGAAGGTACATTACTTTCCAGCAACCATCCATGCATGCTGTGGCGGTACAGAGATGTACACACAGAATTCACAAGAGCTGGGTGGGCACTGCAGCTGTTGCATCTTCTAGCTTCTGTTTGAAAAAAGAAGAAGGGAAAACGTGCGTCTCAACATCAGCAGTGAGAGCAAGCAGACTATGTACGTCAGAGTTTTATTTACAGCACACCATTCACTAGATACTATTTTGCAGTTGGATTATTTCTCCTGAGAAGAATCCCGCTTGTTGCTGGGCTTTCTGCCCTGGAATACCATTTTTACTTCATTACCAGTGGGACTCCCAGTGCCAGCAGACAGGGGATTAGTGCAAGCATCAGGCAGCCCCATGGCTCAGGATTTCTGAGCTCAAGGCAGACAGTGAGAATCAGCTTGAACAAGTGTTTTCATTGACTAAACTGCATACAAGTGATAAAAGGTATATAAGTTATGTTCTTTCTTGTGAGAGAGACAGACGAGTGACTTACAGAAGCAACCACAGAGCCTAAGCAGCAATAGCCGTTCCCACATGCTTTTCTAAGGGGAGTCAACATCCGGGCTGGGGGTACAGATTTGAGTAGATGTAGCTGACTTTCAGCCACTCTAAAAAACATGGCAAAAGAGCTCCTTGTTGACCACTTTTTGAGATGTGTTTTCGGTCAATATTTCTTCTGATAAAACATCTTATTTTCTTGTTCTTTAGCCAAGTATTTCTGATATATAATTGTCATAGCGCTGAATCCGATCTGTGTGCAGAAGTTCGAGGGTTTCTCCAAGATTTTTTTTTTCCTATGTGTTTATATTACACCCTGGAGTTCATTCAGATATTTACAGTTTGTCCTGAGATTTTCAAAACCTGATGAGATTTATATATGCAAAGTGAGATTAGAAGTTATCATTACACATTATATTTGTAGCTGCATTTCCTTGTTCCTAGCAGAAAAAAACAAGTGTGCAAACATGGAAAACAAAGTTCTTCTGTACTAGAATCTGCTTGTTCATTTTCTAACAACTTTTTTCCTTCCTTTTTTTTCTTGCTATCACAGTGCAAATAAGTGGCAGCTTTATGAGGAGTGACAATTTGTATAGGATGTTGAAGTTCAATTTTTTTCTCATCAGAGTCTGGAAGGAAGGCTGTGGCCAGTTCATAACTGACTTGCTGCAGTAATTGACTTATACCCTTGTCCTTCAAGTGAAAGAGTGGGAAGCGTAGTTATTGAAAAATATTATTGGAGCAATACATTGAAAGGTCAGGTCAGATCTGGCATTTGGGTGATCTTTTATTTCTCCAACTCCGTAATGACAGGCTAATTTTGCCTGAACTTCATCTTAAATCTTAGCCCTTCACTGTAAATGAAGTGTTGCTGGATATTAGGCTTGAGGAGCACCAGGGGACTGAGTATTCCATAGAAAAGGAAGGCAAGGCATATCTGGGGAATCAGCAAGCGAAGACAAACCAGTATGGTACAAGCACTCTTTGATGAGATTGAAAATACTAAGATTAAAACATGTGATGTATGTGGGGAGACTGAATGTACAAATGGAAGAGTAGAAGTGTTGAGATAGACAAGCAGGACATTTGTAGGTAGTGTGTGTGCATGTGCATGCGTTTAAACATGCACCCAGTCACATTGTTTACCTAAAACTATGTAAACAGAGTATAAGGCAGTCAGACATTCAGAAGTTTAAAAGATGGCTGAACTATGGTTGCCTCTCAGGAAACTGTGGTGAAATTCCTCAGTGAGGCAGTGTCTTTCATTTTGGACTTTCTGCTCTTCCCCAGCTCCACAGTGCTGTGTTGCCAGTGCTTTACATGAAAAAGATAGGGTTTAGGAAGACAGTTAGAGAGCTCCTTGCAAGCACACCTCAGTATTCTCACATGAACTCTTAATGCTTATGCGGCAAGGAATAATGTCCAAAGCAGCTTTTGAGTTGTTTATTGTTATTTTGCTCCACATTCTGACATGTAGTACCAGTCACCCCTGACTCTTTTTGGTTTTACTGTCATGAATTTAGACATTTCTGAGTGTAGACAAGCAGAAGACAAAAGGTCATTCTCTGTTTTGTTCCCAGTGCTCTTTCTCAGTTCACTTCCTCTGGGAATAGTTCAGAAAAGACACTGTGCAGCAGAAGACTCAGTGTGAGGCAAGAAAGCCAACTGGGTTTTGTTCAGTAGTTTACTGAGGGTCTCTGTGCATATAGTTTAACATTTCAGTTGGCAAATGTGAGCTATTACCAGTGGATGAGGATTGATTAGACAACTGAAGAAATCATCTGGTTAGGGCATCAAAAGATCCTGCTTTTTAACACTTTGTGACTTTGAAGTCGCTTATCCTATCCGGATTGCGTGAAGAGCTTTAAGCCTTGTGAGTAAAAGGTACTGTATAAACATCAACCATTGTTATCGATAATTTCAGATGTTCAAATTCTTCTCCATTTTTGCGAGCAATAGAACACAGTTTTAAGTTTCTGAAGACTCAGGGTAACGTGATGAGTGCTGAATTCCTATGATCACTTGCTGTGGAAGTATCCTGGAGAACGTATATGCTCTTTTAAAGTTGTATCCTTTTCCCCTCCATGCAGCGTCCCATCATCTCCATTTGTTGGGGTCACAGGGATTCACGCCTGCTGATGGCTTCTGGACCTGCATTGTACGTTGTTAGAGTCGAGCACAGGGTGTCCAGCCTGCAGCTCCTGTGCCAGCAAACCATCGCCAGCTGTCTGCGGGACGACAAGGACATCAGCAAACTGACCCTGCCCCCTCGGCTCTGCTCATACCTTACCACTGCCTTTATACCAACAATCAAGGTAAAAGAAAATAAGTGTGTGTGTGTGTGAGGAGGAGGAAAGGGTTGCTTGATTTCCACTCTCCATGCTGCTCCTAAGTGACAATGAATAAATGATGAGATATTCTGATTATCATAATTATCATTTTAAAAACTTGATTAAGGGTCATTCCTGTCTTCTTCAAGAGCCCACTGATCCATTTGGTGCCTATTAAAATCTGCAAAGAGGGCTCACACATGCTGATCTGTGTTATTCCACGGGAATGGCCTTTCCAAGGGTAAAATATGCTGGTGAGTCACAAAGACTTCTGAAGAAGGTCATGCTGATGATAATACTGTGTCACAGTTGCAGGAGAGATTCACAGTGGTTCAACTGTTGCCTCCCTACTTGTTACATGAGTCCTTATATTGCCAGCAAAGTGATACTTAAGACCTGTGGCTGCCCAAATGTTTCTACTGACAGTGAGTTCTGCTGACCTTACTGCTCCAACACTGCTGTGGGGAAATGAACCTGATATTATGGCTTTTCCTGTACCACAAGCAGAGCCAACCGCTCAACCCCTTTGTTTCATGGTTTTGCCATCAGTTACACCTCAGGATTTCCGAACTCTGTATCACAGCCTATAAACCAGAGCATTACCCCTCTACTCTGCCCTGGTGAGACCACATCTGGAATATTGTGTCTAGTTCTGGGCCCCTCAGTTCAAGAAGGACAGGGAACTGCTGGAGAGAGTCCAGCGCAGGGCAACAAAGATGATTAAGGGAGTGGAGCATTTCCCTTATGAGTAAAGGCTGAGGGAGCTGGGTCTCCTTAGCTTGGAGAAGAGGAGACTGAGGGGTGACCTCATTAATGTTTACAGATATATAAGGGGTGAGTGTCACGAGGATGGAGCCAGGCTCTTCTCGGTGACAACCAATGATAGGACAAGGGGTAATGGATACAAACTGGAACACAAAAGGTTCCACTTTCATTTGAGAAGAAACTTCTTCTCAGTGAGGGTGACAGAACACTGGGAACAGGCTGCCCAGGGAGGTTGTGGAGTTTCCTACTCTGGAGGCATTCAAGACCTGCCTGGACGCCTTCCTGTGTAACCTCATCTAGGTGTTCCTGCTCTGGCGGAGGGATTGGACTAGATGATCTTTTGAGGTCCCTTCCAATCCCTAACATTCTGTGATTCTGTATGTTTTTGTGTTACGTGTTATTTGTGTACGTAGCATTAATTTGAGCCAGTTTCAGATCCTTGTTAAAACAATGCAGAGCTAGAATAACTAATTTAAGATCAGTAGAGCTGGCCCATCTTAAACAAGTACAAATTATATTTATAAAATAATGATTCAGCACAGTTCCATTTGGGTACTGCTGATCAGGGCAATTTGTGTGACTGTGAAACAATTAATTTGCCAGCGAAGAATAAATGCCTTGCTCTAACCATAATTCTCCATCTCCAAAGACTCAGAGGATTTAACAGACCAGTGGTTCTCAGTTCTTTCTAGCATGCCTACTTCTCCCTAGAATGCTTTCCATGTTGTCCCAGAACCACCCCTGCAGCTCTCTTGAGCATCAGTGATGCTTACTTGGCTCTTAGGGAAGGGATGGAATGGGTTGGGATGGGATAGGATGAAGGCAGCAGCTGACTGTAGCAGGGCTGGGAGCCATGATGTGCATCAGAGAGGCAGAGGCAGTACAGGGGTCCATCATAGCCAACAACCCTTCTGTCATCTAGAGGGGATGTTGGGGTGGGGAGCAGCCACAGGGCTGAGGCAGGGTTCTTGGAAGCCTTGTGCCCTTGCTGTTTCATGGGCATTTCTGGCGCCTCCTCAGCACTGCTTTGTACTTTACCCTGGCTCTCCCCCAGCCACACATTCCCACCTATCTTGTCTGCCACGCCGGTGCCTGGCAAGACACCATTTTCCCTGCAAACATTCCTCTTCCCCCTCTGGCTTGAGGACTACAGTATAGATCACTCCTCAGCCCATATCCATCTCACCAGGTTAAGGAGGTTCCCTTTTTCTGCTACTTTTTTTTCTTGTATTTTCATTTTGAAAGAAACTCTCATGACTTATACACGTTAGTAGTATTTGTGTCATGCAGGCTATATGGGCCTGGACAAAAGCAGTCCAATTCAGCTCAGTTAGAACTGAGCTCTTTATGGATTAATACAGTGTGCTGGCAAGCAGTGCAGAGTAACCTACCCTGAGCTTTGTGCTCGTATTTCTCCACACTGGATGTGAATAGGCCCTCAGCAAAGTTGGGTCGTGTCCTTGGAAGTGATATAGGAGGTACAAGCTTCTTCCAGAGTGATAAAGCTTGTGATAAAGCTGGGAGTTGAATACAGGTTTGTTGTCTAATTCAGTGTTCTAACCACAGGTCCAGCCTTCCTCTTTGATGTAACTAGTTTTAGTTTTCTGCATACAACTGCTTTTGACCAAAATAAATAATACACAGCCATGCTGTCTAGTGGGGGGGTCCTGCGTAGCTCACACAGTAGTCTCTACTAATCTTGACCTGCCAAGTTAGAGTTGCGTTCAAATTCAATTAGTTGTGTTGGAATTAAATCACCATAGAAAAAGAAAAATAACAATAACCTATAGGAAACTTTCTCTTTCCTTCCTTCATTTAATTAAGCCTCCTATCCCAGACCCAAACAATATGAGAGATTTTGTCAGCTACCCAACAGCTGGTAATGAACGGCTGCACTGCACAATGAAGCGGACAGAAGATGACCCAGAGGTCGGTGGTCCATGTTATACTCTGTACCTGGAATACCTTGGGGGACTGGTGCCTATCCTGAAAGGACGTCGTATCAGCAAGTTGCGGCCAGAGTTTGTCATCATGGATCCTAAAACAGATGGAAAAGCAGGTAGAACTGAACTGTTGCTCTGTATAAAAAACTATTTAGAAAGACTTTAAATATTAAATCTTCAAGAGTTAAAGAAAATCTATGTATGCAAAATGGAAAGTGGCATCTGATTTTTTTTTCTGATGTGAAGAAAAATCTTCAGTGTGACGTGGGCTCGAGCCTCTGAAATTATACCATGCTGTCTTCTGTTTCACAAAAGGGAACTTTTGTGTTTTGAATAGTGGGGAATACATCACTAATTAGCAGAAAATACTCTTTAGTCTCAACTTGAGTCAACTGGATGCTATTCACCTCTCTGAATTATGTTTCCTTGAGTCCAAAACATTGGAAATTCGGAGTTTATAGTAGACAGGGTGAAGAACATTAAATAATCTCTGTGTAGTTTTATCTCAACTGCTACTTGTGGATTGGATTTATGTTTCTGATGACTGATAGGTCTAACTGATATCAGTTTTATGAAGCAGCACTTACATTTTTTGCGGCGTGTCTTGATAGATGAGATCTATGGAAACAGCTTGATCTCCACTGTGATTGACAGCTGCAACTGCTCAGACTCCAGCGATATTGAACTGAGTGATGACTGGGCAGCAAAGAAATCTCCCAAAATCAGTCGAGCCAGCAAGTCACCCAAACTCCCTCGGTAACTATTTCTTGGGTATTTTTTCCTCTTTTTCCCCAGCTTTTTTTTTTCTTTTTCATCCTTCAGACATTCATTGTTTTTACCTCCTCTGTGTTTAAGATTGCCAGTCCAGTTAAAGCCTTATTTCCTCAGGGGTATTTTCAAATTCTTAAGTCCGTGCATAGGTGGCACAAATCCTGGCATAGGTGGCACTGCTGCTGTGGTGACATTGCAAGGGAGCCTCAACAAACAGATCATCTTAAACAGTGGGTTAACAAGGTTCTGTAATAATAAGCAAAACAAGCTTCTAAGCTATCAGTTTGGTTGCTTTCCTATAAGTCTTCGTTGTATTAATTATGTGTGTAGACAGAACCCTCCACCTGCACAGAGCCCCACTGGGCATCTGTCTGCCAGCTTCATGTGATGGGATGGGATTGAGGCCTTGATGCCTTCTAGCTGCAGCTGACACTTTTCCAAAGACATTATGTATGAGCTCATCCTAGTTATAAGGCAAAGCAAATGCATCCCTTTATATGGGAATACAATATGTGAAATACCTAAGCGTTAGTTTACTAGTACTTGACCCATCAGTTCCTGAGCCTAAAACTAAGGTGGCTTAGGAAAAACAAAAAAAACCCCAAACAAACAAAAAACAAACCAAACCAAACAAACAAAAAACCAAAACAAAAACAAGAAACCCCACACCAAGCACAAAAAACAAACACAGCCAAAACACCACAAACATATCTTTCTGGTTTCTAAGAGCTTAATTTTGAAGTGTTTTTTCATTATTTTTTCCACCAGTGAGCTTTTTCAGGTGCTTGATCTCTTATTCATGACCCCCTTTGTATAATGGGAGGTAGGAATAACTTTTGGCTTAGAGCAAGAGGACTGATGAAGTTTGTGGCACCTTGGTTTGCTGTACCAGCATGGAGATCTGCCAGCTGAGGTGTCATATTTCCATATCTTGAGGCTTTGCTCAACATCTGCATAGCTGAATAGCTCAGCCCTACACCTTTTTATGGATTAGTGGAAGATATATTGTACCCAGTGGAACTGCTGTAAGCTTTGTTGAATGAATCAGAAGGCATCCTTTTTGATTTACTGAATGTCAGGCCTTATATATCTTTAATTTGACCCATAACTCATCATCCTGTAGACTCTACAGTCTTCATTAGTCACTCAAAGAACAGCATACCAGTTGTCTTCATTACATCTTTATGTTCAAAGACATTAATTTTGTGCATTTTTACATACCCATTGATGATTCTAATTATTGCTTTATGTGCAGAATCAATATAGAAGCTCGCAAATCTCCAAAAATGTCTCGAGCTGCACAGGAGATATCAAGATCGCCAAGATTACCAATAAGGAAACCTTCTATTGGTTCACCAAGCCTAACTCGAAGAGAGTTTCCTTTAGAAGATATCACTCAGGTACTGTGCATGTTGTGACCAGACCTGAGTCTAAATGCATCTTCTTCCAGAGGCAGCAAGTTGTGATATAGATCCAGTTGATCACCAATAAAAATTTTTCATTTAATTACAGCTACTAGATGGAACAGTTAGAGAACTGCATCTTCCAGTTCAATATTAATCCTGGCACCACTAACGACTGTCAATGTGAATCCACATGAGAGGTTTTATTCTAGGTGCTGTTGTTGGCTATTTGAAAGCATACGTGAAAATGTTTCTGATTCAGTTTCTCTGAGCTGTCTTAATGCCACCATAGTTCTCTGCTTTGTTAGGAATCTGCAGAGACAAGGAAATGCTTGCTTCAGAGGACCATATGTTCTTTATTTCATAATTATGTGGAGAAGCCTCAGTTGGAAGGAAGGCAAGGAAATAACACTTTGTGCTCTTTGTGTTGTTCATGTCCTGTGGGTCAGTGAAACCTAGCAAGCTGTAGAACTGTTGTATACATCATTTCTGATGGTGCTCAGACATCAAAATGAGACTTCTTAATGACTGGGTATAACAGTTGCTACATAGACACATTAGGCTATTTCAATAAAATAAAAGCAAGAGCAGCTGGAATTGTATTATCACTCGCAATAGCTTGATTGCTCTGCAGATTTTTATTAGAGCTTGATACAGGCTTTATTAGGTGAACATGATCTTGTTTTTGCTTTGCAGCACAACTACCTTGCTCAGGTCACATCTAATATCTGGGGAACGAAATTTAAAATTGTGGGTTTGGCTGCTTTCCTACCAACTAACCTTGGTGCAGGTAAAAGTAAACCCTATTGATTTTTTGCATGTCAACCTCTTTTCTAACAAACAACGAATTTATGCCATGTGGTTCCTTTTAAGTGATCAAAAGGCTTCTATAACGGAGCATTTATTTTCTGTAGACAGTAGCAATTAGATTTTAAAAAATTCACTGTAACTAAAAGATATTAAAATCCATAAATACAGTAACGAGATGATCAATAAAATGTTAAAAGTCTCAGCTGTAATAAAAAGATTAATTAACAGTCAAGCCCAGACCTTTATTTTTACAGTTTATTTGAACAAAACCCAAATGAATGAAGAAAATTTTTCCAAGTAGACTATAAAAATCACAGGATTTAAGTTACTGCAATAGAAATATTCTTAAAATTCATATTTTTATAGTAATGTAGCTACTGATTATACCAAGATAACGTTAAAAAAGCTCTTACAGCATCATGCTCAAGATTCTTCAAGTCACTGCATAGCCTTATCATATGGTTCTCTTGCTGGAGCACCAGTAAATTGGTAGCTTTCATTAAAAGTCACGGTTGTCCAGCCTCCTGACCTTCTGTGTACACCATCTCTCCCTAGATAGTCCTGTTGAAAGGAAGAGGGCTAAGTAAATAACAGGGTGCCACTTAGCAGAGTGGAGCTTGGAGTTGAAATATTAATGCAAGTATTAGAGTTTCATGAGCTCTTCGGAAAACTTTTTTTTCTTATGTTGGATTATATAGTTAGGTCAGGACTACCTAATGATGCATGGGATGCAGAGTTAGCTAAATAGGTATCTTTTGTGGCTATATTGACTACTGTCAGACAAGAGATGGAGTCCCAGCTACTGGGGAGAGGACCTTCTCTGGCCTGACTGGCACACAAAGGTTGTCCTCTCAGGATACTGACTGGCACCCTGGGGACAACCAGTACTACTACTAAAGGGCAGTGACACCTTCTACTTAATGGAGTCTTATGTAAACTCTCAGGTTTGTTCCATCCACTTCTTTTTCAGTTAATTTGCGAATTTATGACATCTGCATTTGCAACGATTGTCAAAAGATAGTGTAAGAATAACCCTACAGGGTCAGACCAGAGGTCATTCTAATTCTCTCATTATCAGTGATAGATAAGTAGGGAAGGGTGTAAGTGCACATTAAGTGTATAGTGATACTTCCTTCAGATGTTCTCCCAGTCTCCAACTGGGAGACTGCAGGGACTTCCTGAGCCAGGAGGAGGTTCTTTGTGTGTAGTAACCCTCAACACATTTCCTTCCTGAGAGCTTCCAGTCTTCCCCTAAACTCATATAAGCGGGTAGCATCCTGTGGTGAAGAGTTCCAGAAGCAGAATGGAAAAATTATTTTCCTTCCATAAAAGTAGATGTGAATACAAGGTGAAGTAATTCATTATTTCTACAGATTATTTAATTACAGAGATGCTGCTTCTATTTGAAGAGAAATAGCTGAAAATAACAATCTCTTTTATCCTGTTTATGCAAAGTGTTACATAGTGATTTTGCTAAGAATGGCCCATACATGCATTTGTTCATTAATACATTAAATAAAAAGAGCCATAGCCCTTCTGTCTTGCTCTAAATTGATTCTTTCTTAGCTTTAGATGCTCTTTGTGTAACAGATTTTAAAAAATTTATTGTTATACTCTTTCTCCAGTAATATATAAAACCAGTTTGCTGCATCTTCAGCCCAGACAGATGACAATATATCTCCCGGAAGTGCGGAAGATTTCAATGGACTACATTAACCTGCCTGTCTTTAATCCAAATGTTTTCAGTGAAGACGAAGATGATTTACCAGGTAAGGAGGAGCTGGAAGTCTGCCATGTTATGGGTTAAGCTAGATGGAGGACAGATCACTTGTGTTACCAGCCTCCTCTGGTAAACACATGAATCAAAATCTCTTAGTCTGATGGGGTCCTGTAGAACTGAATTAGAATAAGGCTAATATGTATTACAGATCTTCTTTGCTAAAATATGTGGAAAATATAATCTGTATAGAGCTGCTAAATTTGGAGTTATTGGAAAAAGGGGCTTTTATTTAGTTCACTAAGAATTCTCCGTAGACCGAAACTTCGTATTCTGCATCTTTGTAGGACAGAACTGTAATGTGTTGGAAGCCAAAAAGGGTCGTTCTTGTGACCTGATGGCAGCAAAGCACAACCTGCTGATAGGAGTTTCAGTTGGAGGGCAAGTTCCCATAAAACTTTGAGAAGTGGTAGATGCCCCTCTGGATTTTTATCAATACCAAGTCTTACAGAGAGGCTAAAATGGTAAAGTATTTTATAAGTAAGGGAGATCAGGAAGAATTTCGCATTTCACTGAGGTGTAAGGTAGCAGAAGATTCAAGCAGTGCAGGGAAGGCTTGGGCGCAGGTGATGTGAATGTGGCAGGTAAAAGGACTGGAAGTACTCAGGACCTCCTCCAATTGAAAAAAAAATCATGCCAATAAACTTAACAAAGAATAGACAAGAAGATAAATTAATACATTTTCAGAATTTTCATGTCAGTGAGGGATTCCTGTTGTCAGGTCACACGTTTTTGGAGCTACAGGAGTAGCATCCTGCCAGTACCCTTTAAGGAGGAATGAGTTTGAGCAAAGCAATTAAAGACTTGTACTAGAGTCTACTGAAATAAATGGAAATACTCCCGTTATTTCAGACCAAGGTTCTGACTGCTGAAAGCGGCAAAGCCTGTGTCTGACCCAAGCATCAGAGTAGTCCTCTGGACTTCTGAAGAAATACTCATGTGCTTAAAATGAACCCCATTCTTTCATGATTTGGGGCTTGGCTTGCCTAATTTGTGTCTATATGATATTCTCCTGTAGGATCTGAAGAAAATAATAGAGACATTGATAACTGCATATATATTATGCATAGGAAGCACTCAGCATTTCCTATTATGAAACAAATCCAAGCTCACAGAAAGTAATAAAAAAATTAAAAAAAAAAAAAAAGTTAATATAAAGTATTCACATCCCTCCCTGAAAATTGGATTAGATCTGCAATATCAATTCCTTTTAGATTATTAAAGAGCTGAAATGGTACTGAGAATTACAGTTTGGTGAACACCATGTAAATATAGGGAAAATTGTTAGAGAGTTTTGTTACAGCTCTTTGAGAAGACTCATAAAAGAATCATACAACCCTGTCCTTCATAAAAGGCTTCCTCTTCCACTTTTTTCTTTCCAGTTTCTTCTGATAATTCATTTCTGACTTAGCAAATGGAGGCTACTTAAATCTTCAAGATTATTTTTGGGGATAGCCTTCTTAAAGCCTGCATATAAGGGAAAAGAGTGCCATATAGTAATGGGAAAAAGTATTGCAATGTTAATAATTATTACATGATAGCTTAAAATAAAATGTAGTAGAAAGCTGCTCTTGGGCAGTGGATTGTTCATAGTGAGGTACTCTTGGGAAAGGTGCTTTTTATTGTAGTCAGTAAAGATTTGACAAGGCAAATGGACAGTGAATTGATTTAACTTGCAAATTATGCAAATAAATCAATTAAAAAACGTTGGAGAATTTTTTTAAAAAAAAAAAGATGTAAACACTTTGGGATATTAAGCAACACTGAGATGAATGAGATTTTGTTTGATAAGGCACTTAATACCTGGGACAGAAACGTTCTGTGTTGCTCAAGCGAAGCTAAAAATTAAACCTCACGTTCTGGCGGATAAATTGCTGCCCTGCAGGCAGCTGGCTGAAAGCCTGGCCAGCCAAGCACAGAACCACACTGCCTTAGGATCAGTTCAGTTTAGCTGTTGGTCTTCTAAAGAAATGAGCAGAACTACCAAAAAATTTTACCAACATAGCCACAGACCTGTCTGTACACGTACGACGTTCATTACTGCTGCTGCTAACAGCCTAATGCTATTGAAAATATCATTATTGGGCATATGTAGATGACTAGAATTTTAATTAGAAATTAATTGGGAACTGGGCAGCAGCTGGAGGAATCCTGAATAATGAATCTCTTGCCTGATCTGATCTTGCAAATCAGAGCTCTCCACAGAATTTGGCACACTTAAATGATGCTGGATATGATGCTAGGATCCTGGATATTACTCTAGTCCCTTTTTCTCCCATAAGCCTGCTGATGCTACTTGGTCATCCTTTTCCATGGGTTTTATATACAGGAAAACTAATAAATAATCCACAATATTCTTAGGAGTTTTAATATAGTATCCCCTCATTATTATATTTTGTTCCTTCTTATCTTGACTTTTGTGCCTATACTTGCTTCCAGTGTCCTCATTTCCCTGCCATGCTCCAGCTTTTCAGTGGTAGCTCCTGTTGGCAACACCCTTGCCACGTTTTGTAAAAGGAATTGCAAGCAACAGAGCAAGCTCTGTACTTCTGCTTAAAATTATCAAGATTGTTTGTTGCCTCACTGTCACTTGTTGACCACCACCACATGGGAAAATCTTCCTATATATATTTGCTTCTTTTCACATTTCTGATCACAACCTGTCCAAATGTTGATGTTGAAGTTGTCCTGACTACAGTACCCACTTCTTGAATATTTTGGCTTCCCATCTATTTCTTCACATCTTTTCCTTACAAATCTTCTTTCAAGTACTTTATATAAAAAGTATTGTCTGTATTTAATTCCATCATATTCCTTTCTCTCTTCATTTCATCTTTCTTCTTTTTGCATTACTGTTTGCTTTGTCACCCACTATACTCAAGAGATAATACTTACCTTTTCTTCTCTTTTCCCAAATGCTGTCTGTTCTCCAGTTTTCCTAAGCTCATTGAGTCTCCCTAGACTCGATTATACAGTGCCTTCAGTGCAGATCTTCCACTTTCTCTTTTCCTTCACCTTTTTTTCTTCATGAGAACAAACACCCAATTAACTGTTGTCAGATCAGGGCAAGCTTGAGGAGCACCATTTGATCTGAAGCTCTGTTCAACATGGCACAGTGACACCTGATTGGCTCGAGAGAGTGTCACCTTGGGCCAGTGGGGACTTTCTTTTGTGCCTCACCACGAGGTAGCAGCAGCACTAAAAGAAGTGAGGAAGCCACATTTCCAGTCCTTGGACTAGGAGTAGAGAAGAGGGGGCTAGGACCATGGGCAGCCATGGATTTCTGAGTGGATTATTCTTCCTATTGTTTGTTGATGTGTTTACTAAAAAAAACCAAAACAAAACAAAACTCTTTGAAAACTAGTGAGTCCTGATTCAGCAAAACTTTCATTGATTTGAGTAGCAGTAATTAAAATTGGGTGATGAGTGAGTGAGTGCTAATTCAGATTGTGAAAGTCCTTGGGAATCATAGTGTAGGCTGAAAATGAGCTCTGAACTTAACCTCTGAAGCAAGAAGTTACTTTAAAGTTGTGCAATGTGGATCAGTGGGGACAGGCTGGCTTACTTGTTCAAACCAACGGTAAGACAAGGGGTAGTGAGTTCAAACTGGAACACAAGAGGTTCCACTTAAATTTGAGAAGAAACTTCTTCTCAGTGAGGCTAAGAGAACACTGGAACAGGCTGCCCAGGGGGATTGTGGAGTCTCCTTCTCTGGAGACATTCAAAACCCACCTGGACACGTTCCTGTGTAGCCTCATCTAAGTGTTCCTGCTCTGGCAGGGGGATTGGACTAGATGATCTTCTGAGGTCCCTTCCAATCCCTAACATTCTGCAATTCTGTGTGATTCTGTGATCCATTGATTTGGGGACCTGATAGCAGTCCATCCAAGTGCAGTGGAGTGCTTAAGCAAGTATGGGAAGATAGCAGTTTAAAAAGTCAAAGGTGAAGTGCTGAAGAAAACCCCCAAATATGTGAAATACCGTTTCAGGAGAATTCCCTATTTCAGTGCCTGTTACCCAGCTGCTTGCCTGACTGCTGCCACCAGCAAATGCTCATGGCCCCTCACCCCTCCAGGCCTGGGACTGAGGCAGCCCCACAGCACAGGCCTTGCCATCGTGTGCGAGGGGGCCCTGGAGCAGGGACAGCTGGGGTGGCGTGTGACATGCTGTGTTCTCCATTGCAGTGCCCGGCGCCCCTGGGGCCCCCGCCAGCAGCCCGCCATGCACCGTCAACATCCCCATCGCCCCCATCCACAGCTCGGCCCAGGCCATGTCCCCCACCCAGAGCATCGGCCTGGTCCAGTCACTGCTGGCCAATCAGAACGTGCAGCTGGATGTGCTGGCCAATCCACCGGCGGAATCAGGGGCTGAGGGGGCGGGGTCCTTCCCGGGGGCACCAGGCCGCTTCCCCGGCCCCGGGCCGGGGGCTCTGGCCGGGGGAGAGCTGGGCCGTGCCCCCCCTGTACCCCCTGCCCTGGCCCCACCACCACCCCCCGTACCTCCCGCCATTGCCTTGGCCGACCTGCGGGACCACGGCGATCGCGAGCATGAGCCCCCACCCAAGGCCAAGGCCCCACGGCCAGGGCCACAGCTGGCAGAAGGGGACACCGTCATCTTCGGGGCCACTCAAGAGCTGCAGCTGAACAAGATGAACCCCCCTCCACCCTACCCCGGCACCATCCCTGCCGCCCCAACCACCGCCCCGCCGCCCCCACCTGGCCCTCCACAGCCACCCCTTGATCTCTGCCTGAAGAAGGGGGACTTCTCCCTCTTCCCAGCGGGGCACTACCAGACGCCCCTGGGATACGAGCGGATAACGACATTCGACAGCAGTGGGAATGTGGAGGAGGTGTGCCGGCCACGCACCAGGATGCTCTGCGCCCAGAGCACCTACACCCTACCAGGCCCTGGCAGCTCTGCCACCTTGCGCATCACCGCCGCCGAGAAGAAGATGCAGCAGCCCTGCACCAGTGCCACCTTGAACCGGCTCACAGTCCCCCGTTACTCTATCCCAACTGGGGACCCACCACCCTACCCTGACATCGCCAGCCAACTGTCCCAGGGCAGGAGCATCACGCAGAGGCTGGACAGCAGCATAATTCATGCAACTCTGCGGAGGAACAGCAGAGAGGCAGCCCTGAAAATGGCTCAGCTGGTGGATGGTCAGAGAGCCACCTTGCAGCTTCCCCCAAAAGTCAAGAACAACGTTGTGACGGCACAGTACCAACAAAGAGTACCCACCGCCTTGTACACCTGCAGCCAATGCAGTAGCAGTGGCAGTGGCAGCAGCAGCAACACAAGCACTGGTGGTGTGGGCAACATCACTGGTGCCAACGCTAGTAGCAGCACTTCCAGTATTGGTGGCATGAGACCTGATCTGAGCACCGGGGGTGGCTCCCAGCACAGCTCCATCATTGCTCACTCTGTCAGTACTTCACCTCTGGCCTCCCAGTCCTCCTACAGCCTGCTGAGCCCACCTGACAGTTCCCGTGACCGAGCAGATTATATCAACTCTGCCTTCACAGAGGATGAGGCCCTTTCTCAGCACTGCCAGGTGGAGAAATCCATACGGCACATACCTGTGTCCTTGGCAGAAGCTGCCCTCAGTATAAAACGGCCACCGCCTTACCAGTGGGACCCTATAGTGAGCGAAGAGATATGGGTTCCTCAGGAAAGGACATCTCAGAGCTCGGTGCCCAACCCTCTAAAACCTACTCCTCTCATCATTGGGCAAGCTCAACATCTGGATATGTCTCGAGTACCATTTGTTTCCCCCAAGTCTCCAACAAGTCCAACTGCCACATTCCAGACAAGTTATGGGGTTGGCGTACCTTACCCAGGAAGCTACAGTACCCCTCCCCTTCAGGGAATGCAGCCTCCCTGTTCCCCCAAAGAAGCTCTGGCCCCCACACAGTTTGCACAGCAGGAGCCCACAGTTGTGCTTCAGCCAGGTTATCCGTCCAACCTCTCCTATTGCTCCTTGCCACCCATGTACCCGGGAAGTAGCGCTTGCTCTAGTTTACAGCTGCCACCGATCGCCTTGCACCCGTGGAGCTCCTACAGCACCTGCCCACCTGTACAGAACCCCCAGGGCACCTTGCCTCCCAAGCCACTCCTCGTGGTGGAAAAGCCAGTGATGTCTCCCCCACCGGCAGAGCTGCAAGGCCACGTGGGCACAGAGGTAATGGTGGAGACAGCGGACACCTTCCAGGAGGTGCTCTCCTTGACGGAAAGCCCTGTTCCTCAGAGGACAGACAAATTCAGCAAGAAGAGCCGGAAGCGCCTGGACAGTCGAGCCGAGGAAGGAAATGTGCAGGCCATCACTGAGGGCAAGGTCAAAAAGGAGGCAAGGACACTAACTGACTTCAATTCGCTAATATCCAGCCCTCGTCTGGGGCGGGAGAAGAAAAAAGTCAAGAGCCAGAAAGACCAGCTGAAGTCCAAGAAGCTAAACAAGACGAATGAGTTTCAGGACAGTTCAGAGAGCGAGCCAGAGCTTTTCATCAGCGGGGATGAACTGATGAACCAGAGCCAGAGCAGCAAAAAGGGTTGGAAAACCAAAAGGAGTTTGAGGACAGCCAGTGAGCTGGACGAATTCAAGTGCCGGAAGGCCAGCGAGAAGGAGGATGGGAGGCTGGGGAGCCAGGGCTTTGTGTATGTGATGGCCAACAAGCAGCCACTGTGGAATGAGGCAACGCAAGTCTACCAGCTGGACTTTGGAGGGCGGGTGACCCAGGAGTCAGCAAAAAACTTCCAGATTGAGCTGGAAGGGAGACAGGTAGGAGAGGGTTGCACACATGGGCTGGGGTGGGGAACAGGATGGGAAAGCTGTGCCAGTAATGAGCTCTGCCTCTCACATGGCCGAACGCTTCCAGCTCGTATTAGATGCTCTGTGGGAAAAAAGCTTTGCTGCATGGTTGATAGAAAATGGCTGTCAAAGGTATAGATTCAGAATGCAGGGTGAGGTTCAGTTGTAAAGTAAATTTACAAAATATGTTTGGCTTTACTCCAGCTGGACATGGGATTAAGGGTCTCCTTCAGTCTCACTGGCTTTCACTGCTGAAGGTAGGTGAGTTTCGTAATAAACACAGCAGATCTTCCCAAGGGTAGCCGCATTTGCTGTCAGTGGTTGTGGATGGCAACCAGCTGAATGAACACTGCTCCCTTGCCATGATGCTCACAAAGTTCAGCCAGGCAGTAGATAGCTCAGGCAGAGATGATGGGTGGGCAGTTAGGTTCCCTCCATGCCAGCATTTCCCCTTGTGGGTTAACAGGCCACTGGGGCTGGTTCTTATTGCTAGAGGAGGGAGGCAGTGACCCTCCCCACAACACGGTGCTTGTGGGCTGCTTCTGAACCACCCATGGGTCTGTGGATAGTTTAGAAAACTGCAACATTCAATTTTAGGCTCTCTCACCTTGCCCTGAGTGGGATGTTACTACACCAAACCCAGGCTGTTAAATGGTACCGATCAGCAGGACGCTGGACTCAGAAGAGACACATATTTATCTCCTTGTCCAGTTGTCCCATCTCTCTAAGTCACTTTTGATTTGTTAAAGACATCAAGGCTCTCAGCTTCCTCTGATTTAACGTGGGAGTGAGAGGTCTCAAATATCCAACACGCATGAGCAGTGGTAGTCTCCTGGTTTTGTTTGTCTGTAAAAACAGCTCATTCAAAAGGCAGTGATCAGAGCCATTTATACTCCTTTCTTCTTCAGTTAAATGGTTGTGGATATGTGCCCCTGGTTTTGTTGGTGGAGAAATAAAACTTGGCTTGGATAAAGCTGACTTCAGATAATTCCCTATGGAAGACCAATGAACAACCTGACTAGCCTTGCTTTACATTTCAAACAGCTCTCACTGCCCCTTTGCTAATCATTCTCGGTGTAATTATGTGCAAGAGAAATTTATGCAAAGGAAAACCGAAGTGACGGGACCATATAGCTCACTGGCTATGAAGTGCTAGAGTCAGGAGATTGGTCATTCCCCTTCCCTGAAAGCTTTCTTTGTAAACAGACTATCTTTTCCAAATGGGCTGATGATCTCTCCAAGGCAGAGAACTGTATGTTCCTGCAGGAAGCATGATGTTGGCGTGACCCACATCTGCTGAAATAATTGATGACAATCTACTTACAGCAATGCTGTGTACAGCCTAGCATGTTTTAAAGCTCAGTTTACTCTATAGAGTCAAATATTGCTGTCAAATACTCTCTACAGACAGTAGCACAATGCTTTTATTCTTCTGTAGCATCCTGTGAGTAGCCCTCTTCATATCAGCTCAGGAGGTGTGGTGTTTGTACAAAGAGCAAAAACATTTTGCTTTTATTCTTCTCTGGTTCCTTTTCCGTCATTCACTTTTTTTGACCTTGTTCTGTTTTTCATCCCCTTCTCCTCCTCTCCTGCTTCCCAGGTGATGCAGTTTGGAAGGATTGATGGCAATGCTTACATTTTGGACTTTCAATATCCATTTTCTGCAGTGCAAGCCTTTGCTGTTGCTCTGGCTAATGTGACTCAACGCCTCAAATGATAAGGAGGGACTGGAGAGAGGAAAATGTTGACCTTCTCATGAAGTCCAAACCGGAAAATGTCAGGGCAGCCTGCGTTAGGTGTGCAGAGGTGCCTGGGAGCGAAGAAGACAGTGAAACTGGAAAAGTCTTTTGATGCCCAACAGAAGGGCATTAACTCTGATCAGTCACGGGGTGGAGGGTGGGGGGCTGTTTTCTGTTTTGTTTGTTCGTTTATTTGTTTTCAGGTGGTTTTTTTTGTTTGTTTGTTTTCTTTTTTTCTTTTTTTAAATTTTTAAGCATTGTGCTGAGTCTCAGAAAGAGCAAAGGGTTGAGAGCCATTCAGTGTTACGTGGAGAAGTGTGGCTTGTGGTGGTTCTGCTGTGTTTGCTACAGTAGCTGATGTAAGCTCGTAAGGGGATTAAAGAAGACTGCTCTTTTTGATAGACTGCCTTGTATCATGCCATTCTTTTTAAAACAGGAAACAAAACTTTTTTTTCTGGTCAAGTTTGTACTACTATTACTACTACTCTACTACATCTACTACATCAGTGATAGCAACAAAAAAAAAGAAAAAAAAAGAGAAGCTATAATACTTGAAGACACATGTTTCTTCTCTGATCTCTGATAATAACTGAGCACCACAGGTTCCAAGGAGGCTTACATAGGTCAATGTTTTATTTATAAATAATGATGCATTATTTGGAAGAGAAACAGTTGTTACCCATGAGTCTTTTAAAGCTCACTGTATGCAAGAAGTTGATGTCTGCTTGTTTTGTGTGCTGTTATTGGGGATAAACATCTTTCAATAGGTGACAGAAAAGAGAGGAAGAAATAATTATGAGCATTGCTTCTTTTGTTATTGGGGATAAACTTCTTTCAGTGGGTGCCAGAAAATAGGGGAGGAACTAATCACGAGCGTTGCTTCTTTGCTCATATTGATCAACAGTATTCTCCGATTTGGCCCATAGTTGGGAGAGGTACAGTGTGACCAGATGGACCTCTGAGGCCACGCCCGTACATGCTCCTCATTTAAATGTGTTCACACTTTATAAACAAAGTCTTTCAAGGGAATGAGAAGGCCCAGTGTATTCAGTCTTCTTAGCAATCAGTAGGAATCAAGTTCTACAGCAGTGTAGCAGTGCATGAATTAGGAAGGAAACAGAAGTATAGCAAGTCGTTACAGGAAGCAATTTAATTGGGAAAGCAATTTCATTACAGAAAACAACATCATGGCTGGCTGGAGAACAAATGAGTTGAAAGAGGAAATAAAAATTGGACAGAATCATCCCTTTTATCACCTTGCTACTTGAGTAGCCTTTGTGACTGGTTTGAGAATATAATGCTCCAGCTAATAGTGAGAAGCCAAAGTTACATGGAATGTAGCAGAGGAAGGCTTAATAAAGGTAGCATGACTCTCTGCAGTTCTTTCTGGTGGCCATGGAGGCCTGCTGAGCATTTCAAAAGGACTGCTTGCACAGAAGAGTTTCTATGTTGTCCATGTGTTGTGCACATATTTATTGCTTTCTCTCTTTACTCCTTGCCTGCATTTTGCTACAGAACATGTTTTGATATGGAAGTAGTTTCCCCAATAATACACAAAACCCAAAACTACTCATAATTGTTTGGACATTAGATTGCAAAACGTAACTGCAGATTTCCTTTGGAAATTACTCTTTTGAAGTGAAAGGCACGCTGAGGCAGATATGTTGACTGAGGGGGTGATGGCTGATTTGTCTGTGTCCTTCATCCACAGTTGAACTTCTTACTTGAAAAACCTGGTGTAACTTAAGATGAATGGGCGTGATTTTCTCTTTGCTTTTCTTAAGTCTTGAATGTAGGGCAGATGTGTGTTGCATTGGATTCTTTCTAGAGGAACATACCACATAAGACAAGACCCTGCTGTAGTAGAAGACACCAGCGTTCAGTGAGCTTGTAACTTCGGCTCTGTGGAGGCTTGTAGACCTGTACAGCACAGAGAGAGTGATGCCAGTCAGGAGTTTCAGAGCTGGCAAGGGACATGACAAGGCAGGTCATCCACAGGTAATGTCCCAACTAGGTGAGTCCAGGAAAAACCTCCTGCAAGGTGGTTTCCATGGAGAGAGCAAGCAGAGGCAGGAAGGAAGGAAGGAAGGAGAGGAAAAGGAGATAGTACCATGCCTTCATTATCCGGAAGCTTGGCAGCTTCTACTTATGTGTGGGAGTGGTCAGGCACAATATTCCCCTTGACATCTAGCAGATTGTTGTTTGCTTTAACTAATTAATTTTGTTTACTTTCCATCAGTTGTCTGGGCCCATTTGTATTCTTTTTCATGTGCATGATTTATTCAACAGTTTGAATGCCTGTATGTATAATGTGTGTGGAACAGAGGAACTGAAATGGGTTCAGTTCTGGTCCCTTTAAAATCAATGGAAGTGTTTCCCTTGGGTTTTTGTGGAGAAAACACTATTAAGTCCTTTGTCTATATCAAGTTATACTCTGTACTAACAGTAGGTGGAATTCTCAGTCTACTGATTCCAACACACAAGGAGGAAAGTTGGCTGATGAGAGGCCTTACCTGACTCTGATTAGAATATAACAGGCACACACTGAACACCATAAGAGAAACAGCGTACCATGGCTTGCTGGCTCTTTTGCTGAGGGAAGGGCCACTCATGTTAGAAATCTTCTGCTGGGAGGAACATCACCTGTAGTTTTAAGCCAAAATTCTTATTACGTGGAAACAACACGAATGTTTATTCTGAACAAATCTAATGTAAATAGAAGGACTTCTGCATGCAGTTTCTTTAACCTCCTAGGGAACAGTATTCCACTTTACTTGGTTCATTGCCAAATTTTTTCAATTATCAACAGTTTCATGCTAGTGAAGAGTCAAGAAATGAAACCTGATACACTAAGTATCAGAGTTAGTGATTTGGTTTCACTGGCCCAGGTCATGATTATATCCTGATGGTATTTACAAAGAGATTTGGCATAGAAGAGACCTGGTTTCTGTCCCAGCAAAGCACAAGGAATAATTATCATAAATTAGGAAAATAAATGCAATTTCCAACATCTTTCCAATTTACTCATTAGAAAATGCTACAGGGAAAGATAGTATTTTATCTTTTCGAAAATAATTTAACAGTCTCTTTAACCAAGGATTTTAATGGTGCGGAGAATACCCAGTATTAGAGAGAGAAAATACTCTCAAATACTTAGAATTTTAGTAAAAAGAACGGGAACTATGTAAATATTTGTGTGTGCAACTGAATCCTAAATTATACAAAGAACAAGTGAAAGAGACAGGGTTTTTTTATTTTTCATTGAGATACAGTATAGGAAAGAAAATTAAAAGCCCCCCATAATAATCTCCTAAATCCTGAAGATCAGTATTGCATTCAGGCAAAAGACAGATGTTACATTTTATATTTCTTTAGGAAAACCCAGGTTTTATCTAGGTAACTAAGTTATTCTATGAAGAATGTAGCAAAGTGTTCAGAAGTATCTTGTTCTTTTATACAGACAGTACTTTCCAGTAGTTACTGTGGTTTTT
This sequence comes from Patagioenas fasciata, assembly GCF_037038585.1. NCBI lineage: Eukaryota > Metazoa > Chordata > Aves > Columbiformes > Columbidae > Patagioenas > Patagioenas fasciata. The sequence continues at coordinate 62,224,415 of NC_092522.1, forward strand.
CCAAAGCTTTTTTTTTGTTGTGCAATAATTGTGACAGTCTAGGGGTTTTATGGGTTTTTTTGGGTTTCAGTATTTGGGGGTTTTTTGCTTGTTTGGGGCTTGTTTTGATTTGGGGGTTTGTTTGTTTGCTCGGGTTTGGTTTTTTGTTTTTGTTTTTGGTGGGTTTTTTAGGGACTTTTGAGTGTTTTGTTTTTGTTTTTTTTTTTTTTATAATTTAATGCAGATTTCCTGTTAATGTCCAAAAGACAAATTATTTATCTTGTGTAATGTAATAAGTGATTTAGGTATTATTTTATTACTATGGATCAGTGAGTTATACACACTTTCTTATTTATATTTAAAGAGCATCTTTGTAAGTAGTTACTTGCTAGCAGTATGTTTTGCTGCAAGAAGTTAAAAATGCATATAGGAAGACCTGGTTTTGTTGGATAGTATACAAAATTTCATAATGCAGGCAGGCAAAAGATGTTTTTGGCAGCTGAACACAGTGAGTTTGCTCTGGAGGACTGTGTAGACTACAAAGAGTGTAGATGACTTCTTTGGGACCTGCTGAAATCTGTCCTTTTCCACTGTTTTCCTTCTGTGTTTGTAACTATGTATTTCAGTTGGGAGTGGTTTTAAAAATACAAGACTTGATTTGTTTCCCATCTTCTTAGTACAGTGCTTTTTCCTGAGATATAAAATAAGCTGGGTTACGTGATAAAAGAGGCTATAACTATGGAGGCTCAGTTTGCAAGAAGTTTATTGCATAGTTCAGTAGAGTTTGGCAATGGCATAATTCAGTGCTGTGCAGAGATACAAGTGAAGTCACTTGGAATAAGCTAGTGGAGCCATGAGAAATAATGTAGCAGTCGATGCATTTTCCTCTGCTCAGACTAATAACACTCTTCCTTAAGCTGGGCTCAGATGACTCCAGCACAGCCAACCTGCTCCTGATACCTGAGCTAGTGCTGCGCAGAGCTGGTGAAGCTGAGCCCTGATGCTGTGTGCAGAAGCTTGGCCTCTTCAAGATGCTCCACTGGAGACCTGATGTAGCAGATATTCCACCACTCGTCCTCCTAGGTCTGCTCCAGGAGCATCATGAAGCTGCCATGGGGTTGGCTGCAGCAACTTTGGGCAGAGAAAGCCCCAATGCCAGCTGGTGGCCATGGTGGTCAGTTGAAGTCAGAATCTGCTCCACTGGAGTTTCAAAGAGATGCAACAGGAGAACCTGATTCTTTTGAAAAAATATGGCTTATATCCTCAAAATATAGCTGCTGCTAACAGAGTCTAAATATCAATAATTCACATCTGGTATGAAGTGCAGCATGCATGGAGTGGCAAATTTTAGCTTGAGACAGTGAGAATATCATGTTTCTGCAATATCATATTTCTGCAGCACCCTAAGAAACTATGAGAAGGAGGGGGAGAAAGAGGAAAAAAAAGGATTTAGTATGTTAATAATTTTGCTCTCAGTTCCAGAAGTAGCAGTAACATGTGCATTGGCTGCTTAAATATTGATGAAGATGCACACAGATTCATCTCACTTAGATAAACCTTCTGTGGCGCAGCCACAGGTAAAACAGTTTCACATTTCTTTTTCCAGTTTTGTTCCATTGTTTTTATGAAGATGTGTGAAGTCTACTGGCGTCAGACAAAGATATCTGACTTCACCGAAGCCTTGAGCCGGGACTTTCTGTAGGTCAAGCCTTTCCTTGATGGGTCTTTTTAGTGTTCTTTCAAAAATTCCAGACAGATTTGGGAGCTTGACTGATTGTTGCCTTAGACAATTCTTGTGCATTTGCTTTTTGAAGCCTGGTATGTGTGATCCTACATTATCTTGGTGCCCTGTTACCTGTCAGAAACAGTATAGGTCCTGCTATGAAGAGAGCAACATGTGCAAAAACTGCTTTGATTGAGAGAAAGGGGAGAGAAGACAGAGTAAGTTTTCACCAGCTTTAAAGAATGTGTTTCCCAGAGCAACAATTCGGAAATTGTGCATTTCTGCAGAGCCCAAGCCACTCCAGACCAGTAAATCCAACTTGGAGATTAGTACAGATGAGTCACTTGCATGCTGTGCTGACAGAGGGCCAACTTCTAGCCTCACTACATGGTTTCAGCAAGGTACGCAAGAGAGTAGAATCCAACCCAAAATGTACTTTCCCATTACTGTGTCATTATACAGTAACAATTACTTATATGACCCATATATCCATTTAATAAAATGATAGAGTATTAGCCAGCAACTATACTGATGGTTCTGTATAGTCCCCTGGAAGAATGCTAGAAGTAAAATCCTGGCCACGGAGTAGCTGTTCGGATTTTTGCCCTTTATTCCCATTTCTAGGATTCCATCACAGGAGGTCAATCTGCTTATGTTACTTAGAGATCAGCATAATGGCTTTCCCAGTATAAGAGAGCAAGTGTTAGCATACTGCTGACAAAAATGGAAAAATTACGGTAGATAAATTTTTCTGGTTTCAAGTCCTTTCACTTTCAAGGCAAGCACAGTCCTCCATCAGCAAATACCAGTTCAGAGCCATGCTACCCTCAGGAGTAGTCTGCAGGTAGGCACCACAGGTCTTCTTTGCAGGATGGGAATTTACATGCACCGTTCTCCAAGAAGATTACATACTGCTTGTGAACAGTGGGCTATGTGAATAATTTTATCTTTGTATTTATTTAATTTTCATCTAAAAAAATCCTGCAGAGAAGTTTTAAGATTTAAAGAGGCAGCTTTGCATGTTGCCTGATATCAGGAGATAATTTCTTTGGGCAGTTTGATTGTTGCTGCATCTAGAAAATCAGATTTTTGAGACAAAAGCAATTAACCAAATAAAAGAATGAAATAGGATTCAGTGAAGCAATTCTTGCTAAGAAAATTTAAAACTTTACTCATCACCTTTTGATTTTGCAAATGGACCTACCATGAGAAATTTGTGCTTCAAGGTAAACTGATCGTTGTGCAGCACTATGCAAGTGCACAGGTTTGCTGAACCAGAGCTGGCTGCAGGATCAAAACAATGTGATTTTGTGGGACTTAAATAGTGAAAACACCAGATACTTACCTATCCATAGCATTCAATTAAAAAATTAGATGGTATGATGTTAAAGCCTGCCAGTTTATTCTTAATCGTGGCCCTCCAGTTTACATTTTTAAAAATTTAAAAATATGATCTAATTCAGCAATTCTGAATCCTGACAAGTGTCTATTTGTGAAATGTTTATCCTACAGGTCAAGTAGATGGTCAAGTAGGTATGGATTAAGATTAAAGTAATAATAAAAGAGAAACATTTTTGAACTGTGTGCAGACACCTGGGTTTCAAGTATTTTGGAATAGTGCTCAGCTTGTAGTTCTACCTATGTTGTTTCAAGCTATTTGTTCAGAACTTTCCTAATTTTCCCTTTTTGTTTGTTTGATACACATTTTGCCTTTGGTTTCCTTTCTTTTCACGATTTCTGCATTCACTGCTTCTTTTTGTGTGTTGTGCGTTGGGGGAAGGGTATGTCTGTTCAAGATCTCGTTGTTTATTGTAGATAAAATATATGGTGTTGTGGATTAGCATGGGGACGCATTTGATTGAAAAGGCACTGTGGTGTTTCCTGAAAAAGAAGGGGAGTTACATTTGTTTATAAATGCATTATTTTGGTACTATATCTTTGAACATTATTTGGGATTTTTTTCTTTTTTTTTTTTTAATTTAATTAGCATATAGTCATGCAGGTGCATGCATTCTTAAGCTAGCAAGCCCAGCATGTTTTTCTTAAGGTTTTTGAAAATTCGGTACACAATTTGTGAACTTTTATGTACCTTTAGTATTTTTTAAATACATTTTTTTGAATCTCAAGTTTGTTTTGTTTTTTTTCCTCCTCGGTATACCATGGTATACCTGGTTTCCATTGTACTTAAAAACTACCCTGATCTGCCTCTCCTTTTATGTATCTTGTGTAATAGGTTTTGCAGGAGGTGCCTAGAAAGCATTGTTGGTTTCCCTATAAAAATGTGGTTTGTCCAAATTCTTTACTGTCTACATGACTGAGAGATGGACTGATTGCCCTATTTTTCCTTGACAATTTGAAGTTGTAAGAGTTGTCCAGCTGTTGCTTAATAAACTTTTGCAGACTAGAAAATTCCTGACTTGTTTCTGTTACATTCCGCATCTTGTCAAGCACCTTTAATACTTTAAACCAGATGACAAATCCATGCTGGAACGACCTGAATAATAAATAGCCAGATGCCGTTATGTTTTCTCTTTTCAATAAGTGTATCCACAAGTTTCACTGAACCTGATGCGTGTACCAGCCCTTCATACTTTGTGTCATTCATATGGGAGGATGGATGGCAAATATTTTGTGGTAATAGTGTTCAAATCTGCCTGGGTGTCAGCCGATCCTTGTGCTATTTGTCCTCTGCTTGCTTTCTTTTTAAAGGAAATTACCTTTGGGGTTTGTGGTGATTCTCATTTTGTCATTGATATACTGGAAACTTTACCACGAGGGATTCCTCTGTCCTGTCATCTTTAATAACAGAATAAAATGCTGTGATGGCCAGTATTCATTCTCTGGTTTATAACTAAAATAAGCATTCTTGGAGCTGAGCAAATAAAAAAGGTAGTAAAGTAGCTTACCTTGCATAATAAACATCCCAGCTGTGACACAAAAGAAAATCTCCTGGTGTGGATCCTCATAACAGACCCAGGTTACCAGTGGATTTTTGCAGGGGTCTGTCCTGGATCCTTGCCTGTTTGCCATGTTCATGGGTGGCCTTGAAAAGAATTTGAACACTGAGCTACAAAATTTACTGATGATGTGAAGTTATTCAGAATAGTAAAGGCAGTGGCCAATTGTCAAGAGTCTAAGAAAGGCTTTGTGAAACTTGGCGACAAAATGGCAGGTGAAACTCAGTGTAGGCACATGGGGAAAAAAACCCTCAATTCTAACTGCACATTTGCAGTCATGGTCTCTGTAGTGATCTCTACTACTCAGGAGAGACCTCTTTAGAGTTTGATAGGCAACTCTCTGAAAACATCAAGTTGGTGCTCACCAGCAGTCAAAAAAGGAAAATAAAGTATTGGTAATGATTAGGAAAGGAACTGACAGCAAAGCAGAAAATACAGGGATCTGTATAAAATTGCAATTCACCACACTTCAATACTGTGCAGTGCTGGTCCCCTTGTCTCAGAAAAGGTAGAGATCTAGAGAAGATGCACAAATGGACAAGAGAATGCACAGATGAACTTTACGTGAGGAATGACTATGAAGGCTGGGACCGCTCACCCTGGAGAAGAGAGACCTTAAAGGGATTGCTGGACAGCCACCAAAACAGAAGTCGTGTGGAAAGGTGGGTTGGGGATTGTCTGTTGATTGTCTCTTCCTGCAGAAAAACTAGGAACTATGAAATGGAAAGAAAGTGAAATAATAATGAGGCAGGAAATCAAGCAAAAGGACATGGTTCTTCAAGGAACATATTGGTACAGAAATGCAAATAAATGAGAACACTGGATCTGTAATGCACTCTTGGGAGAGAGGAGGCTTGAAAGGAAGTGAATAGGTCTGGGAAGATGGCTTGTGTGGGAGAAATTACTGCACAGACCTGCCTGCCTGGAAATGGCAGGGGGTGCAAAATCAATTAATGGGCTGCAGTAAAGAAATAAAAACATGAGCCTTTGGGAAAATATTCCAGAAATATTCCTGTGGTCATTTTCTCACCTCTTAGAGAGATTAATACCATTTACTACATCTTTTTTACATATGATTATGGTTGTTGTTGATAATAGCGCTATCATATTTTTATGATTTAGATTATTATAAGGGCTATTTGTGCTCAGGGCCCTCTACTAATGCTGTCTGGTTTAGTGGTCAGAAAGACATGTGCAGACAGTGAGGGAACAATGTTTAAGCAGGGGCTTTTTAAAGAGAAACTGGGAATACAGCAGCTATACATATACTTGAGCTTGTATATGTGATTTAATAACTGCTAGTTAGATTATGAGCTTTTTCACCAAGACAGGTTATTGTTGTTGATGTTCTCTGGTCAATGGCAAATTGCAATTTTATTGGCATAACTACCAAAACATTATCAGTAGTAAAATAACAGTCTTATTGCTAATTTTTTTCAACAGCAGCCCAGCTTTCAATATATAATCTTAATGGAATACACTCAGGAGCTAAGTAATTACCTACTTGTCAGGGTGTTGTACAAGCTTAGAGAAAAAAAAAATTGAGCATTTCATAGCAATCGAGATTCATCTCAGACCTTTCTCTTTCATCTCGCTCCTCATCTGTTATAGCTGTGTGTTGCATATTCTCATTTTCTGTTCTGTTTAGAACAGAGACATTTCAAATTTTTGTTTGGTTGGTTGATTAAAGGGAAACCTATTCATCTAGGGGAATGTTTTGCTTTGTTGCATCTCCTGGTATTTTCAGCCTTTCCAACTGTTTCACTATTACTTCCATTCCTCACTTCCCCATGGATAAGAAGGAAAGTTAGATTTGAGCTGCAGTAAGTAACACTTCTTTGTTCTCCCTTCTCATTGCACTCTGTGGTCATAGTCCTCTCTCTTAAAATGACGAGTATCTTTGTTCCCTGTGTTGCACATTTTTTGTGAGATTAATTTCTTCCTTTTCCTTTCAAAGCCATTTAGGACTTTTTTCACTTGTTGTAATCTGAAAGGATGTTTATTTTAGAAGAGAGTCTATATGAGGCAGTGAAGGCGAGATAGTAAAGATGATTTAAACATCACAGAGCTTTCTAATTGCCTCATGCAGAGGCAACCCAATGCAGAGTCTCATCTTCAGAAGTCATGTAGCTGTGATGTGACTTCTAAGTAACTTCTCTATCTCATTTTATGGTACTTTCAAATGAGAGAAACATACCTTAAGATTTTTCTCTTTGAGCTGGTGTGTTAGCTGGTAGAATCTGAGCAAACACATCTATTTCAGCAGGAAAGGAAGGAAGGTGTTAAGTGTGCTCTAGTTTAGTAATATGTTCTCCAACAGTAGTACGTGATCTCAGACATAGCTATTCTTGAGTTTAGCCTTGCTTTTCTTGGATGCAGAAATTCTATATCTTGCCCAGAATATCAGCTGATTGGAACACAAGCCTGGACATGATTCACAGGCATCCATGAAGTCAAATGCTCCCCTGAGGCTGAAGTTAGATACCTCTGTGTCTTTTTCAGGACATAACGCTGGTAGTGCTTTTATAGGTGAGGGGAAGTTGGGAGATAGAAAACTCATGCTGGTGTAGCTTCAAGCACTGGCAATTTTGTCGGATTCCTTTGAAACACAGATGACATGAAATCCTGTGATGGGCAGTACTTGGTGTCAGTAAGTTTATTTGATTTGCCTTTCTTCCAAAATGAATGGAGTAGGTCCCAGCTATCTTTGGGCACGTGCTGTGTCATTTTGCACTGTGTGCAATCCTTTTGAAATTTGGAGGCAGTTGCTGCAGCGCAAATCTCTCCTACTCGGTCCTGCAAGCTGTGGCTGAACAACTGGTACCCAGAAGATCATGGACACAGTGGGTGTTTGGATCGTCACCACCACAGCTGCTTTTCATGTTTATTATTGTGTCCTCCTCTGTCAATGCACATGTCCAAATCAGTAATGTCTTTGGCTTAAACAAGGAACTGCGATCTGCAACTCTCTACCTACCAGAACATTAAAGATGAAAAGAAATACTGGGTAGGATCATTTCACTGAAGATTTGTAAGACTTGAAGGTGAATCAGTTTATTTAAAATAGAATCTTGCAAGTGTTTTATAGTATATTGACATGTTAAGGGAAAATATTATGCTGTCTGTTTAAGGTGCTTTTAAACAATGAATGTATGTCTTTCTTATTATATTAATAATATTTTTGATAAATATGCAAAGCTTAAATGTTATGGTGCAAAAATACGTCACTGACAGGCAAGGCATCACTTTTAAATGCTTAATCATCACTTCTAAGCTACCAAAGGCTGTAGGATCTGAACAACATCTGGCAAAACTGATGCTTTCAGAAAACAGTATTAAACTTTGCTACTTCAAGTTGCACCAGTAGCTGGATTTTCTGACACGGGTTCATTTGCTCTGTGAGCTGAATGCTGCTCCCAGGAGCTTTACACACAGCAAGCTCACCAAATTAACTGGGTTTTCCTCCCAGGTGTTTCCTGACAATGACTTTTCCAAGGCGGTGACATAGAGAAGCCCTGTAACAATAGTTATCTGTGCTTGACTCAGAGTGGTTGAATAAGCCATCGTTTCAGCATGTGTTTCATTCTAATAGCTTCCCTTTCATTGCCCGGTTCTTAATTTCCCTTGATGTAATCATCAAACCAATTAAAAAGAAAATAAAAACAACTTCAGTACAACTCTCTGGCCTCTCATGCGTGATACGTGCAACATACCAGAAAGCCTCAGAGGAACGTGATCTATTGGTGGTGGTAACGGCGTGGTGGGGTGGTAGGGGCTTTTCGTAACAGCACATCAAGAATGAAGAGGGAGCATCCACAAAGCAAACACCAATTCCTGAGGCGCACCTGTGGTAGGAATAGGAACACGGGACAGCTCGTCCTCTTTCACCATGCCTGTGTGAATTCACTGAGAGGATGACTTCCCTATGGAGCACGTGATTAATGAACAGCCGACAGCTGTAGGGACCGAACAGAAGCTTTGGAAAGCCAGAGGAGATCAGGGAACTGCACGCTGTAGCAGTGTCTTATGGTACGTCACAAAAATTAAGTAAATGTGGAACACAGATCCTGGCTGCAACAGCAATCACCTGGGACTGCAAAGTAGTGAATATGAGCAAACTAGCAGGAGGCATATTCATTGTAATTCCCTGAGGGACCAGCAAGTACACCCACTGGCAACCAGAAGACACATCTTGAATCACTAAAAAATTTGAGTCTTGAGAGCAATGCAGACACATGAGAAAGCAAGCCATGTTGTCTCCAGTTCCTCATAGTACAAATGCAATGAGCAGTACCCAGGAGGTGGACTTAGTTTAAACTGTGACTGATCCCAAGATCTGTGTTTTTAATAATTATCAGCTCTTTCTTATGGACAGCAGTGACTGTATGGAATCCTACTATAGCTTGAAACTTACTGTATTGCCCCCAAAGAAAATGCTTCCAAAGAAATTCCTTTCTCACACAAGGAGGCAAAAGGTACACAAAGGCATTGAGTAGTGTGTCGAGAGATTCCAAGCTTCAGAGCCAGCTCTGCAATTTTAGCTCTATAAGAAAGACAATATCTCAAAGTGCGTGACCTACAAGGTACATGTGCTAACTTGAAGAAAAAATGTGGAAGTCTAGTAGCTGTGCTTTGTCACCCCAAGCAATGCAAGATGGTATCACATACTACTGTTGGAGAACATATTACTAGACTTGAGCACACTTAACCCCTTCCTTCCTTTTCTGCTAAAATAGATGGGTTTGCACTTGTGTTTAAAACTAAGTACAAAATTAAATATCCTGCCACACCTGTTCCTCAGACTGTATAGTTAATGATTTACCTGTGTCAGTTCATCCTGCTTGACTCTTTTTTCAAAAGGTTGAGACTTGGCTAGTTTGTCATCAAGAGTGGCACAGAGCAGGCTGAAGAGAATTCCAGCCAACTGGTGTGCATTTGTAATGAATTTTTCTATAATCTGAGATATTTCAGGAACCTGAGAAAATGCTTAGCTAACAATACTTGAAAAAGGAATATAGGTAGTAGGCTAGCCATGCTGACCCCAGCAACAAGCAAAATAATGAAAGGATGAAATAGGAGGCAGTTAAAAACTGGAATATAAAGGTGTAAACCATGAGAAAGTAATTTTAGGTGATACATTATTATAGAGGGAAAAAAGATCTTATCCTGCTGTGTCCTTTGACACCATTATTTGAGGTTATTACCTCAATTTGTACCTAAAATTTCATTCACAGGGCATTTGATGAAATACTGCCTGAGGTTCCAATAAAGAAATTAGCAATAACTAGTGTGAATGAGGTGTGCTTTAAATAGATTACCAGTGAACTGGGAGATCTCACAAAGTAGCCTGTGATGTGTACTCATTGCTGAGTGGAGAGTTTCTGATAGGATTTTGCAGAGACAGATACTACATCTGAGAGTAAGCAGGACTCAAAAGCAAATACACAACTGTTTAATTAAATCTGGACATGGCACAAAACTGCCAGAATGGCAAATAGCACTAAGGGCAGGGCAGTGGAACATTGTAGACAAAATGTGGTTTTTAATATAGACAAATATGAAGTTATGCATTTAGGAGCAAGGAATGTAGACATAGTTTCAGACTCAGTAAATTAGCTCTGAAAGCTGCAGGTCTGATTTGGAGACACAGTTCAGAGCATCTCCAGAGATCTTGCAAAAAGAAGGAATAGAATCCTCAGATTGGTAAGTAGGGCAGTGGAAGGAGAGAAGTGATTTCGCCTGATAAAATACTACGTCTGCTTCTGCTGTCCAGGTTTTTAAATTGTCTTAAAAGAAGGGAGAGTATTGACAAACTATGAAGTTCAAAACTGCAGAAAATGCCTCCCAGCAAGAGATTTGTCTATTTAGCTTATGTCAGAGAAAAACATAATTAAATAATTCTCACTATCTTAGAAAACTTAACTGAACTAAAATACTGATATCAAAAGGCACCTTAATTTAGCAGGGAATGGCACAACAAGCACCAATGACTGGGGGCTGAAGCCAAGTACAAAGAGAAGCAAAGCACATTTAATGATCAGAATTATTAACACAGGAACGAACTCAAAGAATTTGTGGATTCTCTATCCTGTGAAGTGTTGCAATCAAGACTGCTTTAGTTAAATGCTATATTATCGATGTTTTTCTACTACTTCAAAAAAAATGTCCTATTTATAACTGAGTATTCAACTTTGTGATTCAGACCAGAAACAACTGGCTGGAGAAAGGAGATTCCCAAGCACAGAATAAGACCCTGGTGATGCTGTGTGTTTCTAGTTAGATCTGGCAATACCTAAAGGTTCTTAGTGTTGTGTGTGACTTTGTATGTAAGCTATAAGCTGCTTCTAAAAGGAGAGAAGTTTTCCAAAATGTCTGATGCTTTTCACTATTTCCATGTCAGTTTTAATTGCTTCCCTTGAGATGTACAGAAAACAGTTCAGAAACAGAAGCATTATAAATAATGGAGAAGTATTATTAAGTCTTCTATCTGAATAATTGACATACTGCATGGAGTGCCGGTGCCCAGGTGCTGGCAGTGGGGGGCTGCAGGGGTGGTCTCTGTGGGAAGAGGCCGAGGCTGCCCCATGTCAGACACAGAGCCCATCAGCAAAGCTGGTGGCACCTCTGTGGAAACATATTTAAGAAAGGGCAGAGACAGGATGAGGGAACAAAAAGAGTGAGAAACAGCTGGGGAACAGCAAGGTGAGAGGAGGAGGAGATGCTCCGTGTTGGAGCAGGCATACCACCACCACCAAGGGACCACATCCTGTGGAGGAGACACACCTGCACGCACACACACCCCGCAGTATGTACAGCCCCTTGGAGGGACTGAGGTCTATGGATAAGAAGCAGGTACACCCCAGAACAGACAGCAGCCTGTGGAGGACCCACACCAGAGTGTAGGAAAAGAGTGAGAAGGAGGGAGCAGCAGAGAGAAACCTTGGTGTCCCAATTGCACCCCCCACCAGCCATTGCATCACTGAAGGGACTGGGTGTAACTTGCAGTGATAAACTGGGCTGGGGGTTTGGGGAGGAGAGGTACTTGGATGAAGATGAGCCTGGAAAAGGCGGAGAAAAGCTGGTTGCCTTCAGTATGTAAATGTTTGGGTTATTTTGGTTTTGTTTCCCAGTATCCAAGTCAGTACTCATTTATGTCAACTGAATAAACTCAGTTAAATTCCCCAAGTCTGGTCTGCCCCCAACAGTAACTGTCTTTATCCACAAGCTTTTTTGCTCCTGTTCTTATTTTTTCCCTGTCCATCTGGCTGCGGAGCAGGGTGGGGGAGCAAGCAAGTGCTTGAGTGAGAGTTTGGCTGCCCATCCAGGGTCAACCCACCATATATTTTTAGTCTGAGGTGATAAAATTTGCATTAATATTAGTCAATCCTAAATATTCTCAAGATATTAAATGCCTAAAGAGACCTAACTTTCAAATGAAAAGTGATAGGCATCTTAAAATCAAAAGAGAGGTGTTTTGCTTAAAATAGATGCAACAAAACTGTCCTGTGGGAGGGACCCCATGCTGGAGCAGGGGAAGAGTGTGTAGAGGAAGGAGTGGCAGGGACCCAGGGCCAACCCACCACAAGGTTGGGTTTGAAATTTTCCCTAAAGTACACTTGCAGCAATATGCTGTGTGAGAACTGTAAAGTACAGATGGTGATCCATTTCATTTATCAAAATACAAAAGGTAAGCAGCAATTGAAAATATGCAGTTACTCTTAAGTCTTCACTAGTTATTGTCTAGATATCACAAGTTGTTGAGATTTTATTTCCCCTACGAGTTTGCCTTTTAATACAAGTGGGATATTTAAGCTAATACATACCACTGGTAATTATTATTCCAAGTATAGCTGACATCTGAAAGCCAGTAATTGCACTGGAACACCATATTAAAATGTTAATTTATATATAGGGTAGACAACCTAGTTAGGATCCCAGTTACACCATTTCAGTCTTCCCATTGCTTTCTGTGTGACAGTCAAGAAAACAGCAACCCAGCTATGTTGAGATACATGAGAGTGTGAATCTGGTGCGATTAGAGTTTCCTCTTTTTTTCTCCCTTTAAATCACCTTGCAAGAGATTCTTCTTATATTTTGATCAAAAGATAGTATAGCTCTTATTTTATTTGCTTATCTTCACATCTCCTCAAAGCAGGATAGATTCAGGGAACATTCATCTCCAAAGATGAAGAGAGTGTTGAGTCTTTCTTGCTGCAGCTGTGAGGGTCGGGACTGCCAGCTGCAGCCAGCTGTGTAGAGCTTTATTCCTCCCAGTGATGTCAAGAGCAGCTGTGGCTCCAAAGCCTCTGTCAGCTCGGAGGTGATTTGTTATGGATGATCTGTCAGGGGCTGTCCCAACTGATGTCTCTGTGCCATCTCTTCGAATAAATGAGAAGCTTTGCTTCATGGCCTGCACCGTGCTCCTGCTGGGCTCCCCTGACCTTTCTGTCCCCAGCTGGCTGTCACAAACCCCTGCACACACAGCAAGGGCTGCACAGCAATAATTGTCCTCACAAAACTGGTTAGCTGTGACAAAGTCATTTTCTGACAGGAGGAGACAGTCAAGCCGTGATGGCCTCAGGCAAAGCAGGGATTACTCTTTTCCAGAATCAAGGCAGCAGTGAAAAACATGGCAGGGTGGACCAAAGTCCTCCCATGGCTTCTGTGGGACTCAGCACAGTTTCTACTCATGTGATTTGGGGGGTGCTCAGTGACAACTCCTGTATGTGTCACAACTCAGGCTGATTTGCAGCTGTATAACAGCAGCAAAAATTCTCTTATCTTGGGAGAGCCGGTATGTATGTACAATTTTTTTTTTTTTTTTTTTTGTGCCATCTGATGTGCTACTCCTTAGCTCCACTTGGAAGGAAAAAGTCAGCAGGTCTTTCCAGCCACTGCTGCCTTTCTCCAACTCAAAACAATTTTGAAGGAGAAGGTTATTTGCTAAGCAGCTGGACTTCTGCTTGTTTGTGCATTTTGCTCCTTTGCTGAAAGCAAAAAACAAACAAGCAAAAAGACAAAAAAAAAAAAGGGAAAGGAAAGGGAAGGGAAGGGAAGGGAAGGGAAGGGAAGGGAAGGGAAGGGAAGGGAAGGGAAGGGAAGGGAAGGGAAGGGAAGGGAAGGGAAGGGAAGGAAAGGAAAGGAAAGGAAAGGAAAGGAAAGGAAAGGAAAGGAAAGGAAAGGAAAGGAAAGGAAAGGAAAGGAAAGGAAAGGAAAGGAAAGGAAAGGAAAGGAAAGGAAAGGAAAGGAAAGGAAAGGAAAGGAAAGGAAAGGAAAGGAAAGGAAAGGAGAAAAAAAGGAGGGACTTGAATTGGCAGCATTCATTCCCTTAACTTCTTAGCACCAGCTGCTCTTGCTTCTGAAAGAGCCCAGAGTAATAATTCTGGTGCTTTTACTCAGATTGCCAAGCTTTGTATTTAGCTATTATCACATTTTAGTACATGTGGCTGATGCTGTAAAAGGCTAACTATACACAGGGGGAGAATTGGGAAGAAAAATTATGTGGGGAACTTCTGTTAAGACCCACCCTCAAAGTAAACTCTGTCCATGTAGTGTGATATGATGCGTGCATTGAACAGATGTTGAGTTTGATCACTTCTTAGTCTCAGAATCTTGGGGCTTTTCTCTCCCTTGTGAAGTCTAGAAGCACTTGAGGGATGAATCAAGTTCCAGATGCTTAAATTCTGAGATCTATAGGACTGTCAGTATTACTTCAGACTGGCGTATTCTTAGATGCCATTTGATGCTGTCTCTCTTTTATTACGTACTGTGAAAAGCAGCAGACCAAGGCTGACCTAGAAGGTGCTGTGCTTGGATTGCTGAGTTAGGGAGCCCTGAAATGAATGGGACAAGTCGTACCTCAGTGCAGGTGATTTGTTTATTACTTTTGCACCTTGTTTGCAAAGCTGTTTATGAAACCTTGACCTCCCTTTGCTTTGACTGAAGTCATGCTTCCTGCAGAACCAAATGCTTTTCAGTGCCAGTCTTATCTGTGCCATGACTGCACCGGACATGAAAGACGAACAACTGGTAGAGGTAGAAGCTGTGATCTGTTAGTGTCTGCACAGCTGATTGAAATGGTTTTGATTAAAAAAAAAGGTTTTGATAAAAGAAAGTAGATTGGCAGTTTTAAGAGAAGTGCCTGTTTAATATTAGAAGTCTGTTTTAATATTTTTCTCATTCAATTAAAAAAAAAGAGAAAATATGAAATTTCTTCGAAGAAAACCTCTGGATGGAAGCTAATGTTTTTTCCTTAAAAGTGCTACCTAGGAATTGCTACTGTGTAGCAAGGGCTGCAGTTTTTTTAAAAAAAGCAGCAGGCCAGAGTTGGAACCACAGTGTTATTTTCCCAAAGTCAGTTTGAGGTGGCTGAGCTTCACAGCCCCTGCTGCGCTGAGCCCGTGGGTGTTTGCTGGGCTACACAAGGCCCTGCAGCTCCATGTGCTTTCAGTGTCTGGGCATTTCCCAGGCCAGGGTGGCTATGCACAGAAAACATTTGATTTGCACACTGATGCATGCATACAACTCCATGTATTGCTTGTTCTATTGACATGATGAAGTGTTTTGGAGACTCAGAATGAATTCTTGACCCTCTTAGAGTCTTTGAATGTTTAATGCAGACCACAATGGGAATATGTAATTAGCTTGTTGTCTTCACACAAACTTGACTGTTCGCAAACCTAGTAATTTTAATCCTGTAAAGTCTGGTAATTGTTAGTTGAAACATTGTCTGTTTGTGTTGTGGTTTCTTTGTTGTGGTGGTGGTTTTCTATGTATGTGTATGGGTTTTTGTTGTTGTTGTTTTGGTTTGGTTTGTGGTTTGTTTTTTTTTTTTTTAATAGCAGAAGTTGGTGGGTTAAGATACAGTCAGTGCTAACACCTTCTCTTGTGAGTAACCTGCAGGCCTGATAGTCAGCCTTCCATAGCAGGTGTGATTTCCTGTCATGGCACTGGAGATGTAGGGGACAGGCACAGTCTGAAGCCTGTCTGGATAACGATCAGCACAACAGGGATCAAACTAGATTGCATCTCTGGGATGGGACTGCTTTGAGCCCTCAAGTAAAGCTGGCTTTGTTTTTTTTAGGGAGAGGGTGTTTTGGGTTTTGTTTGTTTGTTTGTTTTGACAAATAAATGCAATAGAGGTCACTTAGTTGTAAGTAGTTAGATGGTAATCAGTTTTTAATCTATGAGCCTCTTTCTTATTACTTAGCTACACCGATTGCTTGAGTACCAGCAGAGAATCTGTTTTTATTCAGCTGAAGCCTCAAATGTTTTTTTTCCTCCTTTTCATAAATATTTAAAGATGCCATTGATAATTCCTACCTCTGAGCCTGAGAGCTGGAAGCAGCACATTCATCACACATAACAATGAATTTTAATTCTTGCTTTGAGGGAAAACATGGCTGAACCTTAATCACAAATGAAACATTTATGCTGAAATAAACACTTCCAGGAAAATCCTACGTGACTACATCAGCCACATGTACTGTAACGAGCAGGGTACTGACAAGTTATAACACACAGACAGTCACGGAAGCACAAGAGACCTGCTGAGCCTGTCCTGAGATTTCAAAGTGGCCGTTTAGAAGCTGGTCAAGCTCTGCCCTGGTGCTGGCTGGGCTCTTTGCTTCTCTTTGGAGGCTGCTCCAGAACAACAGTCCTGTAGTTGTCAGGAACCTTCTGGTCTCCAGCCTAAATGCACATGTGCCTTTTATCCTGTTACTACATCTTCTCAGGCTTAGAAATATTCAAAGTTAGGAAATAGAAATTCCCAATTGAAGGGGACCCTTCCTCTCTCTTCCACCTACTGTGGGAGACATGTCGTCCCTCTCCCACTGCACCACCAGGAATAACCTCTTGTTGCCATGTATTGGTGGGATATCGATGTGGGCTTTCAAGTAAAAGTGCATGTTCTAGTCTTGTGATAAAATACAGACTAAGGGCAAGGCTGGGAAATAACCCACCCCAACTTCCTGAATGTGAATAGAGATGATGTATACATGGGAGGGGCAGTATAGCAGACCTCTGTATTTATACTCTCAAGAAATAATTATGACATGTCGATAGTAATCTATTCTCGTATTTAATATAAATACCATAACTCTCATAAATTCATGGAAATTATTATGTTTGAATTGATGGAATAATTTAAAACAGAGTTAAATGGGAATTTGTTTATGAAGAAAAGTTTAATACAAATGAAGCTAACATGGCATTCTGCAAATTAACTGGAGCTCAGTAGAAGCCTCTCTGAAAAACAGCTTCATTTTAAATGTTGGACCATTTATGGCATTATGACCATGAAAAGTGGACTTAGCATAGGATTTCTTTTACGCATCTTTAGGCTTTCTTTGGTAGTGCAAAGTGGTCTCAATTAGGTTGGGTAAAAGCGACAATAAAGATCAGAACATTATTTTTAAGTAGAGCCGGTATGTTTTTAAGAACAGAACAGTTTTATTTTTAAAAATCAGGTGTTTTGAGCAGCGGTAACCCGAGGTCTTTGCATACATCGTGGGGAGCTACGGGTGGCAGGGGAGAGGGCAGCAACGGGCCGGGCAGGAGCCTGGGCCGGGGGAGACCCAGCTGCCGTGGGGGTGGGAGGCGCCCGGCCCCGCAGCCAGAGCCCGCGGCCCTCCAGCCCGCAGCCCAAACCCGCCCTCGCACCCTTCCCCGGGGCTGCAGGGGGGCGAGACTGCAGGCTCCCCGACCCGCGGCGCCGGGCACCGGCCGCCCCTCTCCGTGGTGCTGAAGCGGTTCCCGCCACCCCCGCGAGCGCGGGTCGCGCGCTGAGGGCCCGCCCCCGCCGCCGCTGCGGCTCCTGCACCGCCCCCGCCCCGCGGCCGCGCAGCGCCGGGCGGGCTCTGGCGGGCGCCATGGCGGAGCGCGGGGCCTGAGGCGGCGCGGGGCGGCATGGAGGCGGATTTCGCCGCCTTCGGGAGCCCGCTGTGCGGCGAGGTCAAGCGCTTCTGCAGGCGGGTGCGGGAGACCTACCGGGAGATCAAGGAGGACCTCACCCCCTACAAGGATGACCGTTATTACCGGTACGGGCGCGGGCGCGTCTCTACCCGGTGCCCTACCCGCCCGCCGCGGCTCCGCCCGGCTTCCCGCGGGGTGGCCTCCGCGGCACTCGGCCGGGGCTCCGCAGCGGGGAGGTTGGGCGGGGATCGGCACAAGGAAACCTGGGGCCGGGCTGCATGCGACGACCCCCGGCCGTGCACTGGGGAGCGGCCGCCCCAGCCTCAGGCCTGTCTTCAGGCAGGCGGCGCCGTGGGAGCCTGGGCCCCGCAGTCCCGGGCGGCCCCCCGCCGCGGCTCTGCCCGGGGAGACGAGCTCTGGCAGCGCCCCTGGGCAGGAGATCCAGCACCTTGTTCCTGCCCTCACGTAGTAATATTCTTATACAGCCGATAAAAGCGATTCTGTTTGCATTCATCTGTGATGTGCCTTTTCCACTGGCATGGCAAGCCAGCGGAAGGTGGGCCATGGCAGCTGTGAAACAATCCTGGAATAGTTACAAAACTGGCTAGGAAACCAGAGAGAGTGGCAAAGGCTGAGGTCAAAAGGGACAGTTGTACTGAACAGACTACACCCATGTTTCTTCTGTGTCTGGCCTTGACTTCTGTTTCCATGAATGACCAGTGATGGCTGGAAAGCGTTAATGTTTTGAGATTACGCAAGGCTAGGAAGGACTCTACAGGTGTTGGAGAACTGGGTTATAAATTAAAGGATTTTAAAAATTATTATTATTGTTGGAGAAAGAGTCTGAAAAGTAGAATGAAAATCAGGAGAAAAAAATGCCAGAAACTACACAGAAAATAACGTGCAGCCACCCAAATACAGGTTGGGGAATTAACAGTTACATAACGTTTTTGTAAAAAACGGTATGGAAATTAGAATGCTTTATAAAATACCCTGTTTCAATAATGACATTATTTTATACATGTCATTGTATAAAGGCAAATGTTTTATACGTGTCATGTTTTATATGTATCATATGAAAAACACAAATGTAATTCAGGGTGTAAAATAGGAGCACAGTTCACAAGATGTGAGAATTAAATCATGTACTTTAGCCACCACTCCAGACCTTAGCTGGAGCTGTGTTGTGTTCTGGGCACCACATTTCAAGGGTCTGCCAGTAGAAGAGTGCCTAAGGACAGAGAGATGGACAATCAAAGGCCTAGAATACAACTGTGAGAACAATTTGGGGCTGTTCACCCAAAAGAAGAAACAGCCAAGGTGGAGGAATAGGAGTTTCTGTAAAGATAAATGTCATGTTCATCTTGGACAAAAGATTACTAAATAATATTAATTTGAGCAAAAAAAGTTCACACTAGACATTAAGAAAAAGATATTTGAGTGGGAAGGATGGTAAAACACTATGGAAAGGATTATCCAGGGAGACTGTAGCATCTCCATCATTGGAGATCTTTAAAAACTTCTGACAAACCAAGAAAGACACAGCCCTGCCAGATACTCTCCTGAGACAGAAGGGTTAGGTGTCTTGTGAGGTCTCTTCCAGCTTTAATTTACTATGAATCTGAGCATAAGTACTTCTGTTGGTTTGTGCAGTGCCCCGATTTTCCTGCTTAGATCATTTGACTTCATTACCCTGTGTCTGTCTTCCCCAGTGATGTGGCATGTGGCCCATTAGATTGAATTTGTCTCATTGTTCACTGTAGCAAAGACTACAGAGAGTCACGGAGTTTGGAAACACTGCCTGACAGCTTGGCAGAGTTTAACATAACCACCATCCTGCTCATTAAACAGTGGCTCCTTGCACCTGAACATGGTGTGAGAAGCCATGGGAGGTGAAAAGGGGCAATAGAAATGTACCTCTGTGCACTGGCAGCACGGTGATGAATATTGGCACTGAAATGGTGAAAGAGGGGAGAGAGATAAGCTTTGGGAAAGGCATTTGTTCAGCTTTTTTTTTCAGAAGAAACTCAAGCTCTCTGTGATATTATCATTAACTCATTTTTATGACTAAAAGTATATATGGAGAGACTTTCTGTATTGAAAAAATACTACTCCACTGAATCAAATGAGCTTGAGTGAGTGCTAGAGTGCCCTTTCTTCAATGAGAGTTATCCCCGAGAGGTATCAGACACAGGTTGTCTGAAATGAAATGGAGTAATATTGGCCTCTTGGCAAGGAAATAAAGTTTCGTGACTTAGAAATCATGCTAGTACTTCTCTCCATTCCCAAGATCTTAACCTAAGTGACCTAGCATAGAACAAGTTTACTGTTACTCTCCCTTCATATCTGCTATTCTGATGTTTCCCGTTAGTGTCACTGACAGATGTAGCAATGGCATCTGCTTTTCAGATTCCTGGCAAGGAGGAGAGTGTCCAGTCATTATTTCTTGATGCTATCATGCATTCTTTTTACTACCAACTCTTATTTATGGGAAGGAGAATTACGTATTTCATCCTCTCTCTATTTTATTCAGTACATTTGGTCAGGTTATAAATTAGCACACTCAGGGATGTAATGGAGATACTTACTGCTGTGATGTCAGAAGGAATTTTGGAAATTTGATACCAAGGAAATGCAGCATGGTATGTCTTCAAATCAGGGAGGTTCTCTAAAATAATCTGGTTGCTAAACACAAGTAATATACCAGACTAACAAAATTAAGTGATGGTAAAACATATAAAAGCATGATTTTTTTCCTCTGTCACACTGTCTTCACAAATGTGCAGCTGTCAACCACTGTCAGCCTTAACTCTCCCCTCCTGCTGGTTGAACAAAGCCATTTGGCCATCAGCTGGTGGTTTCCATCACCTCTTCAGAAATGGAGCAGTCTGGTCCAGTAAGTGATACAGAGGGAGGCCATGAGTTTTCAAGTAATCAATATTTGCTAGAAAAAAAAAAAGGCTGCTGCAGTGTCACTCCTGATATCTATAAGGACATCTTTCTTGGAGTTCCAACAGGGGAACTCAAAACTGGAAAGCTTTGGAGCAGAACTGATATAGAAACGGAAAAACATCAAGTCTCTTTGTGACTGGTAGGGGAATAGCTTGTCTTGACTGAGGGATGCTTGCAGTATGCTGCACTGTAGGTGCTCATTCTCAGTGACAGGGAATTCAGTGTGAAGGGATGTCATAGCTCAGAGATGACTGATGTGCCCTCACTGTACGGATGGCTGAGTCATTTCCACTCTGAGGGTGTCCCAGTTTAGTGACATCTTTTGGTGGTGGTTTCCTTTAAATAACAGTGCTCTTGAACCTGTGGTTCAGCTGTCTGTGAGCAGCCTGCTCTTTGGCCAGGGGAGACAACTACGGGTGGCAGGCTCCTCAGCCGTCTCAAGCTACACCATCCTCACTCCACAGAGCCCCAGGGCACTCATCCACACTATAGAAATGAAGGGGTGTCCATGTTAGTGAGTTTGTTTCTGCCCAACAGCTGTGAATAGTCTCTAAATTGTTCCTCCTGGTGCATTTCCCATAAGCAAGTGCTACTTTACCGGTCATCTGGGAGAAGATGGAGGGGGCAGGGACAGACATGGCTCAGCACATCGATTAACACCATCTGTCAAGGTTAGCCATTTCCTTAGGCAGACATGGCACTTTATGGTGTGCTTGTAAGAGAGACTTATATTGACAGACCAATGAGCACAATATTAAATAACCTCATTGGTAACACCAATACAAAGTTGGTCTGGACTTAGTACACCTAAGATCACTCTGTGGTACACCTCAAGATGCTTAGTGCAGTAGGTAAGCTCAGGGAAGGCAGAAGAGAAAAGTGTTAAGCTCTCCCATCAGTCCTGGAGACTGCCACAAAGTGTATCAGCCCTTGTATTATCACAGCAACTTTACAGAATCACAGAATGGTTGGGGCTGGAAGGGCCCTCTAGAGATCATCTAGTCCAACCCACCTACTAAAGCAGGTTCACCAGAGCACACTGCACAGGAGTGTGTCCAGGTGGGCTTTGAATGTCTCCAGAGAAAGAGACTCCACAGTCTCTCTGGGCAGCCTGTTCCAGTGCTCTGGCACCCTCAAAGTAAAGAAGATTCCCCTTATGTTTAGGTGGAACTGTCTATGCTTCAGTCCGTGCCTGTTGCCCCTTATCCTGTCACTGGGCACCACTGAAAAGAATCTGGTCTCATTCTCTTGACACCCACCCTTCAGATATTTATAAGCATTGATAAGATCCCTTCTCAGCCTTCTCCATAAGAAAGATGCTCCAGACCCCTAATCATCTTTGTAGCCCACTGCTGGACTCCCTTCAGTAGCTCCATATCCTCCTTAAACTGGGGAGCCTAGAACTGGACACAGTACTCCAGATGTGGCCTCACCAGGGCAGAGTAGAGGGGAAGGAGAACCTCCCTCGACCTGCTGGTCACACTCTTCCTAATGCACTCCAAGATGCTGTTAGCCTTCTTGGCCACAAGGGCACAGTGCTGGCTCATGGTCAACCTGTTGTCCACCAGGGCTCCAAGGTCCCTCTCTGCATCGCTGCTTTCCAGCAGGTAAACCCCTAACCTGTATTGGTGCCTGGGATTATGCCTCCACAGATGCAGGACCCTACACTTGCCATTGCTAAATGTCATCAGCTCTCCAACCTGGATTATTATTCTAATCTATATCCCTGAAAAATATGCTCCCAACAAGCCACTTGAATGAACAATTTGTTCTCTGGTGTCCCTCCCTCCCACTCCAATATGTTCCCTCCTCCCCAGCACAGCTCCTGGTCGGGATGGCAGGGCAGGGAGAGCTGATGGAGGGCTGGCAGCCGACAGCTCCCTCCACTGCACTAGGCAATTTTAAGTAAACTGTTGGTACCAAAAGATCTCAGTGCCAATGCTAATAAAACATCTAAATTTCTGTCTCTTCAATATGTTGTCAGTGTGATACACAAAGCTTACCAAAGACACCAGGCCTTGCAATCAGCTGACAGTTATTTCAGTGGAGGTTTCATAACTCTATCCCCTGGCTCACATCAACGAGTTCAGCATGCTGAAAACATTTTGATAGGAAAGCAAGCAATTAAAGTGCCTACCTGATTGATAGATAGGAGAGAGTAGGAGGGTGGCCAAACTGTGATCTGACATCAGACCTGCAGAACTATAAGTAACAACTAGGTATTCTTGAAAAATCAGGTTCTAGGTTAATGAACATATCCCACTGAGCAATCAGCTTATACAGGGAAGCATGGTGTTGACACTTAATTTAGTAATAATACCCAGAGATTAAGATAAGTGACCTATAATCCACCCTACTTTAAACAAGCGATAGATTTTAAACTCCTATCATGCAATAATATGACATTTTGTACCTCAAAAGAAAAGACTATATACAGGACATCATGAAACATATTATTTAACTTACAGCTTTAATTAATGCTTGATGTTGCTTATACAGGTAACAGAAGAGGTAAGTATATATGAAATTGGTATTATTTTCTCTGTATCTCCTGTTCTGTTTCAAGTTCCTTAAAACATAACTAGTCTTTAAGACATGTGGGAAAAGTTCATTCACAGTGCTTTTGCTGCTTTGGCAAAAAGACCAGAGAATAACACATTATTTGATTCAGCAATTAAGAGAAGCTGTTCATTTTTTCTTAGAGAAACTCTAGCACCTGTGTGCTTCAGAGAAGAAACTTGAAGTGTGCCAGAGAGGGCTGTTGTGATAAGCATACCCTTCTTCCCACCTTCTTAAAATCTTTTCCAAGTGCTCAAAGTGCAAGTCTGTGAGAAGCCATGGGGTCAGCAGGACCTTGCTGGAGCATCTCCCTTATGAGTAAAGGCTGAGGGAGCTGGGTCTCTTTAGCTTGGAGAAGAGGAGACTGAGGGGTGACCTTATTAATATTTATAAATATGTAAAGGGTGAGTGCCACGAGGATGGAGCCAGGCTCTTCTCAGTGGCAAACAATGATAGGACAAGGGGTAATGGGTTCAAGCTGGAACACAAGAGCTTCCACTTAAATTTGAGAAAAAACTTCTTCTCAGTGAGGGTGACAGAGCACTGGAACAGGCTGCCCAGGGAGGTTGTGGAGTCTCCTACTCTGGAGACATTCAAAACCCGCCCGGACATGTTCCTGCTCCAGCAGGGGGATTGGACTAGATGATCTTTTGAGGTCCCTTCCAATCCCAAACATACTGTGATACTGTGATACTGTGAATTGCAGTCAAATTCCCTGAAAGTTCATGCTGCTTCTAGCCTAGATCCAAGCAGGACCTTCAATGGCCTCTTCAGACCTCTCTCTTCTTGTTCCAGGGCTCACTGCTGGGTCCAAGCAACTGGGGGAAAAACCTGAATGAGACCCTACACAGCCAGGGCTAGGAGGCTTGAAACAGAAGCAGGAGGAGGAGGAGGAGACTAACACTGTAGCTTTGTGATTGCTTTAAGCTGCCATAAGTGGGATGTGCAGCTGAAAGAAGGCACCTAACTCTCCTACCCCTAGTTAAATGTTTCTGTTTCATCTGCCGACAAATATTCATGTAGCTGTACAGTGACTTGAGCAACTGATCCAGCTGAACACCTGTTTTTTTTTTTTTTCTGAGTGACTTTTAACTCAGACCATTGCCATTATCTTGTTCACCACTCAACTGAACTAACATTTGTGCTGGCAAAAAATCAAAGCGCTACAGAGGGGCTGGGTTTCTTGTTTTGTCACTAATGCTGTAGGTATGAGTATAAACTGCTCATAAAACTATAGTGTTAGTGTTAAGGAGTTCACTGAAAGTAGACTCCTGGCTGAGCTAGTATGCAGCCTGTTTATTCATAGATCAGCCTGCCTCTCCTTGCCAGCCTCATTCACCATACACTGTCCAGTTTCTACAATAGATGAGGCAGACAGCAGCTTCCTGCACTATTTCACCCCTGAGCAGGTCAGACAAGGCACTGAGGCACCTTCTTGTGAGGAGCAGAGTGAGACTGTGACTGTGTTTGTGGATGGAGGAGGTTTTCACAGTGCCTCTTCTCCAAATATTTAGTTTGTAGACTCAATGCTATTATTTTCACAAGACTTAGAGGGTGCAACCTATGTGTTTACAATATATTCACAACCTTTTGAAAGTTGGTAGATGGCAAAGAGAAATGTGGCCCCACAGGTAATTCAATGAGCTGGATTTCAAGCTCTGCCATACACACTGGTTGCCAGGTGACTTTTGGCAAGGCTCAGTCTCTTTGTGTTTCAGCTTCCTACCTGTTTTTGTTTTGGTAGAGTACAAGGAGAATAAATTCAATCATATTGTGAGACACCAGAGTGCCAGAAGGATTGGAGCAGTTGTCCAAATAGCTCAGATGTGTGCACATAAACAGCAGCAATCATAACTCTGCAACTGCATTTCTCAGAATACTGGAAATGGTCACAGATGCCGTAAGCCCCATTTTGTCATTTTCTGGCCAGAGAGAACTTGTTGGAGAAGCCTGAAGTGTGGTGAAAGCTATACACCGTATGTGATAGTCACCTGTGACCCAACGACTTCCAGCTGTGGCTTGGCAGTGCTAACCTGTTACTGAGCAGATAGTTTGTCAGGTTGTCCTGATAACTCAGAGCTTTATCTTCTGCCCTACAGTAGCGATTCTTCTTGATTTAAAATGTATAAATACCTTTTCTTCATCATTTGGTACTATGCATTTCTCAAGACAGCCTCTTTATGAGATTACTAAATGATCAGCAGTGCTGTACATCACAGATCTAACTGATGGGATAAATACCAGTATCAATGACTGAATTAATTCCTGGCATGTTCCCTTTGGATTTAGTGGTCAGGTCACCAGTAATGACATGAATTACCCGTAGGGCAATTGAATGAAATGAATAATATTATTAATGTTAAGTACCTTTGAAAAGTCACTGCAATAAAACCATCTTACCATCTAAGTAAGCTTTTAATGGAAGTATTTGATTGCTGAAGAGATAATTTTTAAATTATATGCTGACTGGTCTATCTAAATATTTCTGGGGTCATCCTGCGATAGCTCTCCTGAATGTATATGACAAACACCAAAGCTGGGAACTGACCCTGAATTTTATCCTAGACTACACACCAATTATGCCCAGATGCTTAAGTAACTACTGTGTTGGCTTCTTATAAACAAATATTAGAGCCATCAAAAATGAATACAAAAAATAACTTGGCAAAACCCCTAAACTTGCCTTATTCTCATAATCTCTACCCAATGTGTTTGTTGACACTCTTTGTTGCCCAATTGCAGGATATGTAATAGGATGGCAGAAAAAAAATCCCACTTTATCTCAACATTTGTGCAAGAATAAAACAGAGTTAGGTGGTCTGATCTGGAGATTTTTATTATGTAGTGTGTTTAAAGCAGTAGCGTACTCCTAGGATTTAATTTCCAGCGCTCGTGAGCTGACTAAATTCTCTGTAAACATGATGCATAAATTGCACCTCTTGAATACCACAAAACTACACGCAGGTGGCTGCAGCAATGGCATTTTCATTCCGTTGATAAAGCCATTGCCATCTGATCAGGCCGGAAAAAATGTAATTTGCAGACCGGAAAGCCGTCTCTAACGGGTAGTAAACGCGCACAGCTTCGGCAAGGATAAGCCACGTCAGTCCTTACAGCTGTAATGGACAGGCTTAAATTGGCTTCACAATCACTTCTCTGTCTTATGTATTCTCTGCTTATACGGTTCCATTTCCCTCTGATGAACGTGGTTGCTACCACTACAACACAAGCCGAAAAAGGACACCGGGAACGTGGAAAACACTGCTGTTGCCCCGACAGAATGATGTATTTCGGCTCCCCAGTGCCCAGCGGGGGAGGACAAGGCGTATGCCTGGGCTCAAGGCCTGCTCACCAAAGCAAAGGTGCTGCTTCAAAGCGCCGAAGCTCACCGCCCGACCTGAGCTGCCTTCCCACTGCCCGTGATTGCGCCCCGTGCCCGTCCCGGCGGCTCTCGCTGTGAAAGAGCGGCAGCTGCAGCTCGGTTGCGGGCCAGGCGTCGACCGCCTGCACTGCTCAAAGCCGGGGTCGCCAGCCTCCCCTCTCGGCACGGCGCCGCAGAGCGCAGCCCCGTGTCCCCTCCGGCTCGCCGTAGCGCTGCCGCCCCTGCCAGCAGCGTCGCCCTTCGGCCTCGCAGTGGAGGAGCATTGGGGGCTGTCGTGACGTCTGCAGAGTCGCGTGGCGGCCGAGTGACGCACGCGGAAGCCGCCGGGAGGCCCCGCTGGCCGTTGTGCCACGGCGGCGGCGGCGGCTGCCGGGGGAGGGCGGGAGGTGCCTGTAGTGCGCATGCGGCGCCGGGATGGAGCCGTGAGTGGTGGGCGGGGGAGGAGCGGGGTGGTCGGGGTTCGGTCGATGGCGGGGACTCTCGCGCCTGTCGGATGGTGGTAGTGGTGTCAGCTCGTGGGTCTGCTCTCGCGTTCGGGCGCTGGTGGCGGGAGCGACCGTTAAACGGCCGGCGGGGACTGTGCCCGCGGGGAGGAACCGGCAGCTGCCGCCGCCGTCTGCCAGCTCTCGGGGGGCCGCACACCACCCCGAGGCTGCTGGGAGCGGGACGGGCTTGTGTGGTTGTGGTTGGCGCCGGGGCGGGCGGGAGAAGTGCCTTCCCTGGCCGGGCGCGGTGATTGAAGCTTTTCCACGGTTAAGCCCTGGATTTTGTAATTCAGTTTATACACGTTAATTCTCATTAAGGAAATAAGATCAACGAGGGTTGAGTTAGTGTCTCTGAGGCTACAGTTCACCAGTCAGAAACCTGACAGTAACTACCCAGTTCTTTAGAGGACTGCTGTGGTTTTTTCTCCTATGTGTTGAATAAACTCCCCAGTATCTCCACTCTCAGATCTTGTCTGTTAAGGAAAAAGAAAAACTTGTTTTCCCGGATATGTCTCTGCATGGACACAACCACAGTCATGACTAATAATTCAGACTTCAGTGAACACAACCAACAAGACACTAAAATAAAAGCCCAAACCCACCTGGTGCATGTGTGCTGTTTAGCAGAGTCATGGTAAACTGTCAGTTGTCATATAACAGTGCTAGGTAGTACTGTTAATATTAGTTGTATGCATCTTATGTAGTCATGTGCTGCCTCATTAGTTATTAACCATGGTGGAGTACATCTGCAAGGAGGAATTCAAGGTCTCCTGAGGGACACTGAAGCAAATAATGTCTTTAAATTGTGAGAAAGCACAGTATGTACAGATAGACCCAGTACTATGAATGTAGGTAGCATATATAATCATTTAAATCAAAGTAGTTTTGATGGTTTTATTTGGGAGTGAGCCTAAAATAGGAGGCAGAGATGTTGAAGTTAGTATGCCAGGAAAACTACTGTGCCTAAAAGTGAGTTATTTCTGACTTAAATATCAGCTCTGTACTACCTACTGCTTAATCTTTGTCATAGCCTTTCCATCTGTAAAGTGAGGGTCTTAAGTGAAGACTGTTGTATGAAAGGCTCTGTTTTTCATGATAGTCTTTAGTAAAGACCCTTCTGTGCAGGCATCAGAAGTAATTTGAGGATGAGGAATAGCCTGAGAAATATTTTGCTTAACCATTTGAGCCACAATTTTACTCAAAGAGCAAGTGTGACCTACCTTTACATCTCACATATGAATGGCTACTGAAAGACTGCAGTTGTTACAGCTGTGTATTTCCATAGTTCACTCTAGCACAGATTGCATTAGTGCAGTTTAGTTTTTACTACTATTTGAGATGTCTAAGTATAATATTTCTCTGTATCTCATTGCTTTCTGCTCCTTTGCAGTTAGTTCCAGACATATCCAATTTAATTATGAAATATTTAGTTTCTCTCTGAGGATAAAACACAGTACACGTGGTAAAAGCTGCCTGAGAAATCTGCAGATGCTTGGATGGCTGGTCTTGGGCTTCTGACTGCCATGTCTGGGCTGGTTAAAGCATCTTCCGTTAGTAAAGCAAGGCACAGCTCTTTACTCGTTTGAACAAGGGCTTTGAGAGTGAGGAAACTTTTTTGATTTTCCCATAAATGCCTTTCAAACATTTCATTCTTTATTAGACCTTTCAGATGTAAGAAAGAATCTGTTAGTGGGAGATAATCAACTTGCAGTTACGTATATTCATAAATTTTATATAATCTCTTTTTAAAAGGCAGATGTTAAACAATGAACAGATGGGAAGACCATTTTAGCTGCTTTGTATGTCAGTTGGTAATAGGTTGAAATTGGACACTTAAACCACACAAGGAAATTCTGTTATTGCAGCGAGGAGCAATGAAGAATACATCATCTGATAGTAATGCTATAAATTGCTTGCTGTCATGATAAATGCAATTAAGATTTGCCTGAGTTCTTACATTTGCTCTTACAAAAACTGTGCAAGTTGCCTCACTGACCTGTGAAGTAGCACATACAGTAAGTGGCTTAAATGTGACTTCAGGAGCACCAGTATGAAAGAAGGGAAAAAACATGGTGTGTCCCTCCTGTGTCTGGGCTTCTCTCTTTGTTAAATGCACGTGCCTGTTCTTAGGTAGGTGTATACCTACCCATTTTGACTACTAGGTGTTGCACCACTTGGAGAGGAGTTGGAATAAAAAATGAACCAATGTCTGGAACGTGTTTCTTTGAAAGCTTGCCAAGTGCATATTTCCTCTGGTGTGTGAGTAAACCTAGGTGGTAATTGCCAATAGCTGTAATGCTGTCAGTGTTGGCTGGGTGAATTCCGGTGACTTTTCTGGAACGACTGTGGAGATGAAGCTGCTTTTCATGTTCACATGATGCACTTTAAAATGTCGATGAGAACCTGGAAAACAGGAAGCTTATCAAAAGAACCACGAATATGCATGGCAAGTCAGAAGTATCCTGCATCAGACAGTAGCTGTAAGGTGCATGCCCAGATGTAAGCTCTTAAGAGCAGCACGAGCATACGTTATACTTTTCTGTGTATATCCAATACTCTTCCAGTCTTCAGCTATTCTTGATCCATGGACTTTCCCATCCAGACCTGGTTTCTGTGTATTGAATAGTCCTCAGTGGATGCTCTTCCATGAAGAATTTGGTATCCACTTGAACCATTATGATTAATTTAGGGATATCAACATTTTATGTACAATTTTTACATACCAAGAATTTTCTTGTTAAGGTTAGTATTTTGGTATCTCAAGATAATATCCCATGCATGATGTTCTTAGACAGACAAGGAATGCCAGGTCATTTGTGGAACTGAAGGAGCCCTTGGAACAGTAAGGAAAATGCACCTTAGTTAGTTAGTTATTTTAGTACTAGTACAGATATAGTAGCTTTCAAGTGGTTTAAGTGCATGAAGGATGAGGTGTTAAGACACTGACTTAAGGAAAATACTGTAGTTATATCCCTGCAAAAGTTGTACAGACATGTCCTAGTTTGAAATGCTTATATTAATCGGCATTTTTCAAAGTCAACTTAAAATCTTATTCGTCTGTGACAAATCTTATTGGTCTTTATGATGATCTCTGTGGCTGAGATCTGATCTGTTGCTGTTTATGACCATGATAATTTTGTGTACATTTTTTTTGCCTGAACAATCAGCTATTCTAGACTGGTGTGGGGTATTTGCTCAGGATATGGCATGTAGCAAGGGAAGTTACACTGTGTTCGCAGGTGCTGTCCCTCCTATAGAGCCAGTTTGTGCAAAGTTCTAGCATTTACAGTTACTTGTTTCTTCACCTCCCTACAACCTTTGTGAATTAAATTAAGATTTGGATCTTTAAAACTTAACAGTAAAGAAATAATGGAATTATTTTTGTAGTATCTCATTTGGAGAGAATGGATGAGTTTTATTTCCAGCTGAAAGGGAACGCTGTCATTGAAGTCTTATGCTTCCATTTCTTTCCATGATGGTGCTCCTACAATTTTATCAGAAAACAAACCTCCCTCTGTCCCCACAGTCCTACAGCTTTCCTGTATAAACAGTACAGCTTTCTGTGATCATGCCTAATGGTATAGCCATAGAAAATCAACTATATGGTGGCTCAGTTCTGACATATCTCAAAAATAAATGTTGGATGTATTCTGAACCACAGCGAATTTGTTCTTTTCTGAACTATGCATTTAAGAAGAAGGAAGGTTAAGGAAGGATTTGTTATGTGGGGTTAATCTTTGGTCATATTTCCCTTAAGCTAACAGATCTGGAAATCACCTGTTTCCAAGAGAACGCTATTAGTCTTTTCAGTACTTTTTTCCCCTCTATTTTGTCTTTAATCTGATGATAACTACCAACCAGTTGTGGAAGAGATGTCATTGCTTTTATGTGTATTTGTATTTAAGTGGCTAATAAACTTAAGTTCAGGTTTGTAATTCCCAAGCTTTGGTGGAGCTCAGACAAGAATGCACAAGAATGTGCCTGAGCATGCACATCTAGTAGATCTGGAATTCTGCCTTGCTGCTTGTTAGGGGTGATCCTGCAGGGGTGAAATATATAGAGAGAAGATAGAAAACTTATCGAGATCCTGTGCAGGTAACTGAGGTGTTAGTGATGTCAGTCCTTTTAGGTTAAGCTGTTATTGCAGCAGACATGGTATCTCAGATATTTAAATTATTAACTTATGAACTTAAAAATGTATCTTTGTCTCCCTCTGAGTTAAGAAATGCTTTCTCTCACTCAAGTTTTAGGACAGTAGAAAATCCTAGCATAAGAAGAATGGGAAAAATTCAGTTTTGGGGTGTGGGTGTGCATGGACATGCGTACATCTAGTAATTCCTATTAGTTATCCTTGCTCTATAAAGCAGCATTATTTTTTTTTTTCTTAGTGTTACACGTTACCGTGAGTTTGATTTAATTTTATCTTTGTGGAGGAATGAATGGGATCTGTTTATTTCCCTACTTTAGAAATATGACCGACAGCTGATTCTGTGCTCTCTTTTGCTTCTTGCAGGCTGGCACCAATGCGATTATATACACTGTCCAAACGGCATTTTGTCCTGGTCTTTGTAGTGTTCTTTGTTTGTTTTGGTCTGACAGTCTTCATAGGAATAGCAGGTAAGGATGCTGTCTTTAAAAGTTTTTCTATGCTTTATCTAAATGTGTTGGAATTTACAGGTGTATTTAAGTGCTAATGAACCTATGGCCCCTGAGATGTCTGAGGAAGCATTACTTTTGACAGAGATGGGGGAATGTTTCTTCCATCTCATTTTTTCATAGGAGTACTACATACACAGATTTGCTATTGCAGATGCTCTGCAGGGAAGAGTCAGTAAACCAAAATCAGTTTCTCTGTAATGTTATTTTTCAGCAGATTGGTACATTAATTTTCTTTGTATTTCAATCTAAAATGGTGGTGTTAGTACTTGATTTCCTGTGAGGAAATTAATAACTGTTTGTAAAGCCTTCTTGCATGATAAGTGTCACAGATATATAAAATATTTTAGTAATGTAAAAATATGAATTTATGTTGTTGAACATATATGAGCTTAGGTCTCCAGTTTCAAAGACCTTTGTAGGAGCCATGACGTGATCTGGGAGGCTAAGCACTTAGTGCCTGGATACTTATCCTGGAGATCAGAGAGATTTGTAGAAGCCTGGGTGACAAAGATGCAGAGTGGCATGAGGCAGATGGAAAGTGTGGGAGCTCTCTGTTTCATGACAGAGAACTTTTCCAAGTCTAAAACGTACTTGTAAAAGAAATCAGTGTGCTATCACTGCAGTGTTAATAAGCTAATACTCTGCTGTCAGGATAGCTTTGTCAACACAGAAATGACAGGGAGAGGGAGGGACTTGTACTTAATAAGCAGCCTGCCCCTCATGTAAGAATTATTTATGGATGTTACCACTTGCCCCCACTTTAGTGCTTATTTCCATGTCACCCAGCATGTTCTCCTGTGCCACTCTCTGACACCTCCTGACCTGTCTGTTGGGCTGTCTCTACCTGTGCCCCGTCCTTCACTTTCTTTAGAAGACAGACTGCCCAGGCCTGAGACACATCCACTCCTGCCTGCCTTGGAAAGAAGTAGGGGTTAATTGAAGGCAGCTGTTTGGGCTTTTTGTGCCCATCTGTGCCCTGTAGACAGTACATTCTTCATAATAGCATTAAATAATAAAATCTGTCTGTGAAATAAAACCTTCTTTCCTGCTGTTTGATTTATTGCGGCAGCCTGAGGTCCAAACAGACTTTCAGTTCACAAAGGTTAACCACTGTTGTTCCTATGACTTGTGTAAGGATGCTGAAGGGCATTATTTGGCAACTAAAATACCGTGTAAATACACTTATTGTGGTATTATGTAATTTAGTGTAATTTGGCCTAAAATGTGAACTTTATCTGTAGTTCTGTATTTATACTGACCAGTTGCAGGAAGTTCAAGAAAGTTGTTTTACACGAGACTAGGCAAAAAGCAGTGCTCCTGGAAAACTCAACATTTCATTCTTAATCAGTAGCAGAATCTGAAAGAGAGCTGTGTTTGTGTTTTATATTGTGTCTGTGTGGAGAGTGATCTGATGATGTGGTTGCCTTGGGTCCAGTAGACTTGGCTGCTCTAAGAAGTGCTTGGTCCTCTGTACCCTGCTAGGGTCTTTGGACTCACCTGTGATGCCCTTCAGGAACTGGTACAGCTGTGGGATTCTTGTCCTTGTAAGATTTGTTTGCTGGATAGTTTTGTTGACAAAACCTGAACATAATTCATTATTATAACTTAATCATTTGTTAAAGAATGCTTGTTTACTTTGGGAGGAGACTCACTGAACACTCACTGTGATGTTTTTCATGGCTTTTGTTGACAGCTCCTTGCTTCCTGTGAATAGAGGGAGGGGTACTAACAACAGGGTACTCACTCATCAAAGGGTGCAGCCTGAGCAAAATTCACCAAACCCACTAAGTAAATAAAAAGATAGATCCATATTTTCTGTGCTACTTGAATATGCCATTGCCCATACTCAACATCTCTATATGCAGTTTGGCAAGCCTAGCAGAAGTGTTGCTTCTCATCAGAGAAAACAAGGCAGTTTAATCTGAGGTGGCTTTTGCTCTCTTTAGTTCTGGTAACTCAAGACAGATGCAGATTTTTTTTCCCAAGTTACACTCACTTTCTTTCCCTTTTCCCAATGGGTCTTTGTAATCTTTGGTGTGAGACAAGGGTAAGGGAAATAAAAGATGCAGAGCTCATTTCTGTACCTGTGCAGTTTTCTTGTTCACCACCTCAGGGTGGTTCTTTGCTCTCAGATATGATTCTGTTAACTGAGCAAGACTAGAAGAAAAAGAATAAAAATGTGATTTAATCACCATTTTTAAATAGTATGAACACAGCTCTGTTTTGGTCAGTTGCTTTAAAAAATTTTAATATACTGCTTGCTGGAGTAGTAGTTAAAGCAGTAGAACCTCATTTTTTTGTTTGCAGTTTTTAAATATTGGGACTCTGATCTCTCTGCATCAATATCAGTTCATATCTTCTAGTAAAAAACAAAACCAAACCAAAGCAAACACAACTTCACAACTTTTCAAAGGGGCTCATTCTATTGTTTTCGTTAAGACTTAATTACTGAAATATGATGACTTATCAACTGTGAGCTCTTACTGAAATTGAATTATGCTTTTCAAAATGAAAATGCCTTCCAAAAATCTGCATTCTTTTTATGTTCAATGATGCAGAACTGACTTTATAGTGGGTGGCTGTTAGTCAAGTTGAACTGTAATTCTAATATGAAGCATTCAGTGTGATGCGTGAAACTTTTCATTTTTACACTTGGAGTCTGTAAGATGGTTAATATTGTAATTAGAGTGGTTACAGAAGCCCAAGCAATGCTGCATGTTTAGATCTGTCATGACAGTTAATGTAAAATGCTTCTTGCACAGAATGATCCCATGTTGTTCATTTATAAACTTCCTTCTTTTCCATTGTTTCTCTGTAGTAATTTTGAAGTCCATGGTCTGAGAAAAAACTGCTTTTCTTGCCTAAATTTTCAATACCGAAACAGCATGTGTTTACATGTGCCTCTGTCCATACCTGCTGTACATCACCTCTGTGTTTGTTCACGCCCCAGTGTGTAGATATAGACCTTTTGCTACTCTTCCCTTTCATTTTTCTGGTTTAGTCCCTTTGTGTATGTACATATGCATGCATGAGTCCATACTTTTGTGTATGTACATACATACATGCATTCCTCTTTTCCCCAGTATCACGTGCTCTTGCATACCTAAGGTGGCCAAGGGGAAACTTACTGCTGTCTACAACTACTTTATCTGGGGATACACACAAGATGGGCTAGACTCTTCTCAGAGGTGCATGGTGATGGGGTCAGAGGCAACAGACACAAGCTGGAACACAAGAAATTCCAGTTAGATATTAGGATTTTTTTTCTTATCATAAGGGTGGTTAAATACCTGAACAGGCTGCCCAGGGAGGTTGTGGGAATCTCTGTCCTTGGAAGTGTTTAAGACTTGATTTGACACAGCCCTGAGCAATCTGAATTAAACAAGAGGGTAGACTAGATGGCCTCTGGAGGTCTCTTGTAACAGAAATTATGACTTTATTGCTTCCCATTTATTGCATACAGAACTAGAGGCAGGGTGTGAGTGGATGGATGCCATTGATCAGTACATGTTAAGTGTGTGTGTGTCTGTAGCCAGAATGATTGGAGGAATGGTTGCCTGAAAAGTCTGTTGGCAAGCTGAACATTTCCCACTATAATTGGACATGAAACTCCATTGATTAAATGGATTGTCTGTTTTAGGATAAATTGTTTATAGAACTTTTATGTAATTGTTTGTTTATGTGATGATATATACAATATATTATAGCCCCAGATTTCTATAGAAAAGGAGGAGCCTGATCAGAGTAGACTGAGAACTGTTCCTAAACAAACATGCGGATATCTTGGCTTGAATAGCCCACTGTGCTGAAAATCCAGCACTAGCCAGAAAGTACTGTTATTGTGACTGTACAAGCAGGTACACCACATGTACATAAAAAAGTATTAGCATCATGCACTCAAATACAATGGGATGTATTTGCTCTGATATCTGAGCCTCGAGTGCAGTGCATTATGGATGCTGCGTAAATCAGGTAATGGTAGCACTTTGGCTATAGAAACTTTACAGTGCAATTAAATAAGCTGGTTTATTCAAGTGGTTTTTGCAGCCCTTGCTGAGTTTCAAGTTGCTGTAATAGCAGTGCCACTGGTGCTTAGCTAACTTTTTCTGTAGCTGAGTACTTTCATGGCTGCAGTGTACAGCTTAGCTTGAGAAAAATACGGTGTGGTTTGTTGTAGTAGTTTAGAGTACATGTGCAGGACTTCTGACATGGAGTTCTTTATTTATAATTTACTTCCTATTTAATCATGCCTAGAAATACTATGGCAGAGAGGGTTAAAGGAACAACTTGGCTTCAGGCCAAGTTTATTAATTTTATTGAAATGTCTAAGTGATTTATCTTTCAGCTTAAACATCTGAAAAGTGGGATAGTATTTACCTGCTTTACAGGGAGGTATTTTGTACAGGTTTTTTAAATCCTGTATTTATGTTGTTACTTATCACTAATACACATACGTCAATATTGTTTTCTTTCTTCCTTCTGATATATGGTATAGGTCCTAATGTAATTGAAACTTCTGTAGCAAGAACTGACATAAATAACAGCCTAAAGGTGAGTTAATATAGCTGGATTACATGAATGGCTTTATTTGATATTGGTAATGTTAAAGCATTCCCCTGCTTCCCCCAAATTTGTTAAAGTATTTAGATTTTTACGGGAAAACATTTTGGCCACATGGTGTTTTCCAGTTTGAAATTGAACATGCAATATTGAACTACCACTGTGTTATTTCATTAGTTGCTCAGCAGCAAGTTTCTAGCCTCTTACTTTTGTGAGCGGGAAGGCAGGGAATTCTGTGGTGTTTCTGCACAGTGATTTCTGATAAAGTAACACTAGAGTGTTGATAGGATTCCCTGGTGAGTTCATGTTGGAGATTCTTGTAGGAAACCTAGAAATAGAAATTGAGAACACAAACTGAAAACCAATGATCTCAGTGGCAGTTAATTATATCCCTCCTGTGATCTTCCTTTCTATCAGCTGGGAAGGAATATTTATTTTCATGTTAATTGTTCACTGCCATGTGACCAAGCCATGGGATCTGGCTTCCTAACATGAACCTTCACATTCATTTTCCTGAAAGTTTTCATATTTTGGTTCTCAGTTCTTTTATTTTTATTTCTGTCTAGCTCTTCACTGTCAACCTGATACCTAAAGTAATTTTTGCAAAAGTGGTAAAAAGATTTTGTTGGTTTGTTTTGATTTTTTAAAGTAAATTTTCTTTAAATACATTGAAATGTTTCTTTTTTTGGTCTGTTAGTCACCTATATATGTTCAGATTGGTACTGTATTATGTAAAGCTTATTTTTATACAAAATAAGAAAAGTATTTCCTGCATGTAGGTTTTATCTGTTAATGATACCTTCTATGCTTTTGTAATGAATGTGGGATTTTTAGAAAACCTAGTGGAAAAATAGTTGTTTTCATAACTGTAGTTGAATAGGTTTAAAACTGTGGAGCAGATGAGGGCTCACAAAATTGACTTTTGATGTAAAGTGCTAGAAATTACTTCATTTTCAGGCTAGGTCTCAGGATTTTGCTTCTCATATTGGAACTTTTTTTGTTTTATTGATGCTGCTTTTATGTGCTTTAAGTAGTCATATCTTTCCTTACTTCAGTACTGTGCAAAATATGTGTGCTGTTTAAGCTACTTCTCTGGAAGACTTACATTTGAGCTGCTTATCATACGGTTCACAGAGCAGCACGTTAAATCTATTCCCCAAAATACTGTCACAAATATAACTAACATGCCTTTCATCATTGTAGATACTGATATATCATGTAACAGAATAGCAGCTAACCTTGTGGGGTTTTTTACAGCTGAAGCCTTTTAATTTGAGTTCGCCACCACTGTCTACTTACAATCAGCAGCTATGGCTGACCTGCGTAGTTGAGTTGGATCAGCAGGATGGTAAGCATCTTACCTAATTCTCAGGAAACTGCTATAGCAATCTGTATATTATGTCTTTAATTTAATCTGTCACATATATGATCCTGTGGCTTTCTGGCTATGTTTGGTGGGTTTTTCCTCTGAAACAGTTTCTCCCCCTCCACCCCCTTCCCCCAGTAAAGACATGGACAGCACTAATCTTGAGAATGGAAAG
The DNA here is from genome assembly GCF_037038585.1 of Patagioenas fasciata. Taxonomy (NCBI): domain Eukaryota; kingdom Metazoa; phylum Chordata; class Aves; order Columbiformes; family Columbidae; genus Patagioenas; species Patagioenas fasciata. The sequence continues at coordinate 62,262,127 of NC_092522.1, forward strand.
CGACAGGTATGTGGGATAAGTTGTGTGTTATTTCTGTGAAAGTATTAGTATTTAGAGAATCTGTGTCTCCCTTCATTTGGGGGGGGGAATTATATTTGTAGATTGTGATGATATTAATTTTTCAAGAAAACTTCCCTGTAAATATGTAAGAAATACTGTATTAGTAATTGTTGATTTGCCAAGATTCAGTACAGGGCATTTGTGACTTACTGCCCAGGTATATAAATAAAAAGTGGTTGTTGGTTGGGTGGTTGGTTTTTTGTTTTGCCTTGGTTTTTTTTAATATTTTTTTCTTTGATGTACTGGACCTCTACTCCAGTAAAGTATAACTGAAAAACTTTATGTAATCATTGGATATCATACGTGTTTTAAACCGTATTTGGAACTCTATTTGACATTTCATTTCTGCATGTAGCAATAGCTTAATGTTTTCTTTTTTAATTACAGTATCTCTCAAAAAGAATGTTACTATGACAGTCAAAGTACTTGGAGTGGTAAAAGATGGAAGCACACCATATGTTAATAATCAAGTTCACAATCGGACGAGATTACTCAGTTGTGCACAAGTATGTGCTTACTTAAACAAAACTCTGATGCAGTACATTTTCTTTAAACCTATTTGTGTGCATGTTACATTACATTTCAAATGTGAAGCATATATCTGTTAAGCACGTCTCAGGAAAGACTCTGAAGCATAGTCTTATTTATAACTGCAAGCCAGCTAGTAATGCTGAGCAAGATACCTACCTATCCATTTCTTTCTGCTTACTTCTGTGACTTGTGCCTATTACCCCTTAAAGATCCCTCTTTCTTGTTAGAGTAGGTCTTTGCCAGCAAAGCAGTGTGTCCTGCTTAGTCACCTAAACAGATTTAGCAGACTGAAGAATGGAATATTGTGGTAGAAGGCTGTATATAGTGCTCTAGAGGAAAGAAAAATTCTCCTCTTAACACCTAGCAGAGTCTGGTTGAAATCAGCTGGCGTCTGTGTTCTGAAAAAGCCACATTTCTTGTCACCTGTGAAGAAATGTTTAATTTTAACTGAAATTTTTAGGCTTAGAGACATCCAAAACAGCTTTCTTGGATGCAAGTCCTGAAGGAAGGGCATAGCTGAAGTTTTTTGTGATAAGCATATAGTGTTTTCTTTTTATATACACACAAATGTATGAAATCTACAGAAATTAATGAACAGTGTTCCGTTAGATTTAATTACACACAGCCAGGAGCAATATGTTTGGGTTTTCTCTTTCTTCCTGTTAACTTTTAGAAATGAGTTAGTACAAAATAGCCCCATCTCACAATCAGATGACCTAGAGCTTGACTGACAGAGTTATTCAAATCCTTCCTGGTGCTGCAAGCAGTTGTTTTCAGCAAGTTAAGTGAAAAGCTAGCCTTGTTTATCAGTTCAGTCAGATTGTTAAGGCATGTAATAAATATCGTCGATATCTGGTCATTTAGAAACAAATTCTCCAACCTATACCAACAGTGCATATTCTGCGATAAATTGAAGGATTTACATACTGTTTTTCACTGTATGTGTTCACAGAAATGCAGTGAAATCATTGTTGCTCATCTTGGCTACCTGAACTACACTCAGTACAACATATTTGTTAGCTTTGAAGATCTAAATAAGTTAACGTACAACATCCACAATATTACTTTCACAGTAAGTATAAGGTTTTATACTAAAGAAATCTCTAATTGCTAATGCTGTAGAAGTCTCCTTTAGCAGAAATAAGAAAGTTATCTTAAGTTTAAAGAGAAAAATAAAGATGCAGCATAATTAATTTTTCTGTCACTACTAATGTCAGAATTATTATAGCATTTGCTGTTGTTAAGGGTCTAGACCATTGGTTTTTTTTAACTCAAAGATTTTTTCCTTCGGAACCACTAATGCTGTTTTCTGAAAGAGATAAATTTAGTCTAATTCTCGGTAGATATTTTTAACAGTATGCAAGCTAGACTAGAACATCCAGTTTTCTGCATTTGCTTGTAGATGTGTTGCCTCTCTAAAGCATGGTATCTTTTTCAGACTTTCCAGGAGGTGTATCTGAATTAGCAAGATTTTTCCGGGCTTTACAAAAGCATGGACTGTAAAGAAAAATGAAGATTTTAATTTTTTTTTTCATGTCTTTTACTGTGCTTATGTGGAAGAGAAAAAAGCTTATTCAGCTAAAATAAAGAGGCTAATAAAATAATTCACTAAAATAATACCTAGTGAAACAACTAGCTCGGTTCATAGTGCTAAAGATTGCTTATAAAACAGTTACATCATCAGTGTGTGCTGATTGGCTCCAGAAAGAAATTAGAAATATCTGCATTTGGAGCGTACGGAACTAAACCAAATTTATAATATAGATTACTATGGTATATTCTACCGATATGCAACATTCAGTATGTCAGAGCAAGTAACAAGCAAAAATCTTAGTGTAAAGCAAGTGGTTTTTACGTACAAAAATACACTTCCTGAATATTAATATTTGTAATATTGTAGTGCATAAAGCACATCACTAAAAATAAGTTTTAAGGGGGAGAAAACCCCAAACTCACAAACCCTTTGCTTAGTTCCAGGTTTCAAAAAAGACAAAGTGTTGGAGCATTTATAGCTGTACTGTTTATTATCTTGCTTTGCAGGCTTCCTTTAATGCACACTTGCGCACAAAACCCAAACCCAAAGCCCTGCTTTCCCACAGAGACTAAAATTGTCAATTTATTTCATTATTACAGTGGTTTATGTTGGTCTCAGTTGAAATCACAGAGTGCCTGTTGTATAATGGGTTTCTTTAGATATAATTTTCATTCTATGTTTATGGTTTAAAAAGACAAGACAGAGGTTGACAGATTTAACACACTGAAAGGTAAAGCTTCGTGTTCTACCAGAGAGTTTATGTTTCAGAAGTGGCTTCAAAAGAGAAGCTTACCTAGTATGAGACAAATTGTCAACAGAGCAGAGTTCATGCAAACTGATATGTTATAATTATTATTTGTGACTTTCTGATAATTAGAGGAGAAGAGGGAGCTTTTCCCCCTTAACCTATGAAAAAAAGTTCTATATTTCTGGTTAGGTCATTTATTCTTCCGTTACTTGATTTTCTTTCGTCCACTTCTGAAACAAGAGAATAAGCTTTTAAGAAAACAAATGTATTACAGGAAGCATGAGCAGACCTTATTGACCTCTTCATAATGAATTTATGCATCTGACCTTGGTAATAAAGAAGAACATACTGAATTGACTCAATTATTGACATTCTCTTGAAAACAATGAACATCTTTTTTGTCCTGTGGGGTGCTATAACGTATGAGAACACACTGAGTATGTTACAAAGTGACAGGGTAAAAGAGAAGCAGGATATTAGACTGCTTTGGTTACCTTTTCATCAGATAGTCCTATGGGTATGAATTTATCTTTGTCTTTCCGTGGTGACATGATGGAATTCAGTTATACCTGTAAATTTTGAGAAGCCAGAGAACTTTCCAGTATCTGCAAAAAATACTAGTTATTGATCTCATACCTACCCTGTCAAAACGTTGCTCATTGGGCTCTTTTTCTTCTGTTTTGTTGTAGTGGAAAACCTACAATCCGACTTTTTCACAAGTGGAAATATGGTTCCGATTTGTCTTTGTAGTTCTTACTTTTATGGTCACGGTAAGATTTTGTTTTGGTTTTACTGGAGTATATTATATAAGAAGCTGATAACACTGCTCTGTGGTGCTGGGTTTAGTAACTTAAGCACAGGCGGTAAAGCTGACATATCACTGAATAGGTGTAAAAATGTTTCTAAAATACTTATGTAGTTGCTGCTTTTATGTTTTTACAAGTGGTATTGAAGGAACATTAAGAAAACAGGATAAATGGGAAAACTTGTTTTTCTGAACTCCAGTTTTGAATTGAACAGAAAGAATTTTGCTTAAACAAAGGAAATGGTGTTTAGATGCTGGAAAAAGAATTTTTTGCAGGGCAGGTAGGCTCAGACATTGGAATAGAATGCCCAAAGCTGGGCTTAACATTTCTGAATATGAGCAAAACTCAGTTGAATCTGACCTTGGTCTAACTTTAAAGTTGTCACTTCCTGGAGTGTGAGAATAGGCCAGATGATGTCCAGAGGTTCCCTTACAACCTAAATTATGCTATGATTTAGATTTTGTCTGCCCTCCAACCCTGTTTGGCCCCTGGGAAAAAAAAAAATGTTTGGGAAAAACCCAGCATGAAATCTAAAATGCAGAATTTCCAGAGTAAGGACACAAAAGCACTGAACACTTGCATAGCATTTTTATCACAAAGATGATGACACTCAGCAGGTAACTGTGATTGTGATATGGAATCTGTTTTTTTAAAAATTGTGTTTAAATGGAGGTTGTTGACAGTGTGTCACCAGTAATTAGGCAACTTTTTTCATACATTGTTGATTTGTGCAGTACTAGCTGCTTTCCTTCTCAGTTTGCTTGGGAGATTAAGTAATTTGCATAGGGGTAAGCCAGCAAACTTGAAGCAGAAGCTAGGAAATGTGCCTCCTGTTGTACAATGTTCTCAGTGGCAAAGTCCTCATGAAGTAGCATTTGCAATGTATTGTGTTACCTCTTTGCTCTGGTGAAACCATCAAGGCTGTATTCTTTCCTTATAAACTGTTCTTGTTTTATAGTGTCTGTTTGCACATTCCCTGCGGAAATTCTCCATGAGAGACTGGGGTATTGAACAGAAATGGATGTCCATCCTCCTTCCCCTTCTGCTACTTTACAATGGTAATTGTATCCTGGAATTTTTAGAAAAGATCCTTTAAAGAAAAAATTTAAAAAGAGTGTGAAAGAGAGAGAAGGCAGAATGGAATTTGGCCTTGAACATATAAGAAGCTGTTTATAGGGCTTCCGAAAACTAATTTAAAAAAAAAAAAAAACAAACACCACCACCACCAACAAAAAAACAACAACCAACAAAACCGAAAACAACAACCAACCAAAAATCCCCCAGTCAACTGGTAAAGGTTGAGGGCTGCCTTGGCTGCAGCAACCATGAGATGGTGGAGTTCAGGATCTCATGTGGCAGGAACAGAACAGCAAGCAGAATCGCAACCCTGTACTAAAGTAGGGTCAACTTTGGCCTTTTCAAGCAATTGCTAGGGGGAATCCTGTGGGCAAGGATACTTGAAGGTAAAGGGGCCAAGATAGTTGGTTAGCATTCAGGGACTGCTTCTACCAAGCTCAAGATCAGAGCATCCCAAAATGTAGGAAGTCAAGGAAGGGAGCCAGGACACCTGCTTGTTTAAATAGGGCACTGCTGGGCAAGCTCAACTGGAAGAGGAGAGTTTACAGATCATGGAAGGAGGGGCTGGCCACTTGAGAAGAATGTTGTCAGAGGGTGTAGGGAGGCAAGTAGGAAAGCTAAGGCCTCCTTAGAATTAAACCTGGTGAGAGGGGTCAAGGACAACAGAAAGAGCTTCTTCAAATACATGGCAGATAAAACTAACACTAGAGGCAATGTAGGCCCACTGATGAACAAGGTGGGTGCCCTAGTGACGGAAGATACAGAGAAGGCAGAGTTACTGAATGCCGCCTTTGTCTCTGTCTACTCTGCCAGAGGCTGTCCTGAGGAGCCCTGTACCTGTGAGGCCCCAGAGGAAGGCAGGACAATGGATGAGTCTACCTTGGTTGATGAGGACTGGGTTAGGGAGCAATTAAGCAATCTGGACATCCATAAATCCATGGGTCCAGATGGGATGCACCCGCAGGTGCTGAGGGAGCTGGCTGAAGTCATTGCTGGACCACTCTCCATCATCTTTGCCAAGTCTTGGGAAATGGGAGACGTGCCTGAGGGCTGGAGGAAAGCAAGTGTCACTCCAGTCTTCAAAAAGGGCAAGAAGGAGGACCCAGGTAACTATAGACCGGTCAGTCTCACCTCCATCCTTGGAAAGGTGATGGTACTGCTTATCTTTGATGCCATCTCAAGGCATATTAAGGATAAGAGGGTCATTAGGGACATCAACATGGCTTCACCAAGGGGAAGTCATGCTTAACCAACCTCATTGACTTTTATGAGGAATAACCAGGTGGATAGATGATGGCAAAGCAGTGGATGTGGTCTATCTTGATTTCAGTAAAGCATTTGACACAGTCTCCCACAGCATCTTCACAGCTAAACTGAGGAAGTGTGGTCTGGATGAGCAGGTAGTGAGATGGACTGCGAACTGGCTAAAGGAAAGAAGCCAGAGAGTTGTGGTTGATGAGGCAGAGTCTAGTTGGAGGCCTGTATCTAGTGGAGTCCCTCAAGGGTCGGTACTGGGACCAGTACTATTCAATATATTCATCAGTGAATTGGACAAGGGAATAGAGTGCACTGAGGGGTGACCTCATTAATGTTTACAAATATATAAAGGGTGAGTGTCACGAGGATAGAGCCAGGCTCTTCTCGGTGACAACCAATGATAGGACAAGGGGTAATGGGTACAAACTGGAACACAGGAGCTTCCACTTAAATATGAGAAGAAACTTCTTCTCAGTGAGGGTAACAGAGCACTGGAACAGACTGCCCAGGGAGGTTGTGGAATCTCCTCTGGAGACATTCAAAACCCACCTGGACACATTCCTGTGTAACCTCATCTAGGTGTTCCTGCTCTGGCAGGGGGATTGGACTAGATGATCTTTCAAGGTCCCTTCCAATCTCTAACATTCTGTGATTCTGTGAACAAAACAAAAAAACCCCACAACCCTTTTTAAGTGTATCAAATTCAAGGGTATAATGAGTAGGTGGATTTCATTCTTTTCAGCCACATGAATGTCAACTCTTATTTGTTGATTGGAAGAGGTGTCTGCAACCCCATACTGAACCTTTCATATAGTGACATGTAAACGCAATTTCTGTGTTTGTCTGCTAAGTCTTACTTCTTCATTTTTCAGATACTTGTGCTTTAGTTAAAAATGGAGGCTACTTTTAGTCTGGTAAACCACATCAAATTCTAGCACTCTCTAACAGTACCAAAATAATATTTGCCTTTCAGTCAGCCTATGATAATTTTTTAGGTCATCACCAAGAACAGTGGTTTAGTAGAAGGTCTAATAAAACCTGAAATCTTCTAGAAATGTTGGCAACCATTTCAGATTATTTGTACAGCACGAAGGATTGTTGCTGGAGACACCATTTTTTTTGTCAATTACTTTAAGATAAAGCAAACTTCAATTTCATTTACTGGTGTAATTTGAAAAATCTAGGGCTTTTTGTTCCTCTGAAGACACATTCTGCTTTACTTTTTTTATGAAAAAGACACTGTTTTTTCATTCTGCTTAAATTTTTTTATTCTTAATTTGTTACAGATCCGTTTTTCCCCCTTTCTTTTCTGGTGAACAGCTGGTTTCCTGGAATGCTGGATGATCTATTCCAGTCACTGTTTCTGTGTGCACTGTTGTTGTTCTGGCTTTGCGTCTACCATGGTATAAGAGTACAGGTAAGGGTGCAGCATTATCTACTAACTGAGAAGATAGTACTTGTTTTTTCAGTTCTCTCAAAAGGTGACAAAAATGAAACCAAAGTTTTTTTAAAAGACACATTTTTTTTATTCTTAAAGTGCAATGTGACACATGAAGCTTTGGTGTAAAAACAGTTTGTGAAGTAGATTATCTTGAGGCTACCATGCCTAAATGAGATAGATGGGATAGTCCACTCTAAACTATTGCAAGACATTCAAAATTATGCAGGGTTTTGTTGTTGTATATGGTGGTTGATTGTTTTTTTAAACCACTGCATAAGATAAATATGAATTCTGGAGCAGTATTCTGTATTTGCAGTGTCAGTGAAATATGTGGGACATTATAAACAGCATGCTCCAAATTTACTGTATCTAATTAACACAAATTATGATACAATTTTATGTCTGCTGTAATCAGCTGTGCAGGTTAAAAATGCAGAAGGCGAGTCTCTTAATCTAGTTCATGCTAAATGAAACGAAGATGATAGTTACTTTATTCTGTCAAGAATGAATGAAATCTCAAATGTGGGTTCACTCCTTCACCACACTGTTGTCCTCTCAATAGGGGGAAAGGAAGTGCTTAACTTTCTATCTGCCCAAATTCTTTATTGTTGGACTATTGTGGCTGGCCTCTGTTACACTGGGAATATGGCAAACGTAAGTAATTTAAAATTTAGTGCAAAATAACAAGCTGAGAGTGTTCAAGATGAGAAGATTGTAATTAGCGCTATCTGTTCCTTAATGCTCTGATTATGGTGTAGGAATGGAGTTCAAATTCTTACATGTTTCTGTTTTGCAAATTGTGACTGATTTGAAAACAGAATTCCCCATGGCTGATCTAGTAATACATAATTCTATAAATTGGATTGAGATCTAGAAATCGCTACTTTGTCAATCTGTTGTGGCACTATTCCCCACTCAGTTCTGGTACATTTGTAATTTCTAAACCATTTTAGTCTCGAGTGTTTGCCTCTGATTTTATTTCTCAGAAGGAAGATACCTTCTAACCTTCTCCATGCTGTTGTACATTGCTGAAAGCAGTGCAGTTGCAGGAAATGCTCGTGCCAATGCCCTATCAGCAGAATTGCTAGGAGGGAAGGGCTTATACTGCAGTTATTTCGTAAGCATCAGTATTATCACCAAGGATAAAAGTTAAACGCTAAATCCTGAAGGCTTGTAGGAATTTACAAGATTATACGTTTTCTGAAAAATAAGTGTGGAGATCAGACATACTTACAACTGAAATCCTCCAAATTCCTTCAAGGCCGAGTTTGGGAAGAAGGATGATGTTATGTAGGAATCAATGGCATTGCACCAAGTTACAGAGCCAAAACCTTTAGTTATAAACTCTGTGCAGTAACTTTGAACCTTTTCTTTGTTAGTGGGTTTCTTGGTCAGTGTGGCTTTTTGACCTTGCCTTGTGTAATGGTGTAAGTGCCACTTTTTCATTTTGAATCTTTTCTAGAGTTAATGAAGTGCACGATCCTACATATCAATACAGGGTTGATACAGGTAATTTCCAGGTAAGTCAGAAATGTTTTCTTGCTATTGAATTGTCAGGTAGAGTTAGGCAATAAAAGGAGGTGGCATTTGTTCTTCTATTAAAAATCTATAACACAAATTAGAAAATAATGAAAGCTGGTCAGAGGGTCTTGCTCTGACTACTTTTAGTTTTGCTTTAGATTGTGCACAGGCAATACTGAGCTTCATCCCAATGAGAAAAGTAAATTATCTTGCAAATCTGGAGACACCACCACAGGTTTAATCACGGGCTCATGACTGTTGGGATTGAAAGAAAGTTTTTTTAAGCCTCTTATTAAGTTAGTTTTGTACATCCTTACTCCTGCCAAATCCTCTGTCCTAGTAAATTTCAGACTTTCTTGTTGTAAAGGAAGATCTGATTTGTAGGGGTCCTTGTATTGTTCTAAGGAGCTGTGTTTTTAGAAAATAATTGATATTCGTTTCTCTGTGAATTCAATGAACAAAATGATTACTTCTGTTAAACATCCATTCTTTACATTCCCCAAAAATCTACCATGATGTATAGCCATCCTTGTTTTGTACTTCCTTTCATAAGCCTACTTTCTGTGAATAAATTGACCGTTCTATGTTGTGCTTTGGGAAATAATGATTTCTGTTGAGGGAAGAAGAAATAGACCAAATCTTGTTAAATAATAAAAACTTACACCCTTCTTACAGGGAATGAAAATCTTCTTCCTTGTGGTGGCAACCACATATATTCTCTACCTTTTGTTCCTGATAGTGAGGGCATGCTCGGAACTCCGTAACATGCCTTATGTTGGTAAGGAATATTTCTTTTGATTCTTCCCCAACCAGGCTTGCTTCTCCTAGATGTAGCTGTAAATTCGCTAATAACAACTTTTCTCAATTTTTTTCAGATCTCAGGTTAAAATTCTTGACTGCATTAACCTTTGTAGTGCTTGTCATTAGGTAAGGCTTTTCAAAGTACATTTCTCAGTACTGTAACTTTTGTAACCTTTTTTTCAGGGCTTTGAATACATTCTAATAGTAAAATCATCAATGAAACTGAGGAATGTCTTTTGATATATTGTTATGGCAAGCATTTCTTAATTTTTTAACCCTTCTGGAGGCTTTTAGAGCTAACTTTATATTATTTCTGTTACCAGAGTAATACACTGCAAGACTTAGAGGTTCACTTAGCAGAGATGTTTTCTGTACTGCTGAATGGCCTACAGTGCACTGTTCACCTCTTTCAGTGCTTTGTAAGCTTCACTTAGTCAAAGCAGAAGCTTAGAATTAATTTCTTAGATTATTGTTAATATCTGTCTCCCCTTCTCCAAGCAGTTACTTCAAATTACTGTTGACTCTTGGATTGTCTGTAGTGGCTGAAATCTGAGGGAAACAGACCATGATGGGTTTTTATTTCTGCTTCACTGAGCTGACTGCTGACTTTTACTCACAAAAGAATTATTCTTAATTTAGAACTATGAAAGCAAATGTGTCTTAAAATAAATGGTGAGCATGTTAACCTAATTATTTTCTCATACACTCTTCTATCAAGCTACCATTTCAATTTTGTGGTTTAAAGAACCAGTATACCTATATGGTTTATCTTTATTTTCCCCACAGCATTGTTATTCTCTACCTACGCTTTGGAGCACAAGTTCTACAGGACAACTTCGTAGCTGAGCTGTCGACTCATTATCAGAATTATATCCTTGTGTGGTGATACTGCTCAAGTAGGAATGTTAATCTGTTTTCATGCAGAAGGTATTTGAAAATCATGTACCTAAGGACTGAAACATTTGACTTATAGGTGGGCTTTTGAACTTCAGTCCATTTTGATTGAGGTTTCATGTCAGCATTTGTAATGGCTCTTTGTGAGCTGAGACAGTTTCAGTCTGATTTGTTTACATCACATAAATCACAACTTCATCTGATGCTCTTCAGAAGGAATGAAGGTCTAGATATATGTGCATTCAAGTAATTTTAACAAGTTATTGTGACAAATTTGGTTGTATTTGCTGCATGAATTCAGCCTGCTGTATACCTATCAGTTGGCATGGGGTGTACCCAAATAATTGAGAAGTTAACAGTTTACAAGTGACTGAAAATGTGTTTCTGTATTGGTCCAAGTCTACATATGGAAGAGGTCATAGCAGAGAATTTCAGTGACTTGAGAGAAACTATTTCTGATGTCTGTTGGCAACAGGATTACAAACTGTATTTCTGGACCTGAACCATGAGGTCCTAATTCATTCTACTTTCTGAAAGTGCCTGTGTGACTGCAACTGCTCAGATTACTGATAAACTTAAATATGTGTTGGGAGTTAGTAGAAAACTGTATGTAAAACCTTTAGGATTTTCCCAAAGTGATGACAAGAAGCCACATTCAGAGTTCTATCTACAGATAGTCCTTTCTCCTTCCTTCTCAATTGCTATGCCAAGGAAGAATGTTTTTTATAAGTAAAACAACAATAATATAAAAAGCCCACGTGAAGACCTACCACTTACTTGGCTTTCTTTTGCCATTGAAGGCAGAACTATTCAATTTACCGTGCACTCCACCACTCAAGAGTAGACCTCATCTCAGCAAATGTTACTTGTGTTAAAGCTTTGTCTTCAGTGGGAGCTTTACCTTGAAATAGCTTGAGTACATTAGTTGTCACTGAATTTAAAACACAGTTTGGTTTAGCCGTTTATGATCTCAAACTTTAGTGAGGTAAACATCCTTTCCATTGAAACTGCTTATGTATGGTTTGGGTCTTGTTTCCAAAGTTAATATGTATGGAGCTATATCAAGCAATATCCTTGACACTTAATACCAGCAGAATTCTTATCATTTTATGGTTTATTGAACTTTTATCTCTACACATTAGCCTTCGTGTATTCCCCTTCAAAGAATGCACTATATGGTAAGTGTAAGCAGTTGTCTGGCAAACTGTATGACAAGACCTGGCATATTAACAGATACTGTGTAATATCTTTATATTTTATTTTTCTTGTTACTGTTTTAGTTTGCTTTGAGTTAACATAAGCAGAAGCTGCACTGCTCCTGAGCAAATTAGTATTGGAAATATAAAGGAACAGATAAAATGCATACAAATGATTAGGTAGACTTGAATTCTTATGCACTTAGATCAAGCTTGTTGTCAATATGATATTTGCATATTATGCACCAAGTTTTGCACTGACTCACAGGCAATCCTTAAGGAGCAACAATACTTCATTTGTACGTTGTTCTAACAAAGGTTAATGTTGGCATGCTGGCAGACTGGACTCTGAAATAGGTAACATACTATTGGAAAAGCGGGAGTGAAGCTGATCTCTAACATGGGAGGAACTTCAGGGAACTTGCTATGAGGAGAGGGCTGCACAGGAGCCTGGAAAGATCATCTGGTCCAGCCTTTCATGGGAAAGGGAGCCTACATGACATTATGTGGCACCCTGTCCAATCACGTCTTGCATGCTGAGAAATATGCAGGGGGAAGGCACTAAATAGTGGAGCTGGTCCTTTCTGTAAACTTTTTAGAGTTGAGATGGATGGAACTGTTACAGAAGAATGCTATTTTTCCATTAAGAAAGACAAGAGAAATGGCTGGGTGAGGATAAAGTTAGAAACTTGCTGTTGTTTTGCAAGAAGTATTAATTTATAGAAGGGAGAAATTAAGAGACTGCCAGGAAAAAGATTTTATGGCGATTTGCTGGATTGTATTTGACTTGCATATAATTATGAACTACAGCTAAGCAGCAGAGAATACACAAGAAATGAAGGCCTTAAAACAAGGTAGAGGGAATTGTCATAAATAGCCAATGGAAAGTATTTGTTTCCTTTCATCTCACCATAAAGGTACAAGTCCTTCCTTCATCTGTTACAGGATTGAAAAATAACTGGCTAATCATTGACTGGCATACAAAGGATTACAGCTTTGGTCTACTATGTTTGTAGCTTAGAAATAACCAAGACATTAAAGAAGCCTGTGCTTTTGAATAATGATTAATAATAATAAAGTCTGACCTAATTACTTGTATGTGCAGGCTGAAATAATATGACATAGGAAATTGCATAGGGGAGGAAATTAATTTATACAACATGGAGAATATCTATCTGAAAACAAGATGAGATAGTTATGTCATCTCTTTAGCTTTTAAGAATAAATACCATGATATGGCTGAAGGGTAAAGAATTTAAAGGAGATAATTCCTGTTTGGATATAGTTCTGTTAAATTGTAGTCGTGGCTGCTTTGGAAGTTGTTGAGTCTGTTACTACAGTGTTGGGTTGGAAGTACAACCACATTTCTGTATTTAATGTACTAAATTAGCCATTGTTTGTATTTTCCAGAATCACAGCTGAAAGACAATCCTGCTTTTTCTATGCTGAATGATTCAGATGATGATGTGATTTATGGGTAAGATTATAAAACATGTACGGAGAGTTACATTTTGTGTGTTGTTTTTGTAATATTCTTTTCCGTAGTCATTAAATAAGTGAAGGATTTGTAAGTTGTTAGTGGAAGTATTCTGCCTAAAGAACAGAAACATAGCCTTATTCTGAAGCAGAAATGCAATACGAATGCACATTTTTGTTTCTTCTTTCTTTGGTTTCTAAAAGGGATTGCCATGGCACTGATACAAACAGGTAAGAAAGTATCAGGATGCTGGTAGATCATGGAGTGCAGGCAGCAAGAGCTGTGAAAGGAAAGGACTTCCTTTTAAACTGGGAATGATTACAGGAGTCAGGTGGAGTTGGTAGAGAGGCTGTTCACATGTAAATGCTTCAGAGAAGGAGAATGACTCTTTCTAAGTGTCCATCACTTGCTGAAATAAGAATAAACAAACTCAGTATCTGCCCTTGATGGTTTCACCTCTTATGGAAGACACTGAAGCGGCTGGAATAGTGAGGATGGGGCTATGGAATAGTGAGGATGGGGCAAATACCGCAGTAACCTGAGCAAGTTTGTGCTAGACACGCTATATGCATTATCTGAGATGGCTTGCCTTTGTTTTGGTAGATGCGTAGTGGTAGTACCAGCTTGCTTCTATGCCATTCCTTGAGAAAAGTGGCTTGTAGATAGTGGAATATTTATTATGCATCACCCCCTGGCGAGATGTCATACATATTGCTCATTTCTCCAACAAGGAAGGCAAACACATACCAGCTTCTCACCCAAATAGCAATTTGATGCCTCAGTTTAGTTTGAAGTTTCCTGTTTATTTTGGACTTCCTATCAGAAGTTTTACCAAGTATCTGTTTCACAGGAGTGACTATGAAGAAATGCCACTTCAGAACGGCCAAGCTATTAGAGCCAAATATAAAGAGGAATCAGACAGTGATTGATCGCTTTTTATGTAGACAGACTTGTTCCACTGGAATTAAACCAATTTCAAAGTTTTCCTAGATGGATAACTTCCTTGGCTTCCTCACAGTCTGCTGTCACCTGAACACCGACTCCCAGGAATGACATCCTGTATCTGTTTACAAAGTTAAAACTGAAAAAAAGAATGCTTGAAAAGGTTGTGGTGAAAGCTTAAGAAACACAGATTCTTATGTCTTATAAAATTCCTGATAGCGGGATGTCTGTGGACTAAAATCTTTAGGTCTGTTTCAATTTAGAAGTGTCACTGATTATGTGCTGATTTTAAAATTGCTTCTTTGCTGCTTTTTTTTTGTTTGAGAATTATGCACAGCATACTGTCATTCCTCTGTTGCATTTGTGTTAGCTTTTTTGTATGTTGCCCACTGCTGTACGAAGTGCCTCATTTCTCTTCCGATTTTCTACCTTGGTCTTTTGAGCTGGAGGCTGGAAATGAAGTGTTCTACACTTTTCATAAGCTGTCCAGTCTTCCTTTAAAGAAGTGATATAGAAGTAAGACAATTTTTATAATTCATTTAAATGAGCTTACCAGATTTGTGAGAGATATGTGCAAATAGTCAAGTTCTAGTAAGCCAAAATAGCCTCGGTGTTGCAAAATTATTTGTCGAATATGTTTCATAACATGCTTTACTGCCACAATAGAAGTGTGTGTTTTGCCTTTTTTTTTTTTTTCTAAACAGCCCTTTCAAATGGAAATATTTAGGCAGCAAGAAGTCTCAGAAGGAAACCAGTACTCTTCTTTCTGGGTTTTTTGTATGCTGGAGGAGATTGTTACACTTACAGGGAATACAGTATGAAAGTTTCATAGAGAATTACAATTTCAAATTTCCAAAGTTTTCATTTTTCAGGGCTTTTTCTACATCAGAATTTTTCCTAAAGTTGTATTAATAGATAGTTGATCTACACCCTAGAATGTAGGGTTGTAGTTGTGGTTGCTGATGTATTAAACGTGCATGAGAGGTAGCTTTTGAGCATGTCCTATGCATAGTTCAACTCCTTTGTCATACAACACTCATCACATGAACTGATTGAAACTTTTACTAGTGCATTTTGTCATTACCTGTATTCCAGTCTGTGCTGGAACAAAGTTATATGGGAATTCAGTATTCCTGGTACAATGCTGCTGCTTCTCTATTTAAAAGTTGGTTTTCTCCTACACCTTTGTTCAGTTCTTTAAGTGGATACTGTTTGTTTCCAAGTATTTTTGTTTTCAGGTACTTCACCTGTCTGCAAGTATATTTTTTTTTTTTTTCATGGATTAGTAACTGTGATTTACTCTTGTAAAATTTTTCTGCCCTGCTGCTGTAGGAGACTCTCAAAATCACTGTTAATATATTAGACAGGAAATGGTGCTGGCATATGCTAGGGAATTGTGCTCATCTTTGAAGTGCTTAAAGCAGAAGAGTACAATGAAGTCCTGTTAGACGTACTGAATTGTATTGGGGAAAAAGATTTGTTCTGCTTTGATGCAAAAACTGTTCTAGACCATTCCCATTACAATAACCTCCTGGTAGCTGTTCAAGAGCATGAAGGGGAGACTTCACAGGGTAGCAGTTTGCTCAGAGAGGACCAAAGGAACTGCTTCATGTGGTTGCATCCTGGCTATCATAGAGCAGTTCAGATTAAATCAGTGCTCTGCTAAAGACGAGTGTGGTAAGATACGGTGTGTTTGAGAGAAAACTTTATAAAATTATGTAGAGCTTTGAAACTTTTTGAAAGTATTTGAAATTTCAGACTTTCTGTACCAGGGATCATTTATGTGTTAGAAGCCAAAGCACTATGATATGGCTACAGCAAGGAAACTGCTGGGGAGGAGGCAAAGGTTTTTTCCTTTCCTTTTCTTAATTAATTGGTGTCAGTTTAGAAGAACATATAGGAAGACACTAAAGAAGCATTTCAAGTTAGTGATGTGTGGATGTTTTCGTTTTTCCCCTCAGATAACTGTAGTAAGCTGTACCTTCAGCACTCCCTTTCACAGTTGTGGAGTTTTGTTTGTTTTGTTGTGTTTTTTTTGTTGGTTCTGTTTTGTTTTTTTGGTTTTTTTTAACAAGTACGGAAGATGATTTTTGAATCCTAAAAGAGGGAGAGCCCATTCTCATTTTTGCTGTTCCCCAGATGACTCTCTTGAGGCTTACAGCTCTTTGAATTTGCAGTCAAACTTGGGAGCCAACTAGGCATCCTTTGCATACCCCAAGTCCTTTTAATTGGAGTAACAGTGGGCACAGGAATTAGGTCTTCAAAAATTGGTATTTACATGATCCTTAAATATTCAGACCTTTTTGGCTCTGATATTGTTTAATTCTGTTCTAAGTTGTTCTGAAGAGACAATATGTTTGATTTGACTGATGTGCAAAGTATACTAATGTTTCTTATCACAGTCTGAACTGATTGTTACAGTTAACCCTGAAACACAGTGTCATGCTTTGGGATTTTGTTAACTAATGAAAATATTTTTAATCTAACTTTAAGATGAAGATTTTCTTCTAAGCTGTTCTCAGCCCATTTCACTTGCCATTTTGTTTGTATTTAATTTTCAACATCCCTACATTCCAAGTGGAAATAGGAAAGCTGAGAATGGGAAATGTGTACTTAAAGTTTAAGCATCTCACTATGAAAATAGTGAGAAAATAGCTTCCTTGTTAATTTTTAGAGATTGTATTTAAGCAATGTTTGCCATGCAAAATAGCTTTGTATTTCAGAAGTGCTAGAGTATAATGGTAGCTTGGTCGAAGCACTGTCACATCAAATTCAATATACAGTAAAAAGGCAGAAGCAGTCAAGCAGATGAAGAAATAGTTTTGCTAGCAAGAAATCTCAGTTTCGCTCCTCTTATTTCCACAACTGGCAAATAGAGACAGTATTTGAGGGATATTACAATATGGATTGTAAATAGCTCGGGAGTAGGTGGCATAAATTCACCTCCGAGTGTACAGTATTGTAGCCTAAGGGTAAAACAGAAGATATCTGGATAAGAAACTAGCCTGGCTTTCCTTTCATTACTGCTAAAGTAATTAAGTATTTCCATCACTAGTGGAACTGTATAAAATGAGAAAAGTATACAAAAAAGCCCCACAGCACAGTGTGCTTTCTCAGGAGACACCACTTATTAAATAACTTCAAGACTTCCACATACACAATGATCAAGAGAGACTTTTAAGAAATCAATAGTCATTGAGTGTGAGCCATTCATGGCAACCATTTTCTGTAGTATGTGCTTTAAAAATACAGTTGATGTTGGAATTGGTTGGAAACTTTCCTAGGACTGGCAAAGAATAGGAGGCATAAAGTTTAACACCAGTAAGGACCAGCTAGTGCAACAGACCCAGGGCACTAATACTGGGCAAAATGTGAGGATCTGAGCCAAAAGACAACTTTGTCTCCATAGTCACCTAATTTTGCCTCCATTTCCTTTTGCTTATGCCAGTAATAAACTTTGCATTACTGTAAATTTTTTTAGAAGTTTGTAAATATGTAAAATGGAAATAACGGAAAAATTGTGTACCAAAATGGTATAAAAATGTGTAAGATAAATGCTCTGTTTAATGAGAAGCTGTAATTAAAAGCTGCTTTGAGAAAAGTGTGCATGAGGATGTGTTAAATATTCTATGTGTCTAGAAAATGTGTTAATGACAGCAAATTATCAATTTCTGTTGGAAAACTTCATGCAAATATGGAATATGAAGGAAAAAATATTTTACTTCAACCAAAATTGGGTATTGAGTTTCTTGGAAGACTTCATGTGCATAATCATTGTTAAATATGTTCATAATAAAGTTTTATATCTTTATATTGTATCTTGGTTTTATTTTCCTTCTAGTGAATGACTAACCATACCATTTTCATAACTTAGACATATTTTCAGTTTACATGGATTTTTCTCATGCATATTTAAACTTGGTTAATTGCATAAGGATGGATCCAAGAGACTGTGTCAGCACAGATTAACTGGGGAATTATGTTTTTGTTTTTTGTTACCCTGCCTGAGCTTGAAGGTGGAAGGACAGGTTGCTACTTTTCCTAAGAAATACGCTAGCCAATTTACAAAGGGGAACTGGCATTCTCAAATGGCTTAACAGTGGCTTTGCCAAGGCTGCTGCGGTTACACTGGCAGTAAAACTCCTCTGGTGAATGTTAGTCCTTGCTACCTTTCTGCCAAACATGCATGCTTCATGTTAGCTGCTGTCAGATGCAAGTTCTCCTACTTACCCTGCAACGATGCAGCCTCTCAGCACACCCAGGAAGGTCTGCCCCACCTTCAACCCACTGGCTGGTAATGAAAAAATTGGTTTAGAGATGGTGGAGATGCTGATGTCATTTGTCGCCTTCTTATAGTGCTGTATCTTCCAAAAGTCTGCAAAAGTTATCAGTATCTCACCCTCTACTTGGGGTGATGCCATTCCTTGTATAAACTCAAGACTGATCTCATTGTGTGTTGAATAAAGCAGCTGTAAACGTCTCTGCACAAATGGATACACAACTTCCTCCTGCTTTAATATTGGAGATGGCAGTGCTCATTTACCAGCAGCTGTTAATTCTGAAGCCATTTCCTTAGGTTACAATTAAAATAGTTAATGGTGAAGATAGGTCATACTCATTTGTTGCAGCTACAGTGAATGATGACCTCTTCCCCTCGCCTCCCCTCCAGATCGGGGCTGACATGCCCCTGCTCTGTATAGCTGTGGTCATATGAAGAGCTGTGGCTGTAAGTTACAGACAGGAAACAGAGGCTGATTTCATAATTACCTTCCTGAATACTCCAGCCCATGGCTTGTGCTAATTTTTTTTTTACAGCCAACTAATTACCTAGAAAAAGGCCTCTGAAACCTTGTCACCCTAATGCTTTATTTGGCACTGAGCTGGCCAGCAGTATTTGAAAAAGGTGATTAAAACTAAGGTGTTTGAAGAGAAGAATTAAAATGTAAAACTCAAAACTGCACAACATCAACACTGTAATATGCAATGGTTAATAACATTTTACAGAAAAGCCCTACGTTAATTCACAGGAGGGGAGACCAACACCCAGAAAAACAACACCCCCAAAACCCCACAACTCCTAAACCCCTTTCTG
Organism: Patagioenas fasciata; assembly: GCF_037038585.1. Taxonomy (NCBI): domain Eukaryota; kingdom Metazoa; phylum Chordata; class Aves; order Columbiformes; family Columbidae; genus Patagioenas; species Patagioenas fasciata. The sequence continues at coordinate 62,281,504 of NC_092522.1, forward strand.
TAACCCTGAAACTGTTACATCAGAAGCACTGGTTATTACTCAACATGTAAAACAATCCATGAACCTATACCCACCTTTCTGCAGCACAACTTCTGTTTTAATGCAACAGGGTCTTTTCCTCCCTTACAGCTTTCACACTGACAAGCAGCTCAAACATTTCTTTCTCCAGTTCAGCACATGCATGAACCAACAGACAGCAAAAACCCCCAAGGGATGTGCTAGCCTTAATATGAACAAAGGACAAGCAATGTTCAAATAGCTTGAGCAAGAAGCTTAGTGTTTCTAAAAGTAAATACTCAAAGTGCAGGAAACTTTCTCTTCTACACAAATAATTAGCTAAGTAGGTACTACACTACCAGCAGCATTCTGGCATGCTGATGTAAAGAAGATAAAGCATCCAGTCATCCAAATTAAAAATTTCCTTAGCAATTCAGAGATCAAAGATTTATTCTCATGATGACAAGTTTCTCTCTCACCCTGATGACTATTTCAGGCACTTCAGGCACTTTATTGAGCCTGTCTTGTTTTAATATTTTCTTTTTACAGGTGTTGCATCGTTTCTGACACTGAACACTCAGCATTCTGTTTCTGTCAAACCCAGGCTAAAACTCTCTCTGCTACAGAAATCAGTCTCGGGTATATAATCCACAGTATATACATGCAGTATAGCCCTGCAGCACTCACCAAGACATTTGCTAGAATAAAGAAGTGGCTTGTAGTGAAGATGTTTTTATAGACACGTTTTGAAACTGGTATGCTGGCAGAAATACATAAGCCTTACAGCTAAATTAAAAGTCTCAAATGTACCAAGCCCAACCCTGCTGATAAAGACAACTTTTTTGCCCTACCGACAGCAGAAATGGATAGGAAGGAAGAGGGTTGAAGCCTGGCTTAACACAGGGTTTTCTTCAGTCTGAATAAGCCGAGTTATCACAGAGAACACACCTATGTGCGCTATGAAAAATAAATCCTCTACTGTTATGTTCCAGTATTACATCTTCGCAGTTCACAGAAACATACTGTTGTATCAGCAGTCATCTCCTCCTAGACAGCTTTAGTTGAGAGCCAGATTCTGAAAATATTTGACAAGGCTTCATAAATCTAAGCAAATGCAGGTCACTCTGACTTTAGCCCATACTTGCTTTGTAACTCATCCATTCAAACTTCACTAGCAGTGAGCTACTGCTTACAGAAGCAGCACAGCAGTTCAGAGAGGCAGTCAAAGTCACAGCATGCTCCTATTTCTTTAATTAGGTGACAAATAAAATCTTATCCAAGCCTGTGCTGAAAACTTGTTTTGCTTGCTATTCCTCTGAAACTTGACTCGAGAAGGCAGAGACTTACTGACATGTTATTTAGTCATGTCGCCTTGAGGCAATTTTTTCCCCCCTTCCAGAAAAGATCATGTTTCACTATCACAACTCATCACACTCACCATCAGCAAAATCAATGTAGAAGTCAGCAGCTAACATGTAATTGGTCACAGTAGTGAATGATGACCCATGTATATCTTGCCCAGAGCTTATAGAATGTGAAAAACTTCTCATCTGTCTTTGTTCAATGACAACTGCTATTTTTGTTATCATTCCATGCCCTAAATACCACACAGATTAAACAGGTCCCAAAAATGCAGACACATTACTTTCTGATAAACATCATATCACTTTCTTGCAATTTTGAGGTGACTTTGGCAAAATTACAGAAGTGCTTTGTATTCTGGTATCTACCTCAGCTACTTCAGAGAGAATAAAAGAACTGGAATTTTTTTTTTTTAATAACAAAACAGTTAAGTTTAAATAAGTCACACCAATGGTTATGAATTTCAATAATTTAATGCTAACCCAAAGTACAAAGTGTGAAAGTCAGTGTCTCATTTATATTGGTCTTAAAAAAGAAATCCAGAGAAAGTGTTTACACTGCAGCAGATTTCAGTATTAGCACCTTGAAGTGAAGGTCTTGAAGTGTTAAGACAGTATGACAACACTGGTATGACGCTAAAAGTACAAACATAAACCATGTAACAGCATGTTTTCACCTTTCTAGGTTTGAAAAAAGTTACTTTAAAAGTACATTAAAAACAGAAGTTGTTCAGTGTATTCACAGTCTGAGCAGAGACGGAATCAAGTGCTGGAGTAGAAAAGAGAAAGGTGAATGATTCCAAGGCAATTATATTGCAAGTCCAAAGGCACTGACAATACAGTACATAGTCTTATTCTCCCATCTCACAGTGCAGGTTCCTACAAATACAAAAAAGGGTTTCAGAGACAGAAGAAACTTAGTCATTAAATGCATGCCCCTATATGCATGTTTGTAATTGTTCACATTAAGAATCTTAAGAATAAAGCTTTCACAACAGCTAAGCACTCCATGTATAGCAAAGTTAGCATCGCAACCAAGTGGCAAAAATACCAAACTGTATGCTATTACTCCAAAACAATAGCATTTGGAAAAAAAGAAAAGTACGCTGCCTAGTCTTAAGGGGACTAGCATTAGAGTTGCAAGCTAAAAAATCCAACAGTTGTGCTCCTTACCATCACTGGAGTTGTCCCAGAAGCAAGAGCTTGCTGTATGTAGCCCAGCACCATTCTTCTGCATAATCACACAGGTCACTGTTAGTAGAGAAGCTTTTATTAATTTATCACTAGCATTTAACATATAGCTACATTTTTGCTTAGCATAGTACATACATACACACATATGCATATAAACATGTTTATGAGTAGTTTACAGACATGGTTCTTGCTAAGATCTTCCCCCACCCACTATCCATCACTGTACTTGCCTGTGCCAGCTTTAACAAAATAGAGAAAGTTGAGCTCACCAATATACTTGAAAGGCTTCCCCAGCTTTGTGAGTTGGTTTAGCGTTTGTTCCACCACACTGGTTGTCCACTGGTTCACTTTGCTGTGCTGGTAGGCGTTGCCACCTATTGCACTTTCTATGGCCTATTTGGCAACAAACACGTAAAATAAGTTGCACTGTTGTCAATCTACCAGGCACTCATTAACCTACTCCAACATGGAACACTGAATATGAGACCCCATACCCACAGAAAAAATCCTACATACTGCCTGGCCATACTGATTGTTTGAAGTGTTTTCAATTATTAAAAAAATTGCAGGTTAGAAATTGAACCATGGAGAAATTATAATACATTCTATCCTCTTTTCATTTCGTGATATTTTGATTATTTGCAATTCCTATTCCAATGTCCTGAAGCCAGAGTTATGAAAAAGGTCTTGCATTTAAACAATCTTGAAGAGACTGAAAAAATGTGCACAACAACAGCTCACTCACACACATTCTTCTATGGAAATAAACTTCTGATTTTTCAGCAGAATAATTTTTAGGAAACAAAACCCCAAATAAAAATCAAAAGACCCAGGTAGTTGCTGGTTACTAATAGAGCAGACGCCTTCAGCCAAATAATCCATTTTACTTACAAGAATAGTTTCCGCTTTGAAAAACAAACAAAAGTACAGTAAAGCTGCATGGTTTTCATTGATCTATTTTTTCCTCAGAGAAATTATTTTAAAAAATAATCACAAAATTATTTCAGATTCAGAAGAGACAGGAGCATGTATTAAAGCATGTGTATTCAGTTTACAAAATCTGACCAAAACAGTTGTTTTGCAACAAGAGAAAGACTGTACTAGTCTGCTCTACAAGAGGAATCCTGGACACAAAAACCAAATCCTTATGGGAATTTTCTAAACAGGACATTAATGTTTCTTAGCAACAAGAACAGTTCGATCATTTCAAACAAACATGAACTCATCTTGGAAGAAAAGCATCTTAAAAGAACACAGTAACATGCATATGCAGACGGCCTATAAAAACCCCTGTATGTTACTGAAACATAAAATCTCTCTCTAATTCTAACAGGGATACAATGCAACCAAGAGGAACATACGAAATTATTTTAATTATCTTTTGGATTTGTAATACATATCACAACTAAAGCTAGGTATCATTTCCATTTAAAATATGTAATTGGTTACACTTTGACAGCATCCTATCTAGAAATCTATAACCTATCAGCTATTGGATTTGCCTGAATGCCTTTTAGCACACAGCATACAACATACTATACTTTCACACCAACAAAACTAAAATATTAGTTTACCTCTTTAATGATGGCACTGACTTCATCAACAACAAAGGTAGTCTAGAAAAAAAAGTAGAATTTTAAATAATCAGTGGACACATTCTTACGTTTACAGAGTTCAGTTTTTGTTAACAACGTGCACTAGGAGCTTAATTTATGCCTTCCAGAGTCCTTACCGTCAGAAGATACTGAATCTTCCTTTGCTTGCTCATACATACTCTGGCTCCCTGAACCCAGTCAAGTTAACATTCTTAGCAATGTAATGAAAACTAACAGATGAACTAATATTAGCTGGCCCTTTGAGCCAAAGTTTTAAAATTTTAACTTCAGAGTATTTTAAAGTAGTATGTATAGCAGTTCTGTACATATATATTCTCATTTTACAATAAGCATTAATGTCTGCGATTCACGGTGGGGTTGCAGAGAGAACCTCAGTGTGCAGGCACAGCTTACAGTTAATCAGAAATGACATCTCCAGGGCACTGATGCGGGCAAAACACCAATTCACAGCTCAAGAAAAAGCTGTTAGGCCAATTTCAGCCAGGGATAAGAAGGAAACTGTCCCTTGGAAACCCAAAGGCAGTTTTAGTTCTGTCTAGCTCACTGAACTCCTCACCACCTTCAGCCTTCTCTTGGGGCCTGGGGAGAAGAGAGTAAGCATGTGGAATGGGGACAGATAAAGCCCCAATATTTTACTAATCTTAAAACTACTACCCAGTTTTTGTATGGTTAGTTGGCTTCCCTGTTTCAGGCCCTCAGCTATTGCTACCTCCATATAAGGTGATACAACCAGCCGCCCAAAGAGGGGGGTCCTGCTGGGCAACAGCCGGGTTGACACCACACTCATACTGCTGGTACTGCACAGCCTCACCACACAAATCAGAGGGGACAAATCGGGCACAAGATGTGCAAATAACAGCAAACGTGTTAATTTCAGAAGACTGAATAATGACTTCAAAATTAACCTCATCAAGCCTATGTTGACTGAGTTGTCACTGGGAGGTCTCTCAGCTTCTCCAGCTGGCAAAGACAGATACCAGGACAATTCGGGTGTACAAGCAGGACATGGTTACACCTGCTCAGGAGAATCTCAACACCGTGTTCATAAACCTTTGGTCAGAAGTTGAATGGTCTGTCAGGTTCAATGACACACAACATTCAGAGACACATGAGCAGCTGAGTGTTCTCCCCAGTGAAAAAAACAGCACGCCACAGGAGACACACAGGCAATGCATTTTCTGTAACTGCTCAGATGCACTTACTTCCTCACACACTTCACCATTTTTTAAAAACTTCTATGTGCTGTAGCAAACTGGCTTTTATTTTCAGCTTTGATTTAATTTTTCATTTTTTTACTTTAATTTTAATATACCTAATTTCACAGTACTGAATATTACAAGTGCCTATGTCTAACATGTGCCACTGTATTTAACCAAATAAGAACTGTAATAATCAAAATATTCTTTCCCATAGAACATAAGAATACACGTGAGACATCCTAGCAGACATGATACTGTCAGGCAAGCTGATAAACCATATAGAGATTTTGCTTTACAAAGTCTAGCAGTCTGCTCAGAAACACCTTTTAGTGAGTACAAACACAGTTCACCAAAGTAAACTGAATTAAATCCAGCAAAATTCTCAAATGTATTTATATAATTAATTTGTACTGAAACAAGCAGGGAAGAGCCATAGACAGATTTGAGAATTTGGTTCTATAGTTGCTGTTACTTCCACCTTTTCCCTGTTTTGGGATGAGAGTGTGTATGTGCTTAGATGCACGACAAAACAGAACATAAAGTCCCCACATCCAGCTTTGTGTGCTGTAACTGAGTTGCCAAATAACACAAGAGTGCTCCACCCTTTAATAAGATAATATAAACACTTTTTGTATTATAAAATAAAGAGGGAAAAAATTAGAAGTTTTGTGATTTGTCTGAACTGTTCCTTGGACCCAAGGAAGGCAAGTGCAATGTTTCCACTACCTTGTTTAAAAGGGGACTTCCCAGGAAACAAATGCAAATTGCAAAGCAGCGTTTTTGAGTAATTCTGAAGACATTTTTGAAAACATACTTGAACACCATTCTTAAAGCTGTTAATTATAATTATTTTAAAAATATCTGTAACTGTATAACACATGCCAGGCCCAGCAATCAGGACAAGGCTTTTAGAATAGTACAAGCCTGACACACCTTTGCCTCTCACGGTGCTTTGCTATTGTCTGACCAAGTCACAGTGCAGCTGCTTAAGAACAAACCAGCAAATTGTCGCAGCTCTGAAAAACTGTCCCTCTGCAAGAGCAACATTCACTGGGTAGTCATTTAGTATGATAAAGAAAAAGACCTTCAATTTATCCAACTTTGTGTCTTTCGTTAAGGGATATAATGTCTCATCAGTGCACGTGTACCATGCAGACTATCTGCTTGAACTCTTCTTTCTACACAAAAACAGCTTATTCGCGTCTTTCACTGATCTAAGCCATAGTAGTAAACCGTCTATCACAGCACACTGCTTCATCCTGTCGCTAAAGCCAGAAACCATGATACCCCTCGAGCAATTTCTCTCTGTGATGTGCAGCAGCAGCTTTCGGGAGAGAAGCAGGCGTGGGGGTCAACGCCCAGAGCACACCCGACACGCAGACACGGGGCTGGCCCAATGACCCGGCCGGCACCCACATCAGTTCGCACGGCCAGAGGGACAGCGAGCTCCCGGGATGGGCTCCGGCCCGCCGGGCGGGCAGCAGCCCTGGGCAGCCGGGCGGCAGGAACAAAGGCTGGGCCCGTCTGCAGCCGTTGCTCAGGACGCGCGGCTCAGAGACGCCGCCAGCGCCCGGCGTCACCCCGAGCGAGGGTGGCAGGGGGTCGGCGCGATGGGGACCGGGAAGGCTCCCAAAACCCCAAGGCTCCCAAAACCCCCGGGCCCTTCCGGGGGAGATCGAGGGGTAGGGTCCGGGGCGGACAGGTATCGCCTAAGACCCTCCCGCAGCCTCCCGAAAGGAGAAGCCCCGAAGTTGTGTCCCTCCCTGCTCCCACCCCGGTGCGTTACCTCCTCCGCCGACTGGAAATCGTCCATGTTCCCGCTGGAGCCCCTCACGCCTCAACCGTCACCCCGGCGCCGCCCCCCACTCACCACGCGCCGACCGCCGCTCGCAGTGCGCCTGCGCTCCCGGCCCCCCGCCCGCCTCAGCCTGCGGCGCTCGGGGCGCGTGCGCAGTGCTGCCCGCAGGGTCCGGCCGCCGGGGCCGCGCGGTTCTCCACGCCTCGCGTGGGCTTCGTACAGCTAACAGTGCGCCTGCGCGCTCCTGAGCCGCCCCCCCGCCCCACGCACCCCCTCCCCTGGCCGCCCGCCGCTTTCCTAACGCCTGCGCAATGCGCTCGCCGCGCGCGTAGCAACGGGGAGTGCGGCGGTTGCTGCTGGGGTAGCTCGGCCCGCCCGGCGGCCGCCAAGATGGCGGGGTTGCCATAGTGACAGCGCGGCGGGGAGATGCCGCTCACGCCCCGGGGCCCGGAGTAGACAGAGAGGAAGCTACTTGTTATGGTTGTGTTTTTCACACAGATAGCTTGCCGCTTGTGGGCGGTGGGCGTGCCCGCAGAGAGGTGGATCCCAGAGGTCCTGCACTGGGAAGGAGCATCTGTATCTTGTTTCTGGAAACAGAGATTGAAAACAAGGCCTGAGTATGTCATGTATGCCCAGGAACTGAAGAATACATTAAAAGTCATGAACTATATGTGTATTGTTGCAGTTCTAAGCAGACCCTATTATTTTTAGCAGCCAGAATCAGAATCCAGACAATGAAATTAAAGGGCATGCTTTTCACACTTTATGGGTTTTTTGTGTGCAGCATTTGCACATTGCCCAGGCTGCTGATGATACCAACCTCTGAGAGACCATGTAAACAACAGAAGATGCTGTTCAAGTCCAGAGTGGCCTGGATGAACTGCAGAAATAGTCCAAGCCAAGAAGAAAATAATATATGGGGGCAAGCGCAAAGGCCTGCACTGAAGCAGGAACAACCAGCTCTGTAAATGCAGGCAGGGCAGGACCAGCTCACTCAGTAGTTGTTCCATAGACAAGAGAGTAGGGAGGTGTGTTAAGTACAATTTACCTCGATTTGTCATATGGTACTGTTAAAAATGAGTGTAAATGGACAAATAGCTTGCAGGATGTGGGGAACAGCATTCCCATTGCACTCTCTGCAATAAGGCCTCACAAGGAGCAAATACTGGTCCAGTTTTAGCTGCTGTATTTCAAGAAGTTTGAGGGAGTTGCAGCCTCAGGGCCTGGGTGCATGGACAGGCCTCAGCTGCCCTGGTCAGCCTCAGCATTGACCTCCACCCCTGTGCCCTCTGCTCCAGGCCTGCCTCTGGGCTGGACCTCAGCCCTACATTTTGGCCTTGTTCCCAGTCCCGCGTCAGGCCCTGCCTCTTGTTTCTCCTGAAGAAGACAACCATGACCCGTCACCTCACTTTCGGACTGTGGGCACTCTGCAGGCAGCACTTGTCCTGCCATCCCACTGGGATGTGGCAGCACTGCAGCTGGGTGCTGAGCTCGCCCTCAGCCCCACTTGGAGCCCTGTTCTCACTGGGACAAAACAGTGGGGACTGTGGGAAGGCTGAACAAGTGGTTCTTGTTTAGGCAAAAGAATAAAAGGTTATACCTTGGTTATATTCTTAGCATGTATAGAATACTACAGCAGTTTTCCAGGTACAAGGGTGAGAGGGAAAGTTACAATGAGTTAAAAGTGTGGCAATTAAGGCTTTGGTTAAGTACTAGGGGAAAGCTGGTGGTGGGGCTAAAGTTCCTCAGCCTGGATTTGTGGTAGTACTAATCCATCCTCAGGTTCTTTCTGGTCTTTCATTTAAAGTTTTGCCTAAAATGAAGGCCTAAATCATCCAAATATTATCTGATTAGCATTGTTCTATGCCCCACTAACAGTTGCTTTCTCTTCAGTGATGTGGTTGAAGGTGATTAAACTTGACATACGCAGGTGGAAATGTTTGAACCTATTTAACTTAATGAGGTTATAAAATTGCAGGCTCTTCAATTTTGCCATGTTAATATAATTGTAGTGCTTTGTTTAATTTTAATTAAAAGTAATAATTCTTGAAACACCCAAAACATTAATAAGGGCTTCTGCGTTGTAAATGCAGTTTATCTGGTAGAATCAGGAACAAGAAAGGAGACTGACCTGCAAAACCAGCCTCTCTTCTTTACCAGACTTTGAAAAAATTTGGAAGTAATTTTGGACTTCATTACTTACACTTGGTTCTGTAATAGACTAAATTGGGATATCCAATCCAAATGATGTTTTAACTTTTAATTGTTATCTGAGATCAGATTTCCAGTTGCGAGGTAAAATAATTTTATTCTTTTCACAGATGCATAAAAAAATGAATTATTTTGTACTTTGATCTATAGTAATTGCTTTGTCATTCAGACCTGAATATAAAACTATTTTGTTTCCAAGAAAGAACAGTTTACAATACAAACAGAGTTTTCTGTGTGAGTCCTGAGGGCGTTGAGGTTAGTAGTATTTTCACATCTATAGTATCAGAAAAAGAAATGATGTAGAACTCAAAGCCATTTCTCTTCCTGTGCATGGCTTGAAGACAGCATATTTTGATGGTATCTGTCAGCTTTTATAGTCTCTTGTGCTGAGTCTCTTATTGATGTTAGAAAAATGAGTAACTTCTCTTTGATTGCTTGTTGCTCTTGCTGGTAACAAAATCAGGGACTTGGCAAAAAGTGTTGTAACACTAGAGCTCTTCTTTGAGTGTGTTTGCTTTTGGCTGTTTTGGTGATGCTCCTCTGTATATACGTCAGTTTCATTTCGGTGCCCAAAGGAAGGAAAAGGGGAGGAGAACAGCCACCAGTTTTCTTTAAGAAAAGATAAATAAATAATAAGAGTGCTGCTCATCTCTTAAAAGCAGTTTATTTCCATACATATTTTCTTCAATGGCTGCTGAGAAGGTAAGGATGTTGTTTTAATCTATTCTACATGATATTGCACAGGAAGAGGCATTTTTTAAATGGTGGATGGTGTTTTTTAAACTGCAAGGATTTCGTGGAAAGACCACAACTGGAACTTAAGTGTTTGTGTTGGGTTTTGGGTGTTTTTTGTTTGTCTGTTTTAACTTTAGTTGCTCGGATGTTATTAAAATCACAAGACCTAACTTTGGTAAAATATTATCAAAGAACTTATAAGTAGTTTGCATGTGTGTGTGCAAGGATGTGGAAAATCAACTGTTGCAGCCAGGTAGTATAAAATAACACTTCCAGTTTTCTTAACTAAGAATAAATTTATGTGATTTGCCTCTGCAGAATAGAAAATAGCCACAAATTACAGTAGTTTTTGTGATGATTTTTACTTTGCACCTTCTTAATTGGGGTCCTAGCTACTGATGTATTACATCCATCTCCTGTGGTAATGGATGAAGTAATCCAGTGATCTCAAGTCAATGAAGGCTGTGACTTTAGAAGATTAGTTTATTTATACTTATTTAATTGTCATTATTTTGCTAATGCTTAAGGATTTGAAAGGAGACCAATAATACATTACATGCAAAATTGCTTTGAGAAAAAGCTTGATAAGTTAGGCATTTCTAAGTTCAAAAACTTAAAAAATAAGCTCTCTTTTGCAAACAATTTTGTCTTAGGTAGGACATAACTACATACCATTTTAGTCTGACATAAAAGAAAAAAGTGCGGTCTTCTGTGATTGCACTGCATGCATGCGAGTCTCCCTCTCCTAAGGCGTGTCCATGTTGGTCATCTCGTCTTCTTTATGATGGCTTTGAAACTTCAGATGATATTTTTCAAAAAGCTACTGATCTACCTGCTAGGTGCCTGACACTGGGTTATTTTAGATACATAGTTTAAAATAATGCTTGAACAAAATATTTTATGTGGCCTTTGTGCTGAAACGGGAGAAGTGTTATGGTATTTACTAAAGAGCTTGCTGTTGCTTTTGGTTTTGCATAGAACAAGCTTGGCTTTGAGGTTTGCTGACTGTAAAACAGCTAGCTGGCTTGATTCAGTGAGTAAACATGAAAGGAGGGCATCTGTGAAGGTTTTTGAGATTGTTTTTTCCTTTCAAGGAGGATCATTACTGAAAACACTACTTCTTCATTACTGCCAAAAATCTAACCTAATGCAGATAGCTTATGTGCTGGGAAAGCTCTTCTTTTGCAACAGTAGGGAGCTTTTCAGTCCAATTTGAACACATCTGCAAAATGATTACAAGCTCAAGTCTATTGTGGGGCACAAGGATTATCTCCCATTTTGGAGGATACAGTATTTTATTTCTTTTTAAAGCTACCTCATCATTAAGCTAGATTTTGAGCTGTCTTTGAATGTGCAAGAAAAAAAAAGACAAAACATTCTGAGCTTAAACTGAAGATTGGGAAAAAACCTCTGACCTGGAGATATCAAATAGCAACTACTGCTGTGCTTGCTTAACTTCAGATGTTGTTCTTAGTAACTGTTTTACAGTGGCATGTTCTTAATGGCTCTGTAAGACGCTCGCGTATTTTCCTTAAGATCACTCGAGTGGTTTTATTGGATCCATTTAATAATACCTATCATGAATTTGCTAGCCCTTACTGATGCTTCAGTGGGATTTTCTGATGATGTTGTAGTTATACTAACCTTTGAAAATCCTAGGAGTTTACAGAGAACATAAATTTTGCTGTAATGGGTGTTTTGGTATCCTGTATATTGCAGAGGTCACCGTATTTGTACTGACTGCTCTTTCAGATTGTATTGACTTAAGTGAAGTCGAAGACTCTGAACATGCTCAGCAGTTCTGGGAGGTATTATTGAGGTAGAAGATGAAAGCAGGTGAAGTATGCAGGGGCCTTTGAAAATGACACATTGTGTTAAAAAGTTGCTCAAGCTTTTTAGGTTTCAACTGAGTAATTTCCTGTGAAATTGCAGTTGGTAAGGAAATAAAATATGATTATGCCTATATCTGTCTCTTTTGTTTCCACAGGAAACCAAACTTCTTTTTTTTTTTTTCTCTTTGTTAACAGTGCTCTGTGAAATGCTTTGTCCTTTTGGTGTCTGTTGAAGGGTTTCATGAAAGATATAAAAGCATGGAATGCATATCATTTCCTGCTTTCTCTGTGTGAAATTAAGTAACTTAATTGAGGCAAGCTGTATATAAAGTAATTTCCTGCACTTACAAAAATACATTGTCTCTACATATCTGAAGTGCTGTTGTTGTGGTGGGTGCTTTTTTGTTTGTTTGGGGTTTTTGTTTATTTCAATTTAAACTTAAAACTCAAGATGTTTTAAAATAATGATCCAGCAATGTAGATAGTTGGTGAGCTTCTCAGCTCAGGTCCATCAGTGGAGCATCAGTAACTGCCCTGGGAAATCTTTACGCTTCTGTCCTAGTGTTTAGATGTTCTGCCTAGACCCTGACTATATGGATTTAGTTCAGATTAAGTTTGAAACACTTAACCAGTTTTTATATACACATCTTTGGTATTTGGTGTACCATTAGTGGAACTGTCTTACCATTCTTGCAATACACACTGGACAGTAGTATGTGTAATATGGTGTGTAAACTGAATTAGACTAAATACTAATATTCTTTCTCTGCTTCACTGTGAAGTATATTACAATTATTTTCTATTTTATTGTGAGTTTTACAAAAGTGAAGGTCACAGAATATATTCAAAATACAGTTGTGAGTCTGTTTTAATTAATTATATATGATTTGTACATTAACATCATTATTTTGGGGCAAAAATTGTTAGTGCACTGAGCTGGAAATAGTATGTATCTTAACTCTTTAGTGTTTGTGTGTATTAACAAAGATAATAGCATTATTGGATATTAAACTGTTTATCTCGACTCAACAGACACAGGCAGTTGATAGAAGTGACTCTTAGAGGGTGTCTTGCCCTCTTTTCTCTGAGGCTTGAGGAGATGTTTCGTCTTTTCAGTGAGATGAGATTAGAAAAGGGCATTTCTGTTTCAACTGGTATGACTTTTCCAGTCATGGGGCCTGTAAGCCTGTGTTCAAAACTGACTTTAGCTTCTTTATTGATTGTTTTATGTTAACTATACAAAGAATGTGAAGGTACATGGCCGAGTGTTAATGGGCAATATGGTGAGACTAACTGAAGAACAGAACTGTCTTGAAACCTCTCCTGTATCTAAATTAGTGTATGAAAGGTCTGACTGTAGCAAAATGTGGTCTTCACATGTTATTTTAAATGTCTCAAAGAAGTGAGGAGAAGGGATAATAACTCTTTTTTTTTTTTTTTTTTCCTAGGCCTGGAAATCCCAAATCTACAAGACCAAATAAAACAAACTGATCCCCCCAGTCCTTTTCATCATCTTTTTGAGAATTGTCCCACCATCTGGTGACAGTTAAAGCCCTATCTGAGATCTCGCTGCAAGCTCTCATCTCTTTTGAACCACTCTGAAGAAAAAGAAAAAAAAGTAGTTCTTTCATGTGAAAAAGACAAGACTGCTGTGACCTTGATAATAGTTCATAGCAGTCACACTTAAGTGATGACTTGTGTGAAGACAGACTGAGTTATTTTTCCCTTCAAGGGTATGACGGAGTGAAACATATTACCAATCAAGTAAGCGCGCAGGCACTTAGTAAATACTCAGACCACATTGTACTCTATAAACTAGTATCCATCATTCTGGGTGTAGTAGAACCATAAGACAGGAGCTTAAAAAATAAGCAAAGTTTGGAGAAAATGGCCTGTGAATTTAATCTAAACTTCCTTAAGGAATTGGAGCGAGAGGCTGTTCTACAAGTCCTGTACCGTGACCAGGTGGTGAGAAAAATAGAAGAGGAAAGAATAAGGTATCTGCTGTTCCTCTATTCCTGTATTTCTATTCTTTTTTTTGTTTGTTTTGTTTTCTTCTCAGAATTACTCTTCTTCCTCTTCATTGTGCTTCTAAATGTATTCCTTTTATCTACTTGTTGTTAGCATATGCCTTTTTTTGGTTTGGGAAAACTAAGGAGTATCCAAAGCCTCTTCAGTTTACCATACCGTTGACTAATCTACAGTAAAATGAGCAAATACTGTTCAGTGGATAATCTGCTTGAGGAATTTTATTTCTAACCTTCACAGAAAGTACAATAGGTGCCTGTGTTTGGTGGTTTTTGTTTGGTTTGGTTGTTGTTGGTTGGTTTTTTTTCCTATGAAAGCCTTATGGCATTCTCATTTTCCTGTGTATGCCTATGTAGTCCTGGTAACACAGAACATGTTCAGATCTTTGTCTGGCTTATTTAGCTTATGTTGTGCCATGACTGGAGTTAACAATTGGATACTGTGCACACTGTGCTGAATCCATCACTGTCCCTTCTCACATACAACAGGTAACAAGCACACCACATTGTCTTGGAGATCCTTACTAGTGTCAATAGGTGTCATCAGTTAGGAAAAGGATTCTATTTAATTCTTTCAGACTATGCAAGTATCTTAGTTGTGAAGGATATGGGATAATCCTCCAGCATTTATTTGCTTTATGTCAGAGCTAGGGCAAGGATTTCCTTGCAGCTTGTACCCTGCTTTATCACATTGCATTCCCATGTAAAACAGGATATTTATGTTGCTAAGTTAGAAATTTTTAGTCTCTTAAATGTAGAAACTTAAACTTTGTTTACAGCAAACATTTATGAAACTATTACCGAGCTATTAAATGATTGGGAAAAGTAAATAAAGGGTTATAAAGTCTGAATTGGTTAGAAATTCCCTAACAACTGTTGATGTTATAGCTAACAATTGAAAACATAGATCTTGATTACTGGTATATGTAATGGAAGCAAAGTTCACGAAAGGGAGAGGTTTCAATATTTTGGTCTGTGGCTTTTATTTAACTTCCAGATGAGGCATTTGTTATGATTATTTTTACTTGATTGAATATTTGATTCTTGGTTAAATGTGATAAAAAACACCATCAAATGAAAGGGAGCACCATTTAGTCTCGGGTTTTGTATCTGAATGCATAATCACTTGCGTGCACGATTTCGGTGCCCTGCCCTGAGTGTGCATGACTGACGTGAACAGAACCCCATTTATACTGGACTGTTACTCTGTCTGGATGTACAGTTGTGGTTGTATATACAGCCATAGTGCAAAAAAGCTGTGTGTAGAAACCTTCAGACAGTGCCCAGTTGAGATTAGACTTGAGGGATTAGTAATGATGTTGCACAACCAGAGTATTAGCTTGTGACTTACCTGGGGGTTTTGGTCTAATTACTTTTTGTTTGTTTGTTTTAACTGGGATGATTAGGAAACTGAAACTGCAGCTGCAGCAGCTTCGGTGGAAAGGGGCAAGAAATGCAAGCCATGAATACCGGGAGAAATCTTGTGCCCGCTGTCAGAAATCGCTTGGATTGTTGATAAACAGAGGTGCAGTATGCAATGGGTGCAGCCACCGAGTGTGCTCCGAATGCCGCATCTGCCTGAATCCCTGCCTTTGGAAATGCACCGTTTGTTATGCTCATGGGTAAGGAATTTTGATGGCTTGGATAAGTGCCAGTTTACACTGGTTATCCAGTGGATGCACTCTGGTTTTGTGTGTATCTGTTGCTTTAAACAATTAATGAAACAAAACCTCTGGCAGCTTGAAAAAGTTGGATGAAGTCCTGGTAGCAATGAGATTGGTGGGAATTTTGCATTATGCCTCGTGTAGTCAGGATTTCCCTTCCTGTATTTAGTAAAATGGATTCTCAAGGTAGTCCAGAGGTAGTGTGAAAAAGATGATAATGGCAAAGCATAGGAACAAGCGTTAGTTTCTGAACTTTAAATATAACTCTTTCCCCTGGCTCAATACTGAACCAGTGCATCATAACAAGTTACTGAAAGTAGTGTGTTTTGGTTTAGTATAGCCAGTCTTGACAATTTCCTAATCATTTTTTTGCCTCATCCTATGGGAACCTAGAATGATGAGTAAATTGAAGTAATATTTTATATAAATTTAAGAAGTAAAAAGTATTAATAACATTATCAGAAATAGTTTAAATGTGACCAGAAATCCAAATTTGTTTACATTGACTTAGTTGGTTTTTCTTTTGCTGTGTCACCTTGGTTTTGTTTTCCAGGAAACGGTCGTTACTGTATTGGTCCAATTTTTATATCGAAAAACTCCAGCACAGTCCCTCCTGTTCATCAGAATCTTGCTAAACCAAATGGTTTAGCTCTTTTTCCACCTTTGATGAAAAATAATATGTACACAAAGAAAGGTAGTTTTGAAAGTGAATCAGCAGCTGTGTAGGGTGATATATATCCCTGTATAAAGGGTGAGGATTTGGATGAAATTTTAATTTCTGCCAACACAAGACCAGTGCACCACTTCACTCTCTCTTAAGATGCCAAAATGAGATTTAAATAAGCCTGAGAAAGGCAAAGTAAGGTATTGGTCTTAAGGTAAATGAATTTCTACTATTAGTTTGAAGTAATTTTCTATATTTTGAAAGACACTATAAACTAACACTAAAAAGGTGTTCTCCAAATCCTCAGTTTATTTCACGATTTATACATAAAATAGGCAGGTTAGCTCCATCTATATGTGATACAAGCCAGTTACTAAATTTTGATGCATATATTTCACTATCTGTGCTTCACGCTACAAGCACTAAATGGAAAGGTTAAGAAATTATCTTTCCATATCCTCCTCTAGGTACCTCCCCCTTTTCCTCTTCTCTTAAATTGGTTTCCAGTTATTTGGTGGACAGAGTGGAAAACCCCTATAGAGTAGTTAGTTTTTAAGCTGCCTTGTATAGTGCGGCACACCCTTAATTATTTCATAAGCTTGTCCAGATATTTAGTGGTAAAACCATGAAGGTATTCTTTAAATGAATTAAAATACAATTTTATTCTTTCTTGAGGAAATTACTTTTTTTTTTTTTTCCTTGCTAATAGAAAGGAATTCTTCAGCTGTCATTAAAATTCTCTTTATGGCAAAGAGACAGCACATTTGATCTTGTTTAGTCGCTATGCAAAGTCTATTAAAATTAGTCAGACTCCTTCTGTTGCTTTCAGTGAGCTTTTACATCAAGGCTGCAAATGTCAAGAAGGGTGGGAGTGCAGCAGTGTGGTAAATGCTATTAGTGCCTTTTGTTTACCCCCGTGATGGAAAAATAGGACAACTAAGAAATGTAAGAGTTGATTTTCATGTCCTAAGCAGTCATAATTTTGAGTCTTGTTTACCACTATAGTATTTTTTTCCTGAAAAAAACATTAGCAGCAGCAGCACTACTGAGATTCTCTCCTAGACACTAGGGTCATGTTTGTAAGGAATATGCTTAAATGCCTCAGTGGAAGAGCTGAGGTAGGTGAATGTTTGTTGTTTACAAAATAGTAAATTTTAAAAGCTTTGTGGACTGGCAGAATGTGTATCTTTCACCTGGAAGAGGCATGTCTTATGTGAATTGAGTTGATATAGTGTGCTTTTTAAAGGACTCCTGTCTTCTAGGAGTCTAGAAAGAAAGGTATTGCTATGAAGGAGGTTAGTGTGTTTTACCTGATGAGGATATTTGTTTATTAGCTTTGTTCTCACACATTTGGTCATCATAGCTTAGCTTAATACTCCTGATGCCTGTGTATAATGTTGCCATCATTGATGTTAATCTCTGCAAAATAGAGATGGGCTATGAAGCCATCACAGCATCAGGGTTGTGGAGCTCAGTGCTTCCTGGTGGCCACCCCAAGTTCTGTGTGGGAACATGTCCTCTCACTGACTTGCCCTGCTTCTCAGACAGGGCTGCAGCTGCAAGCAGCGGTGTCAGCAAAAGTGCCTGGGGCTGTTACATGAGTTGAGTAGAAAGACTGGAGTTAGGCCCAGGACTCCCAGCTTTGGAGCAGTATGTCTTGCTTTCCATGGCCGTCCTACATAGCAAAAGGGAAAAAAATAAATAATGGAAGGGAACGATCCTTTGCAGCAAAATCAGCCAATAGAGTGAGCAGTCATGAAAGTTTAGTTTTATGGTAGGTTTAAGAAGGATTGTTGGATTGTTAAATGGTTATCAAACAATTGAAGAAACACACTTTGGAAAATGTTGATTCAACTGTCTTCTGCTTGTTTTTCAGAGATGTGAAAGTAAAGACCGGTGAATGGTTCTTTGAGGAGCGGGCAAAGAAATACCCAGGGGAAGGTAATTGCTGAAACACCATAAACTGCTGTGTAATGTGTAGTGTTCATCTAGGTGAAACACAGAATGTAGTCTGCCGCTATATTTAATGTTTCTTCCACTTGCTGAAATATTTGTCAGAAATTATCATACAGTGCATCTGTCTATACACTAAATAAAACGTGAACATGAACTAGCAGAATGTACTTAAAAGTATAATTTATTTTGAATTAATAATAAGAAAATTGCTGGCCATATCAATTTAAATTAATGGATGTGTAAAGCTTCTAAGAAATACAATGATGTGAAATAAATACAGACATGTTAAAATATATGTGAAGGAAGGAAATGATCTTGCATCCATTGCTTGTCCAAGTTAAAACTTCAATTGTTTTCACTGAGAAAGTTCTAAAGCTTAAGGAAATAACAGAATGGAATGAAAGAAAAAAAACAAAAACCAAAAACCAAAACCAAAGCCAAAGCCAAAAAACCCACAACATCTATAGCTATAAACAAACAGAGAGCTAAATGCCTACTGTTTCTTTACTTTCAGCCAGCTGCGCCATTGCCTTGCGTTTGGTCTTTTCAGTGCAATTAAATATACAAAACCTTAAAAGAAATTATAGAGGATGTGGATTGATTGCCCTATGGGGAATGTGTTTTACCAGCCAAGGGGCTGTTAGTCTTCAGTTTCACCTACAATGACTAATGAGATGGAGAGGATTTCCTTTCTCTTTCCTTCATGCCCCACTTCAGACCAGCAATTGTCTCACTTCATGCCTGACTGTAGCTAGATGTTAGTTTTAGTTTCACTTCCAGTATCTGCATCCTCTCCAGATTTAAGAATATCTGATAAAAAGGAAGGCACTGGACCTTAAATATCCCTTGGGAAACTTGAACAGGAAGTAGTTTATAAATGGAAGAACATAGGCAAATTTTGGGTAGTGAGTATTCATGAAATATAGCAGGTAGAATATTAAGAAACTGAGCTACAGTTCCTGCTAAAACAATTAATTTAGAATTCAAAAGATTTCACTGAATTCCATTCTAGCTAATAGAATTTCTAATTTTAAAGTATTTGTTGACAGATCTTTTAAAGCACAATCGTATTCTATAACCATTGTTAGTAATTTTCCCTCATATTCTTTCCAGTTAGTCTAAAGCTGGTATATTTAACAATCTCTCACAGTTACTGGAAAATGTTATGTTGTTCTCAGACACTGAATCTGATATTGCAAGGTATTGAATGTCCCTCTTCCCGGTAAAATAGATGTTCTCACCTTGCATTATCAAAGCTTTGCAGGCACATGAAGCATTTTGCTTAGTTAGTCTATTGTTAATATGGTTGAATGCACAAAGATCAAAGGATGTACAGAAGATAAGCCTGTAGGGAGAAATATATTTTGTTTAGTTCCTTTTGATTAGACCAACTAATTTAATTAAAGGGGTTTAAAAATGGCAAAATTTGAAAAACAGCCACCATTGTAGTTATGTATTCTTCAAGTCTGGAGAGACAGTGCCCTCTTTTGGTGTGAATATGTAACACAAGTGAAGTATTCACTAACTGAAAAAAATACATGTTACAGTGGAATTTTCTCATGTTGCAGAGTAAAAAAAAGTTACCTCAGTATGCTTCTTATTAATTTTGTTTAACTTTTACCTAAAGAATAAAAATCATATTTTCGTGGAAGTGATAGATTGCCTTTCCTGGCTAAAAAAATAATAAATAAATCTAAGAAGTAATTTAATACTGAAAAAAATCAAGATACCAAATATTACTTTTAGGAACAGAGCTTCAAGTCTGGAGTTCTGATTGAAATTTGTAACATCAGTAAGTTGATTATTGTTTCTACCACCACAGGGGTCTGCTACTTATATGTAAGTAATACATTATAATTAATGACATCTTCAGCAAAGCATGGATTACATGCAACTTTATGTATTAGCAATGATTAGTGATTAAAACCACCTCAGACATTTTCAGTTGGCCATTTGTTACATGCATTTAGTCTTCTTTCTGTTTGAAATCACTCAGGAACACACTACATACTTTTATGAGTTTTCATTGTTTGTGCCTGATGGAGAGCTTGCCTCTCGGTGTTCTTTACACCACGTGGCTGCTCACCTGAGGAACGTGACATGGTTGCTATTTCCCCAGAGGGATGGCCTTAGCAAAGGGGTTTGCTCATGTTTGTGAGCTTAGTCATGTGTTTTCATGATTGTTCAGGTCTCTAGTAGAAAAAGTGAAAAGAATTTTTCATAAGATGCAAGAGATGACCATGTGCCTGCTCATGTACACATTTTCAAGCTTTCTATAGTGTTTGAGTTCTATGGCTAAAGTGTGCTTCAGTGCTGTAGGCCCCTGCACCACGTGCCCCCTGGACCTCAGGAGGCTGAGGGCACTTAGCAACTTGTAGGAATGGGCCTGTTAGCAGCTGTACATGATTGTCCTCAGCATTTGTGAAGAGCTGGTGTCAACTGTGAGAGGGGAAGGTGGAGACACGATAGAGTTTGATACAGAAGAGACTCGTGTGTTGCTTGGCATGTACACTGGTATGTCAGGTGGAAGATGATTTCACTCCTGGCTTGTGTGTGCATCAGCTTTTGTAAATACAGGCCAGTTCCTGAAAAGGCACTGAGGCCTTAGTATCTGCTGTTGTTGCTAAATGACCTTTGGGTGTTTGTTTTGTTTCTCCTTCACAGGCAGATATGAAACAGTTGGTGCAAAGCTCTTGAAATCTTATCAGGAACTGAGGTAAGAGTCATAAAAGAACAAATCATCCTAGGACACTGAGAATTTGTATAGGTGATATATTCTATGTTATAAACCAGCCAGTAGTTTGTATTTTTTTTATTATGAAAAACAAATTCAATACTTTTGGAGTAGAGATGATAAAAACATAGAAAAAATACTATGTTTATCTCTCAGCAATCCATAGAAAGGGTCTCAAGTCCAAAAGAGAGTGCTGTTTAGAGTAATGGTTTCATATTTACGTGAAATGAAGGGGCGTGCAGTATTTTGGTTATATCTGCTTATATTTTTGGCATAACCACTTACACCATTATCTTTCAAATATACACACTACTTTTAAACGATCAGAGATGAGAATTATTTACTAGGTACAATAGCAATAGCATCATTATTTGCTCAAGGGGAGATATTGCTGGTTTGATAGCTTTAGGCTAAACAGTAGACAAGAAGCTCTGAATTTGGTAAGGCATATCTGCTGACCAAAACTCAAAACAAGTAAAAAATGTAGTTTACTCTGAATAAATACTTTGACTTGAGACCTAAGCATGACCATACCTAAGTTTTTACTAGTGATATATAATGTAATAACAGTATACTTAAATTATATTGTATAAAAGAAACTCTTTTACTTTTTTTTTGAAGTAAAATAATATACAAAGACATGGTCTCAATTTTATTATAATTATCTGTCAAGGCACAGCTGCATAAGACAGAAACTTACATTCAGCTAGATATGATCCTAACCAGTGCTGCATAAAGCCTTGCTTTTATCTAGGTGTGGTTAAAGTAGGAGAGAATTAAAAAGGAAGTTCGCTGGCTGCCTTTAGGGTCTGTGGTTGTGCCCTGATAACAGATTCAGTCAGAAAACTTTTTTTTTTTTTTTTTTTTAAACCAGGGCTCTTAACAACAGGTAAATGGCTGGAATGCTGTAAAAGGGCTCTAACAGCTCTGGGCCCAGGCAAGAAAGGATCTTTTTAGTATTGTAAATTACAGATGACTGTTTTCTGAAAACATCTCTGAAACAGGGACGGGGTGCGTTACACAGGAATTGTGTTTTAACACAGTCTTGGAAGGCTGTTCTAAAATAGGTCTTCATGATTGTCTTAAATGAATAATTCTGCCTCGAGCAGCCCAAGATTGAGAAGATAGAAAGGTAGTCCTAACTCTTACAGACAGTGAGCCTGTGCTGCAACTCTTAAAGACATGGGATCTCAACCCAGATTTTTAGATTGCAGGAAAGACAGGTAATAAAGGTACTGTGTACAAACATGGTTTATTTAGCCATCTCTTAGCATAATATATTAATTGTTACACTGTTTGTCTCTTAAATGTCTAGTAAAATTTCTGTTGTGCCTCCAACTCCGCCTCCTTTCACAGAATCTGCAGCAGGAAGCAACGTGATGGTAAATATACATATCTGCAAAATATGCAAATGCACGCACTTCTTAGACTGTCATTGATATGAAAAGGCCAGCCACAGAAATGCAGTGGACAGCAACTGCTGTAGCATTGTGTTAGAGTATAAATGCTGCCTTATGTTCAGTTGACTTTTTTTTTTTTTAATACTACATTAGGAGTAGGAGAGAAAAGTCAGAGTCTATAATGAGGGATGTTTTCAGTTAGTTTTTAGTTTGAGGCAAGTGATTAACCCTCTCTACTTGGCATTAGAACACTGCACCAGTTTTTTTGGTCCATCACTACAAGAAGGCTGGATTGAGATCTCCTGAGGTCCCCTCCAGAAGGATCCTGTGATCCTATGATATTCAATAGGCATTTATAAAGTGATTATTCCATGTGTTACTTTCATTACTGAGTGGAAAACAGTGAATTTGATGGTTGCCTTTGCAGTACAATTTCTAGTGGACAGAATAGTAGGACATGGCTCAGAACTCACTGAAATCACACTAACTTACTATTTCAGTTCATTTTGACCTGGGTCCTGAGGCCACGATTTTGAAGCCCATTGCAATTCTGTAAACATTCTAATATGGGCTTACCTGGAGTTTGATGAAAACTCTCTGACTGAGAGGCACAGGAGCGTCTGTACTGGTTAGGACTTTTCTACTTGAAGTGTTAAATACATCATAACAAATCAGTGATGTAATTAGTTGTATTTATGAAATTGCTATGTGATCTTCCTACAAGGCGTTCCACTTGTATATCAAAAGTATGGAACTGAAAAGATCATTTTCCATCTTCATACATTGGTGTGACAGTTTTCAAGCACATCAACATATTTGTCTACAGAGGTGAGCAAAGGGCTGCAGCCTTACCGTCTGGTTATTATGTGATCTGTAGATATGTGATCATGGCAACTTTAAAACAGCAAATATTTTGTGTTTTCTTACTCTTGACATCCCCCATTTGCAGGAACTCAGACAGTCGAAAAGTTTTAATAAATCTGTGGAAAACTTGTTTTTGTCTCTCACAACGCATATAAAAAGTAAGTAGCTTTCGCCACTTTGTCATTCTAGAGTAACGTAGTAAAACGTTTCAATTTTTTTGGCCAAAGTACCTGCCAAAAATAGTTATAAACAAAGGGTATTGACTAGTGTCTGAAGTGACTAATGCCAAGACTGAGCCAACCTGAAAAATAATACAATAAGTCTTATTCTCCTTCAGTATTCTGCTAGTTGTTTAACAAGCTGATGCTATCAACTCAGAATGCCTTTCATGTAAAGATGTGAAAAGACCGTATAATGTTATTTTTAAGTTTACTGGGTATTCAGATGCAGTATATTTCACTCATGTTAGTACAGTGTAATAACCACTTTCTACTGTAGTGATCTTTGTGTTATCTATCTGACTGAAACCCAGCTGACCATGTCGAAGTATTTATTATGTAATGGAAGTAGAGTTTTCATTCACTGGCAGTTTTCAAGAGAACTTCCCTCCTTCTTCGGAGTCTGTCTAGTTGTGGGGGTTTTTTTCAGTGCTTATTCTAAGAGCCAGCCAGTCCTAACAACTCTTCTTTCATTCGGATACTCCTGTACATTTGTGCTGCCTGCTGTTCTTTAGGGTGCAGACTGTGTATGTACCTCTAAGGTTAACTACGCTGAGGACAGACAGCCTGTGTGAAGAACAAATTAAAGGCATCAGTGACCAGAGGGAAACAACCTCTGAGCCTTATGAAGATTACAGGGGCTTTCACATTTTCATGTCTTTGAACAAACTTAGTGTTTTCTTACTAGCTGCATCTTAGACATCTGCAAATGTGACATTAGACGCAAATAGACTTGGCTCTAGTGCTTTTCTGCCTTTCCCTGTACATCTTGTCTTAGCTCTAATTTGGTCTTTCCTCTGACTTCTTCCACTCACCCTAAAGGCCTGTTCTCCTTTAAGTACACAAATTTATTGTTGTGCCCATTATTAAAGCTATGCAGGGACACAATGGCTGTCTGTCCTCAATGGGAGTGTAATGGATGGTGTAGGATATTTGTTACTGGAAGCAGAGAGCTGAGGTAGCACAGAACTGGATGCAAGGTGATTTAGTTAGTTTGAAGCCTGGTCATATCCCACAATTACTGGTAAAGACTCTCAGGACTAAAGCAAGCTAATTTAGTAGTTCACAGCTATCAAAAGGAAGGTCCTTCTCCCCCCATGTCTGTCTTCTCTCTGCTTCTGGCCTTATGGTGCCATTGTTGAACTTGAACTAGCACCAGTATTTCTGGACCCTTCCGGAAACTGATTTTACTAATTAAAAGGGCAGAACATTAACCTAGACAAAACATATAGATACTTTTCCACCAGTTTAGTGAGTTAAATAGGTGCAAGGTGGGATATATGTGTTGGAGCCTGTACAACAGAGGGTGCTGAGCCATGTGGCTGAGAGCCAGGGACTGAGGAGGGAGGAACAGTAGTTGCAGAGCGGGGATGGCAGCAAGTTGTCAGCTCAGTTCAGCTGTATGTTTAACCCAATTCAGGTGCTATCATCCTTAAAGCAGAACCTTTTAATCTGTGAGAAAATAACAGGCTGTTGCAATCACTGAAGTCAATAATTAAAAGTATAGGAAGTCTTACAGAGAGAAAGACTTGGGCCTCTGAAGAAAACAGCTCTTTCAAACAACGTGGCCTCTTAATGTAACTTGGTACTGTGCTGATAAATGCTTTTGGTCACGAGTATCTAAAGTTAGTATTCTATATCTTTTCTAGATAAAAATGTCCTGGTTTGAAGAGGTATTTAGTACAGCCAGCTCTTGTGTGTTGCAGTAAATAAACCTGGAAAACCTCATTGTGCTTCTGATTCTATCACTGGAGCCAGTGTGTGTGTGCATCTGACAGCAGCAGCAACAAAGGATTAGCACGTGTAGCACAATGCTGCTGTTGTGCAGCCTGCTCTGTATGCTGTTACCTCCTGTTGCAGTGTGGCTTGGCAGGAACAGGAGATTATAATCCAGTGGTTGCCATTTGGTGAATGTAAAATGAGTTGCTGGTTGTAGTTTTATTTGCAGTGCAAAATTGCCCTTGGCACTATAGATAGTGTTGGTCTTACTGACCATTTGGGTAGAGAAGTCAAAGGAGGAATAGATATGAAAACTGAACAATCTTTTTTTTTTTTTTTTCTCACAGTAACCTGTTCTGTAACCTGTTAGTTTTAAGAGTGTGAGGCAAGCTTGTGTTTCTGCTTCTACTGCTGGTCAAGCTACTCAGATTGTATCTATCCCATTAGATCTCTCACTCCAGTCTCTTTTATGATCTCTGATTTCACTGTGTGTTTTAAAAACCTGGTTTCATTTACAGTCAGAGATGACTTAATCGAGCCTGCCTGTGAATATGTCACATGATGCCTTAATGGTGTACACAGAGTACAGTAAACATCTGAGGACTGATTGCTGCTAGGAAAAAAACTAACCCAAGATAGCTTTAAAAATCACACTTAAGAGTGTCATTGTTTTTGAATATTGTCTGCTGTCTGAGGTTCCTCCACAGAGGCTCCCACTGTGGGAAAAATATTTATTTCTTCATGTACCACTTATAAGTTATTAATTCTTCATGAGAGACTACCTGGGATTTACAACAAAGTGTGCTGCTAAGCCTGCTAGTTTTCAGCTTCAAAAATCATGGGTGAGTGCTGCCCTTCCCTTTAAGTGAAGTCTGACTGTACCCCAAGGAATAAGGAGCAAAAAGTGGTGCACTAAATGTGTAATTGTCCTATAGATTTATTTGATAATAAACTAGATGTTACTGAAGTGCTAATTCAGTAAGGTACTTAATCATGGACATAAGCTTATCCATATGAGTAGTGTCATGAAGTCAATGAGGGCCACTCGTGTTCTTAAAGTTATAGGTGGTTCAGGGCCAGAGTATGTAACATCTCTCCTTTCATCCATATTTTGGATCAATTTCTAAAAACTTTCCAATACACTCTGCTTTCTAATTTCCATTGCTGTGTTGGTTCATGTTGTTATCATGATCTTGCTTTTATTCTGAATCAAACCAAACTGCTTTTTCAAATCAAGCTATATATAGGGTCTTTAGTAGCTACTTCTGTGAGGAAACTGTATTTGATAGCATAAAACAATTCCTTGCAGCAGCTATAATGATAGGAAACAAGGAGTTTAATTTCTAGTTGGAACAGCAGGAAAGGTTTAGTTAGGCAATATATAATTATATAGACTGGAATGAACACTTGCCCTCTCATCTCTTTCCTAATCTTAGGAGATCAATACTAAAATTGCAGAATGAAAGTTTGAAAGCTACATAATTGACCTATAAATCTACAGATTGCTTGCAATGTTTGTTATAGTGACTTCGGTCTTTTATTTTCACTTCAGAAATTTCCAAGTCCCAGAATGACATGGCTGACAGATGCCTCCTAACCACAGATCATGGGCAGAATGTGGAAAGAAGGAAGCAAAGGAGGAGCCAGTCTGACACTGCCATCAACATTACAAGCAGGGTATCCATATTATTATACACAGTCTGTAACCATGAGGGCTGTTTCAGGAATGGAACATATTTGCAAGAATAATGACTTACACAGTGGAATTTTACTTGTATTATATGAGCAGGGCTTAGCTGATGTTCGCTGACTGTGGCCAGAACTCTTATTCTTCAAAAGGTTTTTGACTGAGTCTGCACACTTGATTTCAGCCCAGAACTGAAATGTGAGACTGAGATTTTACAAAGAACCCCACAGAAGGAGGAAAAGGATGGGTCATTTTGCTCTCAGGCACTCACAGTCTCTTGAAGCTGATTGATGTCTGCTCTGTGTGACTGCTGGGCTACAGGGAAGTGCTCTGTCTCTTGTCCTGCTCCTCTTGCTACTGAATAGGACAAAGCTATGGCCATCCAAAACCCGTCCTGATGCTTTCTGAGGGCTTTTCAATTTGGCAAGGAGAAAATGTTGACTGCTGTTAGTTGCTGGGCAACTTCCTTTTTCCTTTTGCTTTGGTTACAGTCTCTAGCTTTCAGTATTTTCTTGAGAAGTTTGAGAAAAATCCAGTCATCAGTTTTTCCACAAATTGTGCATGGCTGAAGATGATGTCACAGATCTGCTTTAAAGTTACACTGACTGTTTTGTTTTGTACACTTTCACCTCTCAAATAACTGAACTTTGTCCATGTTCAGTTTTTCACATAGTGGGTACTTACTGAATCGCCTTATTCTTCATCTGAATGAGGTAAATGTGGTCTGCTAAGTGCCTGAATTAGATACTGAGAAAAGCTTTTGCTTTGGGCCAGACCTCATGGCAAATATTACTCACAGTTCCCTTGGTGCACTCTTTGCACTTTCCTCTCAAGCATTAGGTGGCGATAACTGGAAGAGACAGGATGTCAGAACACATGTGCTGGTGGTTTGAATTGGTCCAGCAAGGCCTGTGAACTCTGTGAAATTAGTTCTGGTGGTTTTATATGCAACTGTATTATAAATAAAATTGGTAACAGTTATTAACTACCCGAGTGCTGCTTCCATTGTGGCAAACCGCATTTCAGTGTTACTTTCTCTATTCCACTGGCAGAGCACCCCTCTTAATGCACCAAAAACATCAGAGTTGGAGATAATATGAATATTAGCTATGCTTCATTGCATGCTGATCATGCACAGCCTGTCATGTTTAAAAGATGGGTATATTTTCTCTGGCTTGGGAAATCTACTAGTAGGAGATTCCAGAGTATTTGTGTAGGGTTTTAATTGCCAGTTTAAAGATTGAGGACTTAATTTATGTCCACGATCTGCATTACAGATTTTGAAAGATAGATTTCAATGTTGTTTGTCTGTCAGAGCTCTGTTTCTCTGAATTAGGGAGCTTTTGTTTCATTCAAACCAGTTAGACTATATTTAAGCTAGAATTTTAGTTTTACTGGAGTTACTGCTGTCTTTTTCTTGTGAATGTTGTCTTTGCCATTTAGGTTTTTTAATATTGATGGAAATTTTACTTGTCTGCCTCTGCACTTACATGAGAGCTTTCTGTATCTTTACTGTGTTTTTAAAAATTATTAATCTCTGTCAATGCCGGTATTGCATCTTTCTTCAATTTATTTTTTGTTTTCCATCTTTGTTTTCATTAAATAAGGGTAGATGTTTGCATCCTTACTTGAACTATGACTTAAGCTTAGGGACAGAACCTGATTTAAATTACACTTGCAAAACAACTAATTACTCAAATTTGTAATAAAATATGATGTAGAAATCTTATTTGTTGTGATTTCCACCCCAGAAAGGACTTTCATTTTTGGAAAATGAATTGAAACAGGTGTGGTGTGGTGTTTTTGTTTTATTTTGTTTTCCCCTAGAAAGTGTGCATTTTTCTCTTAGGAATGACTGGGAAGTATTAACTGTAACTCTGCCATTTTGAATGTGCAGAGCACAAGACTGGGGCACCACTTCAGTCTCAAGAGCAAGATGTGTTTAAGTAAGTTTGCCAAATCTGTGGTATGGTTTGAGCTTGATTCCCTCAAATTGAAGTTGAAAGAGATCATATTTAACTTCAGTAATAGTGAATAATCAATCCAATGGCAAAAACTACCAGCCAGTGTAAAATCTGGCTTTAGAAAGTTTTCTAGGGGCTCTCACCATCAGAATCTTGAAGTTCATTAAAGTTCATATACCTGCCTCACTGGGGGAGCAGACAGTGTGTGCAAGCTCTGGGGGCTGGTTGTGGTGTGTGAGCAGCTGTGAGTAGCCCTTCCTGTGACAGCAGATCCAGGCTGCTGCCCGCGTTAGAGCTGGGCTACACATAACAATTTCTGTGTGTTGTAGTAACAGTGTACTGGTTTGGATTTTGCACATCCTGTTTTTTCAGAAGTAATCTCAATATATTGTCTCCTCTGTTGTCCTAATTCTTTACTGCTTTCTGCTGATGGTGCAGGAGGGGTTCCCAGGTCTATTAAATATATATTATCTGTTTCTTCTATGCAAATATGTCCCAATCTTTTAGTTGATTTGGTCACATTATATTCTTTCTAGTCTTTCAGGTAATCCCTGTTATACAGTTTTTTTGGAAGAAATTATTTTCTTATATCTTAACCCTGTAAAATTTCTTACCTTACTCTTTTCCTACCCACTGAGCTGTGAACATGCTTTTCATAGATTGTATTACTCAGAGGTAGTGGTGTGCCAGAATGAGCTAAAATCTATTTTCAGCATATTTCTAGCCATGTGTATTAGTCTTTTGGCACTTCATTCTATTAACTGTTCTTATTGGTAACAGAGGTGGCTGAAGGTAGATCTTGGGGTTTTTGCTATCATATATCTTAATTTTCCAAAATCATCAGGGTTTTCATGGGGAGATTGGAAAGGCAAATGGACTTAGTCAAAGCAAAGTCAAGAACACCTCCAAAATTTGAACTTTTTCTATAACCAAAGCTAAATAAGAACTTAAGAACTTGTGAGTCTCTTTCTCTTTTGAAGTATCTTTCAACATATGTTCTTTCTTGCATAGATAGACACAGGCATGTGTCATGCATATTGCAAAATACTCTTTTATTTTTTTTTTATTTCCTGAAGGCAAGATTTGTTTGTTGTTTTCTTGCAAAATTACTGTTTTGTTAAAGGCTAATTAGTATTAGGCCTTTTATTAGTATATTGCTACTTTGGTGTGTTATTAGTAGACTGCTGTTAGTAATTGCTATGGTAGTGATCCTTAGATTAGGTGATGGTATGTTGATTTTTAGAAAATTATTAATATAATGAATGTACTGCTGGCTGAGATGAGAGAGTTGTAAATCAACTTTTAAATTATTACATTGTCTTTGAAAGTGTACCACCTGTGTGATGTTGATCAGAGTGAATTATAGATATTTACTGATTTTTTTTTTTTTTTGATAGCATTCCTGAATGAATCAGGGCATTTTTCTTAAATTTTAAAAAAAAATATGTGCTGAATTTCTTATAGATGAAAAGTACACCCAGTCTTCAACAGCTCATTGCTGATGCCCAAACGGGTAGTGATAATCTGACCAAAAGGAACTGCAAGGAGGAAGAAGACATAATAACCAGTCCCACAAGTGATGCGGTTTTCTGTGATGGTGGAAAACGTGTAAGTTGAAGGGTGAAGCAAAACAGAACAGGTGCCTGATAGGGACAAATGTGCAAAATATAGGTGTAGTTTAGCTTACATTACAAAATTAAGGAAGAATTTTGAGTTTGTATCTGATGAAAGACTGGCTGCCTTCAACATGGTCCTCACAGTAACACTGTGTGAACTTTTTGCAGTATAAGCCAAATCAAATTAGTAATGGATAACTGATAGATGGATATACCCATTAGTAACGAATAATTGATAGATCATCTTCCTTTGAATTTTGAAAATGCAACTAACATTGTTTACATTTTATATTAGGGTTGGTATTGTAAACATGGTTCTTTCTAACCTAGCAGCTTGCTTTTTCTCTTAAAACTTCATTTAATTGAAAAGTTTTGTTATTCTGCAAGAACTGTTGTAATGGAAATGTTAGTGGAAATTCCAATGTCAGAATGTTAGTGAATGAAGAGGAAGCTGACAGTGATGGAAACCCAGGAAGCAGTTAATAGGTTTACGGAATGGCACTGAATCATCCTCTGATGGATGGCATTTTGAATACTGCAAATGAGAGAGAAGGAAGACAGTTATAAATGCGTTCAGCACATGCTTTAAGGTCTCTGTGATTAGCTGCAGAAGATGATTTCTATGTATTAGTGATGAGGTTAAGCAGGGTGAAGTGTCCAAAGAATCCATGACTGATATTGTAAAGAACAGAACTAAAATGACTTCTAGGGAATCAAAATTAAACCAGCCTGTTCACTTTGCAGAGGAGTTAAAACACACACAAGAACCCTGGTGCACTCCCATAGTTTACTGCACTGTGGAGTCTGAGGTGTTAAACTGACAAATGGATGACAGTTTTGGATGCTATTTGTGATTCTGATGACAATCTTTTGAACTGGTTTATAGACAGTCCAGGCTTAAAAGTGAAACATTTTCTATGGTCTTATAAAGTGGAAGGCCAAGTTTCATTAAACTTCCTTTTGTGGGTAAGTGTTGGATGTTGATGACTGCTCCATGGAAATGTATCTCCCAAAATACCAGGTGGCGTTGCTTCCAGCCATGCCAGCAGGAGTGCGATACATGGAGTCATTGCTAAATCCCTGTTCACTGAACCAAAGGGATGAGTGATTTCTACACTGAATGTATGTAACTCCTGATCAGGTGGGAGACATATATAGCAATATTCAGTCCACACATCATAATCAGAACATGTATCCAGCCTCTCTAAATAAATAAGAAGTTCTGTGGAATAAATATGAGGGACTTCTGCAGAACTGTTTTTAGGACATATGAGCCAAGATAAAAATCTCTTTGTATTCCTTTGTCATGAAGGATTTTGGTGGAAAATAAGCATTTGCTGGTCAGATGGATAAAAATATGTCAGTGAATGAAAGAGAAAAGCTGAACAAAACTGCAAGAGAGATTGATTACACTACTATGTGTCTCATGGAGGGGGCAAGGTTACATGCAACAAGTATCAGGTCAAAACAGTCCTAACACTTCTTGTGACTTCCTTTTGTCAAGTTTCTTTCTTACTTAGAGCTTGTAAGATAGAGGAGATAGCTTCTTTAATGAAGCTGTTGGTATGAATTTTAAAACGAGTATTTGGCAAGCTGTGCAAATTAATAAGAGCATCTGCATGGAAGAGAGATATGATGTTATAAATACTACTGTGCACTATTGGCTGCTGGGTTGTGCAATACAGAACCCCTTGGTTAACCAGTCCTATGTGGGTTGGTGTTTATTTATGGAGGGAGGAGTGATCTAACACAGATATCTTAACAATCTAGGGCAATGCTGCTGTGAGATTAATCATAACAACAGTTGTGTCTTCAGGATATATGCTATGTAAAAAGTTTCTAGGGCTCACCTTGCAGAACATAATTCTAAATGAACGGAGACTGAACTGTTTTGATTGAGTTGTTAATTTGTTAGAGTGAAGGCTAGGTAGCACCATAAAGTTACATGTGGTCTCTTCCTTCACTGCAGTTTGATGGCCTCTGTAAATGCTGTTCACAAATGTTGTTTCTCTATGTGGCTGCACAGCATCCAAACCTTTGCCCCATAGGTGCAAGTAGATGAAAGCAGAACAAAGTGGCTAAGGTGAGCTAGGAAACACCTTTTTTATGCACCAACATAGGACAACTGGCTGTCTTCCTATTTTAATCTTTCCTAAACTGCTGCAGTATGGAGCATGTCATTTTTACATGAAACTGGAGGATGTTGTAGAATATTTACTGGGTGTGTGAGGCTGCTTTTTTTCCCTTTAATACATGATAGAACCTAATGCCCCAATAGTGTTCCCTGCTATGACATATGTATTGAAAACAGTCTACTTCGATGTTTTGTATGTTCTTAGATTTCAGAGTTTTTTTCACTCTCTTCCTTTCAGGCACGTAGCCTGTTTTTCTCCTGGGAAGCCACATGGCAGTTTTATGTGGAGACAATTTCTAGATCTATAAGTTATCTAAGAAAGCATTTTCTTAGCCTAGAGAGCTTACTGAAGACAAAAAGGCAAAGCAGTAGAATTGCAATGACAGCCATAATTTTTAGAGCTGTTATGGAAGCAACAGAATTTTATACAGGTTACCTGAAATATTTGTGATTTGCAGTAGCTCTGCCAGCTTGTCCATAAAGATACTGACCTTTGAGGGAAATAAATGTTTTGTCCTGTTTGATGTGAAGCTACTTTTCTTAAATGTTTGTCTTTTCTTAGGGGAGTCTGTATAGCCTTAATAGCACTTGCACCGAATCTGGCAATTTTGGCAAGGCTAATGTCACAGGAGAAATAGAGTTTGCCATAAGATACGTCTCCAAACCTTGCATCTTAGAAATTTGTATCAAGGGATGCAGGAACCTGGCTTATGGAGAAGAGAAGAAGAAAAAGTGTAACCCGTAAGTATTTTGTACAGAAGAAGAAAAAAAGAAGGAAAATACTCTGTTTTAAAGATACTTATGTTTGTTGTTGTTGAAATTAATTGATATATGATAGTATGACATATTAGCACTTTCAGAACATTCAACATATATACCAGCCTTTTTTACATCTACACACTGCAAGACAAATAAGTTTCATGCCAGCATTTACTCCATTCTGACATTTTCTGCTAGTAACTGTCTCTTTCCCTGTGTGTGACCAGCCAGAGAAACCATCTGTGTTGCTCCTGAGTGCCTTGGGATCTCGAGAATAACTATTCAGATTTTAGCTCTCAAGTTGGGCCTGCAAAATTAATACAGAAGTGTCTAAAACATGAGATGTCATGTTCCTAATTCATCTACTGACTCACTGTGGGTCATTGAGTGATTGCTACACTACTGTGCTTCCATCTTCTGTAATAAGAATAGGCATTTCAGATACTGCAGCACATTTGAAAATCTAAAGCTGCTTAATAAGTATGTATTATTGTAGGAGAAAGAAACACCTTCTTCTGTGGATAAAATACGCCACAGAAGTTTTTGTCTGGATAGTTAAGGCTGGGTGATTTGTCTGCTTATTACTAAATGATCCTCCCTGACCATGCAGCAATCATTTGTAGAAAATCACTAGGTAGAATACCTAAGTACTGGTTCTTGCTCCTCCTGTCACACCGTGTTCGGGCACTTGAGTGACCACATTGGAATTGCAGAGTTGCAATCACCTTCACCCAGAGGGAAGATGGCTCTTGCACATCTTGCAGAGGACATTCATAAAGATGAATTTGGTGATGCAAGCAGCCTTGCTGGAACAGCAGCTCATGGAACAGGGCAGTTTTGGGGCACTTCAGAAGTGGGTTAATGTTCTTTAAGTCCCTGGCTAATTCAGCCAGGCAAAGAGCTGCAGGAAGCCTGAAAGGCAATGTGGGAACTGCTGTGTAGTGAACATTATGTTCTCTACTGGTATATATTTATATATTTCTGTTGGTTTCCAAGCCAACAGGAAAAGTGCAGTCAGTTTACTCATGTGACACACTTGCTGAAAAGCAGACTGTTTAAAACGTCTTGAACTATTCAGCTTGTTGACTGATTTGAGGTCTGGTTGGCTACTTTTTAATTAAATTGATCTGGAATGATAGAGCAAGGGGCTAAAACTTCTAGTACCTGAATATTTTTAAAAGTAGTTTTACCTATGGATAAGTTTGGAAAGAATAGGG
This sequence comes from Patagioenas fasciata, assembly GCF_037038585.1. Classification (NCBI taxonomy): domain Eukaryota; kingdom Metazoa; phylum Chordata; class Aves; order Columbiformes; family Columbidae; genus Patagioenas; species Patagioenas fasciata. The sequence continues at coordinate 62,316,070 of NC_092522.1, forward strand.
AAGATGTGTAAATTCTGCACTGATGATAGGAGATACAGCTGACTTACCCCAGTAAGTTAATCAAGAGGCTGTTTTAAAATTGCTTTAAATCATAATATCTGAAATGTATTATAAAAGTACAGTTTAAAAATATTTAGTATTATGTTGACAATTACTCTGTTCCCTGCCAACCTGTGAGCAAGCACTGTCTATTGCTAACACTCTTTAGTTTTGAAGCCATAAGACAAATACAACCCATTGCACTCATGGTAAGGGGAATATATAAATATTAATGTTCACGTGACCTACACATGAGAAGCTTTGGGTAGGAGTCATTGGTGCTTGATGTTGGCCCAACTCAGCTTCCAGAAAATTTTTGTTGATTTTCATTGAATGAATGTTAAGGCAATTTTGAGCGCTTTAGAGAATTTCCCACTTTTCTCTTAGTGGCTGTTATAATGATTAGCATTTTTAAGAGTTATCAATGATTATGTATTATTTGTATGATTATACCTTTTTTGCTACATGGTACTTGATGTTGTAAAGATGAGATATTTTCTTCATGAACAAGCAGCAATGATCCTAAAGTTGAGTGAATTTTGGTTTTGAGCACATTATATACTGTGTGTTTTCATCATAAAGCTGCCACTACAACTGACAAGGTGACTTCCTTGGTTGCTGTTTTATTAGAGGCCAAGAGTAAGAAAACAAAATATTCCTATTCAGATCCTAATGCTTTTCCCAATTAGAACACGATTGAAACACATTAGCTGAATGATATACAGGGATCCTTCTAGTCTGTCTGCTTATATTAAGAAAGGATATAGATCACAATTTGCCATTTTATTGCTTGGAAAATGACAAAATCAATACAATTGTTTAAGAATTAAGAAAAAAAAGTCCTCTTATATAATTGATTTTTTCTTCTTAGTTTGATTTTTTTTTTTCCCCCTTCTGTTCACTTTCCGCATGTGCTTCTCTCTATCTACAAGATATGTTAAAGTTTATTTACTTCCTGATAAATCTCCTCGGAGTAAGCGGAAGACAGCTGTCAAAAAGAGCACAGTGGATCCAGAATACAATGAGACTTTGAAGGTACTGTTTGCAATTGCGTTCTGCTAAATGCGCTTTTCTATGGTAACATGTCCTTTTGCAATGTACAATCCTGCAATTTCAGAATCATCCTGATGGGGTAAATCTAGGAGTCACTGACAAGTATAATTTAAAAAATCAGGTTTTTCAGTCCAAACAAGAGAAAATGCTTTTGGAGTTAGAGTGGTAAATTGCAAACCATCAGAAGAGTCTGCCTTTGTCCATGAAAACACCCTTACTGAATTCCAGTATTATTTTGAGTTGTGACAAAAGCAAAGTATCTTTCATAGATGCTTTTTTTTTTTTTGGTACGTTCAGGAGCGGGGGTGTATTGCAGAGCAGTTAGTATTTTACACAAGTATCCCTTTTGGCTGACATACCCTTTGTCAGTGCCACTGGGAGTGGCTCTGCAGTTAGCTGAGTACTGACTGAATTCCACCACCTCTAAAACGTCGTCTGCTTCCTTTTCCCCATGCAACCGATCTCAGGCCATCTCTTTGTAGTGTCTGATTTCAAACATCAATAATCCTACCACAGAACAGTAGTTATTATTTTAATTCCTTAATGCCTTGCAGCATTGCTTCTTGAATCCTTGTACGAACTGTGTGTAGAAAATAGGAGCCATTTTTCTTACTTCAGACAATGAAATGCAAAGCTGAAGCTCAGTCCTGTCAGCTGGGACAGTTTGGGTTAGCTTGGTTGTTCCCAGCTTCAGTTTTGTACTCAGATCACTACAAACCCAATATTTTGTGTTTATTGGTGAGCTGCAATAGCACATAAGATGAGTTATTCACTAACATATTGTCTTGGAAGAAAAATGAACCAAAGTTAATGGAGGGACAAACTTGTGTTGTTGCTCCCTGAACTACACAAAAGTTTGTGTTATCCCATCTCTTGGTCTGTACGAATATCAAGAATTGGTAGTGAACGAAACAGGCAAAACGTTTGAAAAGACCATTGCCATAATTCTATTAACCACAACAAAAAGGTTTGTGATGTATGTAATTCTCATATATCCAGAAGTCTGCATATAGGGTTTAAGTTAGGAGAAAAAACAACCTGAAGTTGGAATAATTCATCCTAATTTTGTAGTCCCTTTTCAATGCCAGAGTCATGCAGAACTTAAAAAGGGGAGCGTGAGCCATGCCTGAGCTGACTGCATGAACACTGAAAGTAATTTAGTTAGAAATATTTTAAATTAGTTTAAATTATTAGTTCATCCAGAGTAGCAGAAATGGCCAAAGGAGCGTAGCGCCAGGGCAAGTTGACTACATCATGACACTGCAATCCAACTCAGTGGGATTTGGCTGCACGAATTAAGGCACCTGCGCTGAGGTAGCTGCATGTGTGAGAGGTGTGTGAGCGCTCTTGGGAATCACTGGGGGTGATTCAGGGTGGTTTGCCCCAGAGCCTACACCCAGCTTGTGTTTCAGCAGCCTAAATGTGTGCCTTCATCCATGGTATCACCTCCATTTCTCAGTCCAAGTGGGTGCAGGTCCCCTCTAGGCTGGGTATCATATTTACAAGTCTCATGTGGGTATATTAGGCACCCAGTACTCTCTCAAAGGGCTTTAACTATGTTTTGGGAGTGGATCAGGGCTTTAATTAGTGGTCAGCTGAGTTACTTCCTTGCCCCTACTGACTGCAGTGAGTAGATGTCCACTAACCAGAATGGAAGTTTTAGCACCTTCATTAGGTGTCTTGATCTTGAACTGACCTCCACGGCAGCCAAATCATGCTAGGAGTGTAAAACAGAAATACAAAATACAATTAATAACAGCAACAACAATACCCCCCGCCCCATCCAAACCAACCAGCCAAAAAGCCAAATGGTCCAGAATTATTTAAAGTTCTGAATGAATTATCCAAATCTTTAGCAAGGTAGGCCAAGGTATTCCTGGAATCTTGTTTCATCTTTGGATGAGGATTATTTAGTGTTTAAGTAGTGGGGTAATATGCAAATCACAAAGCACCTTCAGACAACATGGTTCTGTCTGTGTCCAGATGCCTTCAGCCGTGCCACGTCTGGCCTTCCTTTGAGGAGTCTGTGAGCATAGGCCTGCATTCATCCTGTATGTTGCTTTGTAAGTGCTGTTTATCTTTCTAGTACAAGATTGAATACTCACAGCTGGGAAGTCGGCAGCTTCAGATCTCTGTGTGGCATGCAGGAGCACTCAAATACAGGGTGTTTTTGGGGGAAGTGGTGATTCCACTGGCAACATGGAATTTCGAAGATAACTCGATGCAGTTTTTCAACTGGTACCAGCTCAAACCCAAGGTGATTCTTAGTTTTTGTGCTTAGTTGTATGTACAGAAGTATGTATTAATCATAATAGTGAAACCAATCAAAAAGATCACCCTTCTGAGATCATTGAGGGGAAAAATGCGGTCAATCCAGTCCACTAGTAAGACATGTTGCAAATGTAAACGAGCTGTGAGAATGATGTGGAATACAATGATTGCAGTATTGCAGATTTATGTATGTCCCTTTCTTCAGCTTGAAAAGCCTGAAGATGATCTTATCCAGTATAGTGGAGAACTCCTCGTGTCTGCAAGACTGTCAGTACCAGCCCAGTATAAAAAGGTCCAGTTTGAAGGTATGTGACATTTTAGCATACATTGGCTAGAAAAGAATTGAGATCAGTGAAGGACTGACAGTATGTCCATATAAAATTCCTTTATGGGGTTTTTAACAGCTACTGCAAATGGTGGTTTGTGGTGTATTGTATTTCAAATTAATTAAAATCCAGACATTTGCCAAGTTCATCTTTTTGTTCCTTTTAATGCAAACAAAAGCTGCACATTATAAAGGCAGCAGTATGATGCGCCCAGCTGTCTGGCAACCTTGTGCCTGTCATGTTGCCAGTAAACCTTATTCTGGAGGTGATGCAGCAGTTTTACTACCGAAGGAAGAGATTGCCAATTCAGGGGAAAAGTGGAAGGGAAATGGCTGCAAGGGTACCAGACCAGCACCTTTGGCTTCCTCCAGTGGCTTGATTTTAGAAAGAGTGTTTCACTTGGAAGATATTACATTCCAAATGTACAGTCAGGATTCAGTTTTTGGTTATGAAAGACTTGTGAGGTACGTTAAGTATTGCTGTAGCGTGTCAGAGCAAGTCTCTGCTGGTGGGATGAAATACACACTTTAGGTGGGAGGGACAGGACAACCTCATTTTCCTTACCTCCCTAGATCATGGTGAGGTATATAAAGGTTCAGAGCTCTACTAATGCTCTCTGTGTTCAGGACCATAGCAATAGGTACAGAGCACTAGAATGATGTAATTAGCTGTTGGCTTAATTTTGTTCCCTTTTTGTTTGCAAATGACCCCAAAGTTCCCAGCTTGCTTTCTTCCATTTTTTTTCTCTGTGCCTGCCTGTGCACTGGGTCTCTGCTCTTTGACAAGAGCTAAAATTGAGGAGTGCTATCACACTGTGGGTTTGGCTGTTTCTCCTGCTTCTGACTTTGTTTCAGAGAAATGCTCTGTGTTTACTTTTCACAAATACAACAGAAATCTGTGTTTCGAATCAGAATCACAAAGCAACCTGCTACTCATTGCTTTTTTTTTTTTTTAAGGCATCACACACCATACAAGCAGGTTAAAATCTTTAAAGTGATCCTAATACAGCACTATGAGTCCTTACCTCAGTAGTACTGCTTAGCCATGTTCCTACTTACTCATAGCAGCATCTTAAGCTATCAGCCGAACTAACTGGTTATTTCATGTGATGAATGCTCCTGTTTCAGGAAAGAAAGACCAAGGAGTTCCCAACTGCCAGCTTCAGGTTATGATATTTGGGGCAAAGAACTTGCCCATGCTGAGATCTACTGGAATGCCAAACTTATTTGTTAAAGGGTATGTATGAAACCTAACATTTCAACAGCAAATGTCCCTCACTTTCTGTAGAAAAGTATGTATTAACATGTTTTCATCAGAAGACTGGCATGTGAAAGTGGCATTGTCCACATTCTTAGTCAGATTTCCTTGTAATGGTGATATTTGAGTGTCTGCATAACAGCAGCACTCAGCAGGGTGGTAACGGGTCCCACTTGCTCTTTGAGTCCTGAATGGCACTTCGGAACTTACTGATGTCACTTAAAATAGTAAACTCTAGATTTTTAGTATCTGCTTTTAGATATTAGGATAGGGAAAAAAGGTAGTGCAAATCAAGAGGGTATTTTCATTCCTATTTTCAGTTATGCCTTTGCAGAATTGAATATCGCTTTGGATACATTAAAAAGGAAACTTTTATCCCCTTCATTCTACACATTTTAAAAGAGGAGGGGACTGAATTTTTCTTCAGTGCACTGATAGTTTGTATGTGGGATCATCTTACTTTTTTACTGTCAGATGCCATTGGGAGTAGGATACTGAGGTACACTTAGAACATCTCATAAAGCCATTTCATCTGCTGTGGAATGTCTGTTCAGTGAAAGGGGTGAGCATTTTATCTACTGAAAGGCAGGCTTGGGGCAGCATGGGATAACAGAATGGGGAGTAAAGACTTCCTCAGCAGTCAGTGACAGCGGAGGAAAAGCAGACCAGAAGAGTTTACTTATACCTACATTGAAGGCAGACAAGAAAAAGAGCAAGCCCCAAGATAAACACACGAGGACCATGTTCTGCCTTGCACTTGAGCTGAACTTTTTTGCTGTTTAAGGCAAACCAAAGGGCCCTCGTTGATTACTGCAAATGTTCCATTTTCTGGTTGAGAAATCAGTAACCTCACTGAACTCTCATTGTTTTGGGGAAGTTGTCTTATTCTTCCAGACCAAGTGGAGGTAAAGCGCAAGTCTCCTGTCCTGAAGAAAGAAGCCTGTCCCCAGTGGAAACACTTGTTTGTCTTTGATGGTGTTACCCCAGCTCAGCTACAGCAATCATGTCTACACTTGACTGTCTGGGACCAGTCAGCTTTCAGCTCAAGTGATCAGTTTCTAGGAGGAGCCAAGCTTGGTGCAAGTAAGTTATTTATCACTAAAAATTGAAGGTAATTTGGGAAAAAGTTCATTTACTTTACATTCTAAATAATAATATTTATACTGTTCTGTTTATTACCAGCTGTTATGTGCCTACACATACAGGTCCAGCCCCTGTCCTAAGCAACTTGCAATCTTTGGGCTTTGATCCTGCAAGGACTGATGCACATGTTTTAGTTCAAGTCTGTGCAGAAGCTCGAGGTTGTCAATGAGAACTTTCAGGAAAGTCATTTGGTAGTATGGTAACTTCTAGGGTCAGAGCCTGGCCATGCAAAAGACAGGCACAGAGAAGCTGGGTGGAGTCAACTCATCTAGAACTCTCTATGTATTTTTTAAGAATTCCTTGGGCTGTTTTCTACAACTACGCTAATTTTAAACACTTTCTCATCAAAAGGATGCACAAGATCTAACGATCTAGTAAACTCCAACCTTGCTTATATTTGTGCTTATTATTTTACATCCACAAATCAATGGGAGAGAAGGAAAGTGAAACTTGCTCAGAACCGGCTATTGCATGTCTGAGTTTTGGGCCCCATTCTAACATAACAGTGACCCCCCCCTTTCACAAGTCTGAGAAATTTCTGAGAAACCCTCTGCTCCTTGAATGGGCCTGGTTTAACTGGTAGTTGAGCAGGGAAATGGTGTAGCTTGAAAGCTGTCCGATGGAGTCTCTCACCCCGTCTTTGCTGAGTGTAAGCACTTTGTTTCAGTGTTTGAGACAAAAGGCTCAAAAAGACTGAGGCTCAGTCACTTCATTATGGTATCAATGTGCACTTTGGAGGAGTATTATCACTAGGAATAACTTGGTGCTGTGCAGGCTTCCTCAGGAGCTGCTTTTGATTGTCCTTCCCAACATTTTCCTTTTTTGCTAGAGCAGGGACTACCTGCTTCTGCGTGAAGACAACTATCCCAGCCCTAAGCCTAGTAAAGTGTTACAGTCACTGGAGATGAACTGAAGCAGGTGGTTTCGTGCCATGCTGCTGTATTTAGTGTGCATGCTTGCTCCTCTGCTTTTGGTCATACAACCAAAAACTTTCTTCGCTGCAGGCTGAGAGTGATCTTAGTTTAACAAAGTGTAAATAATGCTTCAAAAGTATAACTGCAATTTATTGCAATTAATCCCTTTGGAGATACAGAACAGCTGAAATTGCTATAAAAATGGGAAAAGCAGGTTGGTTGTTTCCTGGTCAACTGGGCCAGAAGTTGGGTAAGGCCAAGTGAAAAGTAACTCTGTGACCTTTCCTTTTGCTTTTTTGCAGAGGAATCATTTGGCTCTACAGACCTTGTTTCTCAGTCTGTGCTCCAATGGCAGGAGATGCTCCACAGCCCAAACACATGGATGGACTTTATGCTTGTACTGCATTCAAATAAGGAAAACTTTAAATGATGAGAGATCACTGCACAACTTTTCCTTCCCTGTGTGTAATGTTTTAAACTCAAATGGCACATACCTTTCAGGTCTGGGGGGAAGGTGCACTGCAACAGTACCTGCTCCATCTTTTGGGGAACAGACTTATACATTTCGAAGTGTGTGACATTCTGAAGGTTCTGTTTGTGAGAAGTTAAGGTTTTGTTACCTGGGTCTGTGGCTTAATGTATTGTTTCTTCAGGAGTGACAAACTCAGTTTGAAATGCTGACAAGGCAACACCAGCCAGATGATATGCAGTTTTTTCCCATTTCTGGGCACTGCAGAACAGTAATTTAATCCCAAGAATACCTCTTAGAGAAAATAACTGTTACCTTAAGAAAGTTAACATACTTTTGGTCCGATCGTGATTTTTTTTTTAATACATGTTCAGAGAGAATTGAAAACTAGCTTATCTTTAACTACTTGCTGCATGTGAGTGATGCTAACATGTCTGTGCTTCAGAATTATCTACAGTGCAACTTTTACTTCACATTACCCTAAAAACCTCTGGCCACATGCCTTGCAAATGTGAGCTGTATCGCAGTGCTTAAAACCCCTTAAAATGTGTAAATTCTTCCTCAGCAGGAGGAGTGAGGCACCTTTCCAGGTCAGTGTGGTTTTTAAGGATCTCTGTGTCTTGAACTCTTAAGTCCTTATGCTAAGCTCAGGAACTAAAAGTGCAGTAGCACACCTAATGCGAAATGTACCCTGCACAAGAAACACTTGACTCCAAGTCCTTTGTTACTTTGCAGATCTTTTATTTAGATATTTGCTGCTGCAAATTAAAAACCACACAAGATTCAACTCAAGTATCAAGCAGCATAGGTGTTGTAAATGGAAGAGAAGAGCTGACAACATAGTGTATCTCACTTTTTAACAGATTTTCAAGGAAAGGGGGAGATTAGTGGGGAAGGAATGGTCACAAAAATGCTCTCTGCTAGAGAGAATACAACTGTGATATAAACAAGCAGTCCCTTCATTTTTGGAGTCTGAAACTTTAAATCAAACATTTAAAAAAATTAGAAAATTTGTTAGAAAAATAGGCGCAGTAAAATTGTATATATTGGATCATGTGTACATATAACAATTTTTATTAAGTAAAAAATGATCTTTACAAATAATGCTTTAGAGCAAATAATCAGCTGCACTGTATCAGACTACAGTGTTGTTTAGGCATTTTTACAGATGCAAGTCTTATTAAATCTGAAAAGTAACAAAATATACAGAACAAAACTATTTCCCTTTAAACTAGTATTGCATGCACATATTGCATGTTTTGTGTGTATATATATATATAAATACTACACTATAACTGATCAGTAATGAAGCTGGAATGCAAACACAGTAGTGTATTAGATTCCAGAGTATTTGCCTAGTTGTTATGTGAGGAGGGTGTCAGTGTCCCCATGCCACACTTCTGAGCCATCACTGCAGAATTTCTCCAGGTGAGAACAGTAATCAGAAAAAGCCTAATTTCTACACAAAGTGGTTCTGAGGTGTTGTCAGTTCTTTTGTGTGTGGGGGTGGGGGGAAAACATGGGCATCTAGACCAAAGAAGAAAAATAGCGTATACAAGGTACTTGCAGATCTCCAGTTCAACAACCTGTCTTCTCAACTGCTGGACTTTATGATGTAACTAATAATACAAAGGCATATGGCACAAAATTCACCCACAGCTGCTTATTGTTAGACCAGGCTGAATCCAGCACCTGCACAGGACACGTATCTTCAACTAGAAGCACGGCCTATTAAAATTTGTCTTGCTTAAAAAGAGATATGACATAAGGCCTTTTGGCACTAGGCAAAGGCATGAGCAAGGTACCAGGATCAGTGGTATGATGAGTTTTTAACTACACCAAATCTAATAGAAGGTATGGAATAAAAGGGAGATTCAAACACCTCTGGGTTTAGAGAGCATTTGTTAAATGTCATACAGTGACCCCTCCTCAGGAAAAACAAACAAAAAACAAAACACCACAGCATTAAGATCTGCCTTTCCCACAGTCCTGCCTTCTTGTTATAAGCATCATTACATCGCCTCAAACTCATCAATTCTCTGCTTGGTGTTGCCTTGCCGGATCTGCCGCAGCGTCTTGTACTTGTCACGTCCCTGTCGCATGTTCTCCGAGTGGATAATATCATTGTGGGTCCTCTTATTTTCATCTCTAGCCTGGGCCAGCTCATCTGTCAGCGCCTGCAATACAAAAAACATTAAATACAGATTATAGAAGAGAAACTTTTGGCTCACGACGGCAGTGTTCTTTGGTGAGAGCTGATGGTTGTTAGATGACTGGCCAGATCAGTGATATGGATACAACACATGCTTTCCATAAACACTATAGGTGATGTAAGTAATCTCAACACCTGAGCAATGAGATTAATCCTTGTATACCTCATATTTAATTCAAAGTGCCTACAAGAAATGTAAACAAAGAGAAACTATCATGCTCTGTATGCTTAACCAAGTGGTTAAATGACCTGTTTTCCAGAAATGATTGTTTCAATTACTCTGCCTCCTCCCAACATCCTTACCATCAGTTGCCTCTGCACACGTTCATTCTTCTCCGCTTCTGTAATGCGTTTCTCCTCATTGCGGTCGTTCCTGATCCCCTCGCTGGAGAATTCTGCGCTGTAGGCAGAGTACTCAGATCCTTCATCTTGCAAGTTATCATGGACATGGTAGTTCACTGGCTCATAGACAGGCGGTGGGGGTGGAGGCGGAGCAGTCATTACCAGCTGTAGCTCCTCCTTTGTCTTTACCAGATCCTCCTGGGCTTCCTTGGCCTTTGGGAAAGAGTGAAAAAAAATATTTTCCTGCATTTCTTGCTTTGAACCAGCTTAATGAACACTTCAGTGCTTATCCTTCCCAGTTTTATCAATCTACTATGAAAAGCAAGAAAGAGGAATTAAATCCCTGCAGCTGACATGACTGTTACAGTCTTACACAGAACATCTTTTTTCTTTGCTACTGATGCTATAATCATCCACTGTGCAGTGTAGAGGGGATCTGAACAAAGAATATTCTTCCAGTAAAACACAGTCTAGGAAAAATAGTTCTGAGAGAAGCTACAGTTGTCTTTATCCTGTTCTCCATCTGAAGAGCTGTAGGCTGTAAATATGGGTTCCAAAGAGCAAGAACTCAGCTTCCCAAGTTGGCATTTTTAACGCAGTTATGCATGAGGCAGTCAGCTCCCTGGCTGCTTCAGTGGTCCTGCCCACCCCTGCAGCCTGCTGCGCTGCTTACAGGGCACTGGGAGCACCAGGAACTTTGGGCCTTGCATGGCTTAGTTTTGGTTTTAGTGCATCGAATTATTCAACTCTCTCCACCCAGGCACCAGGAAGCCACTAACAACAGGACACACTCCTCAAGACCAGGACCTGCAGTGCAGCTGCATTTGCAGTGCCTTGTCAACTGATACAATGTTTTCAGACATTACATCATGGATTAAATGCATCATTTATACTTGCACCCCTTGCCCTCCATGGCTCCAAGACAATGAGTACATTTTTAGGTCTTATAGAGGCTTCCACTTTGAATGGTGACTGAAGGCTTGCTGGAAGAAAGGTGTTTTGCAGGCATATTGCACACTCATTACAAGTCTGCCCTTCTCTACAGGTGTACAGATGTTTGTCTCCACATGTTCAGAGAAGTCATACAATGCTAAGCACCCCGGTACACTGCTCAAGTGTAGAATTGCAGAGTAGCTTTAAAGCAAATACTCACCCTGATTTGCCACTCTTCAACTTCACTCTCTTTACGCCTCTTTGCCTCTTCAAGAAGTGCAATCTTGGCTGTATACTCTGCAAGCTCTGTAGCCTGTTGAATAATAAAGCTCGAACTATAAGAACTCTTCAAAATAAAAAAACACAACAAAAAACCCCAAACACAACAACAAAACACTGCTGACTGAGAAAAGACCCAAGTGTTACACTCCACTGTAATAAAGACTGAATAGAAAATTAAGAACAAGTAGGTTGCTCATGACAGAAACCAGTGCCACAATGATGCTATCACAGGTCCTAGTACTTCACAGCACCGTTTTTCCCCGGAGAACAACGCTTTGCCTTACCAAAGGGCATAGTAACATGCCTGTATATCTGATCCTCAAAATCACTGGTCTTACCAGCTGCTCCTGGCTCTTTATCTGGTCCATAGTTTGTCTCTCCAGCTCTTCCTTGGCCTGTAGAGCAGCCAAGCGATCAGCTTCCAGGCGTTCTGCTTCCTGCTGGGCTCGTCGCCTTTCCTCCTCCAGCTGAATGGCTCTCTGGATCTGATCCGAGAGCTCTGGAAAAAGACAGTTCAATGCAGTTAGTCCACAAGCCTGGTCAAAGTGAAGGGTTAACTGCACAAGTCACGACAAGCGCTTGACTCCAGCCTGCAATATCCCTTCACTGTGCACCTCAAAGTAATTATTTGCATAATACATTAAGTAACTGAATTTAGAAGTAGTCAGGTGCTCATTATAATGAAATCTTCTGCAAGGTCTTTGCACTGAAATCTGTAACACTGACATGATTCTGCTGCCCTTAATTAACAGTTTACTGCAGGGACCAGATGTTGCTGTCTCCAGTGTGCTAATCTGTGCATTGAAACAGAAGCTTCTGTTTCACTGGAAAGATTTCTTCCCAAAGTACTATTTCTGTTAGGAGTAAAGTACAAAGTTCTTGAGAGCAGAACTCTTGCTCACTGCTGGAAGAGGCCACACAACTGAAACCCTCTTGGCAACAGAGGAAAGCAGAGTTTCTGCCCTTCAGTTCCCAAATATAATACAATCAGCAGATACTATGCTACTTTCATGCTTTGGATGATCTCAGCAGTGCATGTTCATGTCTGTATTTATCCACATAGGCAGATATTAGTACACCTTGCCAAGAGATCCCAGTGTCATCAGATTTAGGGTAGGTGTAGGCAGGGACACATATAACCCTTCTGTGGGGCACAATACACATGGTCTCGTCAGTCAGCACAAGTACTTTACCTTTCTCTGCTTTCTGAGTCTTCACCTCATATTCTTGTAGCCTCACCAGCAGCTCTTCCTTCTCCCTCAACATTTGCTCTTTCTCCCTCTCAATTGTCTCCCTCCTCTTCTTTTCATTTTCTAGTTGTTCCCTGTTAGAAACAGATTTCATGCTTGAAACTCACTTCCAGACCGAAACTACAGCCAGGAAAGCTGGCTGGGCATCTCTCCAAACAGTTCAATGGAAGTGACTGCCACAAAACCAGAGCCACAAAACAAATACATACAGTTTGTTCCTTCATCACTTCAGAATTTTTGCTAAGTTCTGGATATCCCCATTTCATAAAAGCATTTGTATTTTTGTTGCCCACCACGGAAATTTAGAACATCAACTAGCTAACAGATGCAGAGAGAGAAAACCAGGACCCTGTACCGCACAGCAGAGGAGATTTAATTTTGTTACTTCTGTCATAAGGAAAGTTGAATGGGGTATAAAAACAAGAACACTGAGGGAATGAAGACAAACAAGCCACAAATACAGGAGAAAACCAACACGATTTCTTGAATCATAAGCAACCTGCAGCCAGTGGCAGAAGTCCGATGGAATTGCTAATCCTTTTTCCTTGCCTGTAAGAGGTCTCCCAGTGCCCTCTTCTCTCTTTGCAGCATACACACATGCGCCCTGTGAAGGTACCTCCCTTAAACCCAACCATCCCATGGTCTAACACACAGATCAGGTTCTAAAACTCAAGAACCAGGAGAACCCCTCTCTAGCTGTGCACCACCACACAGGAGCCTGCGGCACCTTTGCTTGCACACTTCTCTTGCAACTCAGATGAGCAGGCCAGAGGCCGGAGACAGAGGAGTAACACAATCCTGCTGCCCTGTAAGCCAGAGCTCTGGGGCCACACACAGGCCTTGTGAACATGGGATGGCTCATACCTCACCTAAGCACAACCCACGTTACTGGCTGCTGCCTGGCAGGTACCACTGCCTGCTGAACCTCGGCAGTTTGGTGTCATTTATCTCTGCCACCCTGTCCCCGCTCTCCACAGTCACGCTCACCTTTCCAGTTTTTTCTGGTGCTTCTCCTCCCGGGCCTGGGCTTTCATCTGCTGCACCTCAATGGTGTCGGGCTTCCTGCGCCGCATATACAGTTCATGGTTGCCCATGCAGAGCTGCAGGATCCTCTTGTTAATTCTCAGACGGGGGGCATAAAACACAAAGTCCTAGAAGAGAGACACAGCACAGTCAGTTTTTCAAGCAGGCTTTCTCCTCTCCCAGCTAGCTGCAGACAGTTCATCTTGCCAAAGGCCATTTAAAGGTAGCAGCAGGGACTGCCAACATCATCTGAAGCCAAAACAATTGTTATTTATATTATCCATTTCAAGTCTACATAGAATTGACAAGTTACTCTATTTATTTTCTCTAAAAAATGCTTTTTCTAGAAGTCTCAAATATTTCCATTTAAAGGAAACTGTGGAGTTTGGAAATGTTGCAGAAGATTCTGGGTTGGCAGGCAACCATCTCGGCAACTCACAGACCACTGGTATTGAGTACTTGGTTTTTAAGTTTGCATGGGTTTATGACTGAAAGATAAAGCATGAAACTAAAAATGTACTGCAGATTATTTAAGTAACTTTGTAAAATTGCTTGATCTATTTGAATCAATATTTGAGGCACCATCTGTGTTTTTTCAGAGAAAGAAAAGAAATCCCCACCCATGCAGAAATACCTTCCAGTATCATTCTTTCATCTCCATGGCATTTCCTAGTTGAGTTGGCCTAGGCTGTTACAAAAGCATCAAATGAAAGCTATTTTATTTTCAACCACCAAATATACCAGTTATTTTGAACACTGGGTTGCAGGCAGTAAGAAAACACAAGATATTCCAAAATTTCTGGTTCTGCAAAAAGAACATCCCCAAATTTCTTATTGCCTGTGTTATAACCAAGGTTTTACAGAAACTACACATTGTGTTGGATCTTCTAGAAATCAGCCTGCTAAGAAAGGGATACAGAGGGCCAAGTTCATTACCTGACAATTTTTCTGAGTCCACAACCACACATATGTTTACAATGCAATCTGAACTTACACAGTGAAAAAACTCTGCATCTTTGTGCCTTTTTTGTGTATTATGTGGACAGTGACATGGGCAGTGGCCAAGCTGCCACATTACCACCATAAACCAGTTCCATTCCTCAGCACAACCCCCTGTGCAGTGCCTCGCTGTTAGCAAGAGGTGGAAATAAGGGCACACAGAAGCCCTACACTTTTGCACAGCAGCAGGGATCGTGTTTTAACTGCCTGAGCTCAGAAGCACAAGTTGTCGCTATCTCTGGAAAAAACTAGAGGTCATACTAGAAGCAATGATAAGCGCTCCAAGTACTATTAAGATGAATAGGAATATGCTGACAAAGACTCATTTTCTTCAGCGCATTTTCGTAATTTGCATTCTGAACTGCAAGAGACGCAATCAGCGTGGTGTGTTGTGCTCTCCCACCAAGTTCTGCCAGAGCCATTCTGAGCTGCACAAGTCCAGCACTGCCAGCTGTACCTTCAGCTATTCAGCCAGCCTCTTACTTCTGATAAGTGACTTTTAAAACAAGCAGTTTGGGTACATTATGATGACCAGGTCCTGTCTTGAGGCAAGGTTCACCTATGTGGAAGTAAATACTGAGGGCACGGACAGTGCACTTGCCTTTGTCATTTAAGGCCATGACCAAGGGACAAAACATTCATATAAGAAGATAAAAAAATTGCCCCCCTTTCCTCATCCCCAGCTGCCCCCTTGTTTCATAGAACTGGGAGCATCACAGCTTGATATCTGAAAGAAAACAAGCTGAAGATGTTGGAGTATGTGGGCAGACAGGCCTAAAAATTAAAAAGCTTATTCTGGGCAAGGTGCCCCAGGACTCTACCCATTACATTAGTGTCCACTTAAACATGAACACACAGAATCCTTCAAATTAAAGTGGAGCTTCCAACCCACATCTTGGGTGCACTCAGTATTTTGCTTTTGTTATAATACTTGCCTTTTAAAAAGGAGCCACAAGCATATGAAAAGGTCCAGACAACTTCCTGGATGCTCAGAATTAGTGTCCAGATAAATATTTCTTTTAGGCCTGGCTTTAAACGTAACACCACCCAGAGGCAAAAGGACAATTGAGGGAAGAAACGTAACTGAGTTTTTCAGTGTTAATGGCTTTCTGTATCAGCCTCTTGCAAGTCTCCCATTTCAAACTCAGATTTACTGTTGGGGAGTAGATGGAAAGATGCGACCCATAAACAGGATGTTAATAACTTTGTAATGCATACAACATGTCCAAGGGGTCTTTCTATTGGGAGGAGCATGCCTGACCAACCAGCTTTCTATACCTGAGGAGCTTTGTTGCTTTTCACTAACAGCATCACAAAAAGCAGCTCCTCTTCCCCTACACTCCAGGGTGTTAATCTGGAGGAAAGCCCTGCCACACACCATGTGAGTATCCTTTAAACCACTGGGAGGATCTTTTTCTCTTAAAGAGATTTATAAACCACCACTCTTTGCCAAAATCAAACTGCTCATTATTTCTGAGGACTGGACTTACCCACCAAGGCCAAGTACTGGGGTGGGGGAAGAGAAGGAGGCCTTTTTTAACTATTCCAATAGTTTCACAAGACTGACAAATGAGATCCACCTACACCAGTTATTCCACTTTTATGTTCTCCACAGGTCAAAGTAAGTTGCTAATTCTTCACTAAAATAAATCTGAAAACATGTTTGTAAGTATTGAGAAGCAACATTCACATTTCGGTTTGCCACAGAAATCATATCCTTGCCATTTACCCTGGTATTCAAGAAGGTCAATGAACACCATGGTCCTTAACTGGCTTCTGCTCTTTCAGTGACATGGAAGTGAGTAGTGAGTATTAAGATGTGAAGCCACATGTGTCTATGTAGTTTTGCAGCAGCATTTGAATGACTTTTATGACTTTTTTTTAAAATAACAACAACAACAAAGTTACCCATCTACCTCCATGCACTGAAAGAAATGGGGAGAGGACTAGTCTCAGTCTGTGACTACACAGAAGACTCACAGCTAGCAAAGAATCTCAGATTTAAGCATAAGGCTACCCAGAAAAAAGGACTCTGCTGTTGTAAAATCCTTGTCTTTCTCTACATTAGATACCAACATAAGCCCTTTATTTATGCTGCACAGAAAACCAGACAGCTCCAAATACACCCTACATATTAATACTAAAGCTCATTTTACATCTAGAAATCTGTAGCTTTCTCCTCTCCAAAGACTACTTTATTTTGAGATTAAACAGTATTAGTTGTTCATATGCAGCATTCAGGAATCCATTCTAGATATACTTACAGGTGCCTTCTTGTCAATAGGCTTTATAACAAACTTCTTGTCATTGAATGAGATGTTTCTGATTTCACTCCAGGGGAACCCAATCTTTGGAGTCAGTCTGGAAAGAAGGGAAATATTTTTAAGAGATGCTGCAATGAACATTTTCTTCCCCACATTGCTTCTAACACACAGACTCTGTGGGATGCAACACTTCACATGGCTATCCCAACAGAGAGAAGACAGCAGTTGAACCAAAACCCCACAGGGAGTAAATAGGGAAAGATGTCCAGTCACTTCCCTCATAGTCTCTTCTCATTGTGACCAGCCACCTGATGACCTCCGGCTCTGCAACAGGGATGGTTTCTACCAAAGCCACACACTCAGCTTTACCAAACACCTGTCTTTAGTTCATTTCTTTGAAATCATGACCTAAAACTTCCAGCATGAAGACTTCAGGCGTATGTGCTGTGCTTCCAGGAGGCTTCTTGTACATCACAGGAGGCATAAGCCAAAGTAACTCAGCTGTTCACCACACCTCCCCGCACCCACAGAGAACTCTACCCTGCTGCATTACAGCCAGCCCCGTCAGCTCTGTGCTGCCTTCACTACTAGAAGTGCTGGACAGGCACAAACACAGTTGGGAGAAGCAGATTTCTTGTCTTTTGTTTTCTCCCACAGATTAGAGGCAAGGCTGGCAACAAAGAGCCCTGTTCAGCCCATCCCACTGGTCATGAAGCAGAACTTTATATGTTGGTCATGCAAGAAGCTGTGCCACGTGGCTCTCTCCTACTGGAAAGCAGCCCTACGAAGCAAGGGCAAGAGTCAGACTCCCCACTCCTCCTCGCTGCTGAGGAGTTCAGGTCTGCTGCTTTGGCTAAAATTACTTCTTTAAGCTTCACTAATCACCTGAGATTTTCCTCTGCTTTAATTTCTCTGGACTCTTGCATATAAAAAGCATCAAGTTATTCATGAGATCAAATGTTTCTGAGCTATTCCAGTATTTCACCCTTACAAACCTGCCCAGCTCTGCAGTAAGTTCCAACATTACAAGGACTTGCATATTTGACTGTAACTAATTTATTTAATTCCCCCAACCAAATATTCCAATTTTTATGTTTAATATCACATTATTATTCTGTTATTCTTCTTTTAATAAGAGAGGGTATATTCTCTAGAGAAGGCAGCTCATGATGAAGAATTCTGTCTTAGATAAATGATAATACCAACAAGACATCATCTTGTTATTATCTAACCCCTCCAACATATGTGTCTCTGATGCACACTGAAGTGCTGATAATTATTTCTAGTAAATGGTTTGAAGACACAAGTATTTAATGTTTAGCACTGAGACAAGTGTATATCATCATGGTGAACTACTTGAGCTCTGTAAGAATCTTTTCTATGGAGTTCAATGGATAAGGAAAAAACTGGCAATTTTGGAAGAATGTGCCTCATTATCACAAAGATGGAAAGCTACTACATAGTATGATTTCGCTGGGCCCAAGCACACAACAAAAACCTTGATTAGTTTTAAATCAGACATCAAGAATTAACATCCTCTTCAGAACTCACCATCCCATAACCTTTAACTCAACTGCAAGATTATGCAACTGTGTGTGTGTGCGTATGTAGCATTAAGTAAAAACTGTAATGAAATTTGATTAGACTAAGATTAAGTAATTACTTCAGCCTCTATCATACTGTCTTAAGAGTTTCAACCCTAGATAACAGTTTCAACCCAGTATGACAGACAACTAAAATAATTCACTTATTAATAAATTCTATTGCAGGCTCTTCTTTTTACTGCATTTAAAAAAAAGACCTTGAAAATACCTCAAAGTGTGACACTGACAGACACTGTAGTATGGAGGCTTGCACAACTATAGCAGAGTCTCATTCTGCTCAGGTTGAACTTCAACAATGAAATGGTTGCTTTTTCACCTTTGCCCCAGTCCCCAAATTTTGCACGTACAAACCAGAGGTAAAGTACAAATTACCATTTTTCTAGTCCACATATCTGCTCAAAAGACTTAATTACATAGTAGCAAGAGTTACAGCAGAAACAAGCAATTTATTCCAGCTCTGTATTTGTTTTGCAAACGCTCTTGATAGCTCTTCAGAGTCAAGGGCTATATTCTGTCTGCTTCTGCAGCTCGAAAAACCTGTTTGTGTGACCATGGTTACATAGCAAGACCAGTCATTCAAGACTGAAGTATTACATGAGCGAAACTACTTTTCTTTCAAGTGACACTCCTTGTTTTATGGGTGACAGCACGTATTAGTGTTGCAGAAAAGACTGCATTTCTCTTTGTCATCTAAACAGAAGCCCCAGAGAGTTCCAGTTAATATTTGGGTTGCATTCAAAGCTTTTTGGAAGCAAAGATGTAGAACAGGTGAAATCCCCTCTGTATTACAATGATAGTCTGCTATAGATTAGTGATATGAAACCAAGACTTGGAGGAATGTAGGCAAAAAAAAAAAAAAGCAGCAGTCCAGACAGCAACCCTTCATCTAAAAAATATCTATTTTAACTCCTCTTCAATTCTTAAATTGTGGAGTATTAGAGAGGACTAGTAGGCTTAGACACAGCTGTTCTCATCTTCCTTTTATGTTTACTTATAGATCTAGTCTGTCATTTCCCACCTACTATCCAATTAATAATGGCTCTGCCTTTACCAGAAGGGCTGATTAAAACTATGCATACCTCAGCAAGGCCTCATTTCATTCCTTGTTCATGGTAACTATACAGATCAACTCCTCCCTGGGTTCTGGGTGTTATCTGGCTTCGGTTTCGTGTCCACCCCATAATCTGTCTTTTTTCAGAACTAGGCAGTTATACACCCATCTATCATTAACTTCAGGACAGCAATGGCCTTAGATGTCCAAACACACCACAGATATGTCAGCCTCTCTAGGTTCTTGTATTGTCTCCTCTGCTTGCATACCTGGCAACCTAACTCAAGGAACAGTTTGGTAAACTCTTTAGTTCAGGGTTCAGCTCTGCAACTGTGCAGGATTTACCAGATGGCACTGTATAACTGACATCCCTCTTCATATAGTAGGAAGCATTAGCAGGGCAGGCTACAAAAGAAAGGGAAGTAACGAAAGCATAAATGATATATTAACAAAAGCGTATTTCCTAGCACAGCTTCAACTATTGATTCAAAAGTGGAACACAAGCAAGTTCTAAACTTTGCCCTGATCCTGTAAATGAGAAATATCCCTCGGCTCCCACACTAGCCATCACTCTGGGAGATCAGAAGTGAAAAAAAAAAGGTCTTACTTATCATCCTTTTCATAGATGTTGAGTCCCAAGGCATCAACCCCCAGCCAAAGGTCAGTTCCTTTCTTATTCTTGATTTCAAAGTAGTTGATTCCATACATCTCAAGGTCTTGAGCTATCTTCAGATATTCCAGCATAGCATTCTCTCTGGTTGAGACAGGAAGGAGAGCAGACATTAGCTTCTCATTTATCTGATTACCTCAGAAAGCACAAAGTCCTCAAGAAAAACAAGTAACTTTTCCTAAACCAACATATCAAACACAAGAGTTAAAACAGAACATTCAACATTTGGGATTCACTTTAGGAGTTATGATATTACAACTATGAACACACACAGTACTCTCATTTACAAAGCCCTAGTATTTCCAGACAGGAAATTAGCAACATTCATCTCTTCCAGCACTCACCCTTGTCTCAAGGTACAGTCATTGGGAAAGGTTTAGTACCTGAACTTTCCTCATCTGCCAGTGCACATTTTTGAATGAACTTAAGGTTACATGCACACCTGTACTTTTTTTTTCCCGCTGAGAGTCATCACTGACACACTGTGCCTAGGTCCAGGATTTTCAGGAAGTCATCCAAGAGATTGTTCTCAGCACAAATGTGAAAATCCTATTGAGTTCTACCATGTGATTTGATGTTGGACTAGAAAATACACACCAAGAGTTCCCATACAGAGGTGAGTCTTGTAGTCTGTTTCAAAAGCCTTTTGCAGAACTGCAAGCTGAAGGTAATCAACCAGTGACAAAGTGACTGGCGTAGGGACCAATACAGAACACTTACTTGAGCATGCCACTGTGTTCAGCATGCCACACCTGGATCCGTTCTTCCCACTGCTCTCTGGAGAGTTTATGCTGGTCCATCACCCTACACAAAGAAAGAGAAATTAGCAAGGTTAGACTTTGTGCTCTGCAGCATCCATTGATGTCAATCTTTGCTACAGTCTCACTGAAAAATCAGTCCCACCCACAAAGCCTTACTGAAACCAAGACAAAGACACGACTCAGCCAGTGATGTACTCTGTGAAGCAAAGTAATTCATAATGAACAAAAAAATCTCTGCAACTCCTTTCTGGTCACTGACCAGAGATGCGAGAGCAGTAAGCAGAACACTGCAAAAGAATCACATACGTGCAGACACCAGAGGGTTAAATCAAAGCAAAAACTGGTGTCATTCCTGGAGTTATAAACCCTGCAGTGGCATCAGGAAGTGTAAACTGAAGCCATTTGCTTGATAACAGACACTTATCCTGTGTGGGGATGGACTACATAGCCTCAAGACATGCCACTAAGGATGCACAACCTAACCTTCTCCAGGGATGACACTTTCTTGACTGAATGCAGCTCTTATCTTCCTAAAAAGGAGACTGGTAACTGTCAGTTACCAGCATGGCAGCAATGTTTAGAAAAGAAAAGCTGATTTCAAAAGTATACTTCCTCTCCCTCACCAATCCAATCACAAAAACATACTCTAATATGACAGATAGAAATAAAGAATGAAAACACTCAAATGCATACAGTTCAACTAAATGAAAAAAAAAAATCATGCTTTCAATGAAACACTTTTTATTTAAGTACAATGCAAATTCTTGCCCTGTTAAAAAAAAAAAAAAAAACAAAACAACACAAAAAAACCCCATGAAAATCCCACCCAAAAAATGGGAGAATGCATCAACTAACTCCTTCACCTTTGGGGGATCAGACGCTCTGAATTTAGATATCCAGGCTTGTGCACATCTTTGTTGTAATCTCCAAATTTGGCCTGCACAGCATAGGAGCCAAGAAGCACAGCTGTTTCAGGAGGACAGTAGATCTCATCGCTGAGGATCCCTTCCTTCACCTGCAGGAAGAAGAGCTTCTGCGTGATGTCCTGGATCAGCTCCTCAGCCACATCCTCTGGGAAGAACTTGGCGCGGAATTTGAACTGGAGGGGATTCTCCTTTCTGATTTCTTGAGCAGAAACCTAAGGACAGATGCGACAACACAAATGAGCAGGGTTGCAAACAACAGAATATAATGCTGTTACACATTAAAAGGGACTTGGGGCATTTGCCTTAAGAGGCAAGTGACCGGTAACTCATTGCTGGCATTCCTTAATCATGGCTGCTACTGATACGAGAACAGAGGGGAGATGAATCATGTTTTCCAGCTGTGTCAGTAAAATCCTGCTTGCACAGCAAACCTTGGTCACTGGAGAATGATTTACCATCCTGTATCAGATGGCAAACCCATCCAGTATTGTATGTGTTCAACAGACAACAGCCCCTGACATTACACAGGGATGTCACTCACTGCCCCATCAAGGAAAACTGTTCATATCCTCAGAAGAATGGCAAGTCCACAAACAAGAACACAGAGGCACCTGCACTGTTACAACTGCCCAGCCTTGAAGTGACCCATCTTTCTGATTAGTGCAACAACTGATCCTGCACAAGCGGAGACTCAAACCATTACTAGCCAAGCTGTTCTTCCAAACACAGCAAGAACAGCTGCTTCGACCCAACAAAGTACTATATCAAGCTGCTGCTGTACATCTGACAAGTGCTATAAAGCTTCCTACAATTCACACAGAGAAAAAGGGCAAACTTCCACCATGCCACACCTCATCCAACCAGTTCTCATGGAGGTGACAAAGTTTTCTCTAAAAATAACCCCGGAGTTAAGAAAATTAACGAACAATCAGCAACACCTACAAGGTTTATAAAGTTGCAGCCAATAACACATCAGGAATCAGGGAAGCTTTAACCTTTGTTCAGCAGTTAGCCCAAAGTCTATTACCTTTTTATCAAGCTTCAGCCAAGTCTGGAATCCTTTGTTGTCCACATACTGAAGACCGAAGTACCACACTTCTCGTAAACCTATGGTTTTAACCACCTGCAACATAAAGGTCAGGAAAAAAATTCACTATAGGTAACAGTTGACTTGAGGCCCAGGTCTCCCCTCAAGTCCCACATCGCCAGCAGGTGCAGTTAACAGCATAAATGTACTCATCTGGCATACCTTAATTTCATATTGCAGACAAAGATATACAATTGTTGTAGTAGATGACAGCAATGGCATATTCTAAGCTACTTGTCCCGCCCAGTTCCTAGAAGATGATTCTGGGAACCTGGGAAACTGGGAGAGACAAATGGGGCAAGCGACAGAGCATCAACTGCTCAGCTAGTACCCTGGCAGCAGGTGGGGCTTCTGCTTGCTTCTGTCTACTGGCCCTTCTTAAGACTGTGCTTGACTAAGCGGACAAGTTATTTCCCTCACCAAAGCTGCTGGTGAGAGTCTGTAATGCTGTTAGTAATAACTACAACTAGTTAGCAGTACTAATGGCTCAAGTGCTGCTGCCTGCCAGTCACCAAAGTTTATTTCGCCAGAGAAAGCAGCTGAGGGATGCTTCACACAGCTGCTGCAGGAAGCTCCCTGGGAGGTTCTGAGATTTAAAACAAACTTCAAGTATTCTCAAGGGTATCTTTTTTTCAAACTCATGCAGAGATAGTTTTTGAAGGACAAAATATATTAATGGCCCAACATTAGGACAGATTTAATTTTATTTCATGTCATATATTATAAATACTAACCCCACAAAAGATCCAGAAACACCTTTGTTGACTGGATGGCACATTTACTAGTGAAAATAGTCCTGTTTGGACACGCTCCTTTTCCTCTGTGGAAGAGATAGCCTAACAATTTCCCAGCCTCCTCCTACTCTTGACTGCTTGTTCTTACAGCCCAGCAGTTTGCTGCCAGCTCATCTACCTATTAAGCTGTGCCCTAGACAGAGCTGACATCTGAAAAGATCCACTACACACATATCTGGATCGCTTCCTTCACATTATTTGCAGCATAGCCCCTCAAAAAGTGATGTGGGCCTCAGCATAAGGAGCCAAAATGAGTGGAAGGCTAGAGCTTTTTAAAACTACTTTGCAAGTTAGGAAAGCGTGACAGACTGGAGAAGGTGTAGTTACACAGGCTTCAACAGGTCTGAGATGTCAAACAAGGATCTGTTTCACCCTCCCCATTTACAGTATTGCTGCAGGCGCTCTGGCTGAAGAGCAAACTTGAGACAATTATTTTAGGATACTCAATTAGTTTTTGCTGTAATATCCCTTAGATTTTCTTCCTGGTGACCTAGAAGCCAGTAGTCTGTACCTGGAAGCCAGATCTTCCCCGTATTGGTAAGAGAGAAGGAAAAATGCACCATCCTGATTAACGTGCTGAGAATTACTGTTTGTGTGGCATTGTTGAGTAACAGGCAATCTGTAAAGCTTAGTGGTATAAGCAGACCAAGAAAATTGCATAGTAGTATGAAAAAATGTCACCAAGCAAACACAATTTTTAATGGTAAAGGGGTCAGTGCCTACTAGTTGAGGCACCAAGACAACTTCATAGCTAGACACGGTCTGTCTTAAGTAGGCTATGGTTTATATATTCTACTTCAGCAGCATCATAAGCAACTAGTTATAACTAACTAGAGTTTATGTTAAGACAAAACAACCCAACAAACAAACAAAGAAAACCAAACCCCACAAATTCTTTTAAAAAGAGCTGGGGTCTGCATATACTTCAGCCTTTACTTGACTAAAATTCTTTTTCCCTTCTCCCCCAGAGTGGGTTATTTCACCACAGAATAGACAAGTCTTCTAACAGCTACACATACTTTTAGAGTGGTCAGAACCAGACTTTACTCAATGTAGCAGAAAAGCAGGGGTATGTCGAGTGTGATACTTCCTGTTGCACAAATAAGTGTTGCAACTTTGGTAAAATACGATTGCATACATCAAGCAGTTATCATGCCATTATCTCTGAAGGTCCCGTACAACAGAAAAAATACGCTTCTCCTATAAATCAAGTCAGAAAGCTTGCAGAAGTCATGACCCCTCAAGTTTTTTTCCCAAAACCTCAAGGCAAGGACGGAGAAAGTAATTAAGCTAAACTTCACAATTTGACTATTTGCATTCCAGTATGAAGAACAAAGACATGAATGTTTTAGCCTGTATTCTGGGAGATGGTTTGTGAACTCTGCACAGGTCTGGCTTGAGTGGAGCTGAACTCAGTATTCACAGGTTTCCACTGTTTTCCCTTTTCTATAAAAGGGAGTTATAATTCAACTTACATGCAGGATACACTTGAACTATCAAAGCCTAAAGCACCAGGGCACTGACAGAGAAGTTTTGATTGCTGAGAGCAGGCCAATAAATCATCTTGTGGTTTTTAAAAATAGCCTGGTTCTTCAACGCCCTTTTCCTCCCAGAGTGGTTCTGCAGTTCAAGTTCAGCCACTCCCCATACCTGCAAAAACTTGTTGACTTCATATGCCTAATCTGAGTGTAAACTCCATCCAAGATAAGGGCCTAGTAAAAGGCTTGCACAGCAGAAGTGAAGATGTTAGAGCAGCTGCAGCTGAGCAGTCTTCACCCTTCCTGGTTCTGCACTGGACACTTATATCTTAGGTTTCTCTTGATAAGCAGAAGTGCACTCCAACAAGGTATGAACTACAGAAAAGAATTTTGTATCACAGGTTTTAAACCCGAGCTGTAGGATATAAGGAGCAAACCTTGATGAGGTGATATTCTATCCCTACAGTGCAATAAGTGCTGCAACAAGCAGAGTCTTCAGAAGTCCAGAAATACCTGGACAGCAAACTGGAAGTATCTTGGATCTGAAACATCTTGCCTCTTTCCACATTCTCAGGATTTTGTGCTTCTTGGCTGGAGGTCAAGAGAGTAATTTCTTTTCTGCTAGAGACATGATCCTGACTCTTAACAGATGTAAACATCAGTGAATGTACGGGGGAAAAAAAAAGTCCTTGTTGAATCCTTGTTGTAAGGAACATGGGATGTACTTAGATCAGTCAGTTTAAGGCACTGCTTTCAAAAACCTGGTTTTTAGTAATTTGGATTGCTGTACCCTCAGAGATGAAACCACTGTTCTCTGATTGGGGTTAAACTGGAAGAGACTGGGGGACGAAATTACCCTGATGCGAGGGTGATCAGCAGTGAATGAAGGTTCAAGCACCAAATGCAGGTTTCATACACACTTCACCATATTTCCAGTCAATGAATACTTGATGTTTATCCCATATCAGTAATAATCAAAAGGAATTAAAGTTATATTTAACAATAAACACAGTTCGTAGTACTAAATTCTGTACTGTGGAGTTTGGCAATTATGATGTTTTTGTCTCCTTTCACTATATCCAAGTTTGTTTGTTTGTTTTTTAAGTACTTCTGACTGGAAACGTGCATGATTGCCACAAGGCCTAGCAAGTTCTAGCTAACTCACTGAAATGAGAAATTACACCAAGAAAAACTTAGCAGGAATTAACATTGTTTAGCCAGTTCTGCTGACTTGAGTTAAAGCTCAACTGCCCTTTGCTATCAAGGCAAGCAAGGGACAGGGGAGAAGTGCAAAGGAATTGCCGTAACACTTTATAAACAGCTTAATACATGTAAATGAAGCCTGCACAGATCAGTTCTTAGTTTTCAGGGTTCCAGCGGGAATATCTAGAAGTTTTGGGTTGGTTTTGTGTGTTTTCCTTTTTATGTGTGGGGTTTTTTATTTGTTCGCTGTTTTTTGTTTTAAATTCCAGAACACTAAGTTCATTTTTTCTACTGAAATCTAGGTCTTGTTTCAGTTTTATAAGAGCAAACTACTCAAGAATAAAAATGTTTTACAAGTGGCCTTTGTTTATTTTAGTTGCCTTTATCTGACCTCTTTGTAGGTCCATTTCCAAACAGACCTGTATATTGTCAATGCAGTAGCAGGAAAAATAACAGAAGGGAAGGAACGTGTTGGCTACTCATGCCCTGGGAACATCCAGAGGCAGGCTGGAGAAGTCTCTATGCCATCCTGCTGCACGGGGGCTTCTTACAAGGCCTGCTCATAGAGTTGCTGCATGGAGGTCACAAACCTTTCTGGTTTTTCAGTGGTCTGGCAAACTTAAAACACCTGTGGCAAGTGGCTACCTCCAACTCAGCTCCTGAATGAGCACAGCTATGCCTACACCTTCATCAGCCATCTGAAGATTTGATTCTACAGAATTTTATGCACAGGGACAACTTTAGAATTTAAGAAATAAATAAGAGCTAAGTTGTGTTTCAAAGCAAGTGTGTAAAAAAAATATGCATCTCTATCTATGTTGTCCAGACATTTTAGATCCTATACTATGCTCCATCACCCAGCACTGCTAGGAAGACAAGTTTCACTGGAACATAATGTACCTGTGAGCATTTTTTGCTTATTTCTTTTACTATGATGGAATTTAAAGATCTTAGATTGAACCAGGGCCATTTGATTAGGAGGTGGAGAAAGAAAGAAAGATAGGTTTGGAATTCAGTCTTAAGAAAACACTGTAGTCTGAAATGTACTTCAAGTTTAAAAAAAAGCCCGTACCAACCCTTCACTGACCTGGTCAAACAGCTGTTTGCCTGTCGTGTTTGGCTGGATGGCAAACTCCAGCTCTGCATCCATGGTAACAACTCGAACATTGACCTAAGGAGAAAAACAAAAAGCATTGTTTAAAATCTACTGAAAGCTATTTCTTGGTCTTAACACAGTACTTCGTGTACAACACAGTCTCCATGCTTTGATGCATTACCGGAACCGCTATAATATACACACTTAAGCCCCAGTTAGATTTGTGTTATCACACCAGCAAACTTAATTGAGGTACTGACTTTGCTGTCTTATCCAGATTATTCTGTGGGGTTTCCTACTCAACACAGGATTGGATTGAGCTTCTGGTTAAACAAGAGGACATTTTTCAG
This sequence comes from Patagioenas fasciata, assembly GCF_037038585.1. Lineage (NCBI taxonomy): Eukaryota > Metazoa > Chordata > Aves > Columbiformes > Columbidae > Patagioenas > Patagioenas fasciata. Next base: position 62,343,867 of record NC_092522.1, read on the forward strand.
TTGACCGTTTCCAGGCCTAAAATCCCGTGTAATAAGGGCTCCCACGAGCGCATGGCATAGCTGCCTGCAGGCCATCCCTTGGATTACGAACGACCCTAATGACTAAATTAAATTTAAGACTTATAATTTAACTTCCATTTATATTAAAGCTGGAATTAATCTGAGGTTTTAAAGGCAAAAGGTTGCAGATTATTCTCACAAAGCAATCAGCATTAAGCCAACACATGGTCGTTCTTCCCCTCCTAAAATCTACTCAGCACACAAAAACAGAGGTTACAGGCTGATATACCACAGGGCAAAAGTTCACTAAGACATTGCTGTTAGCGAAGAAACAATATAAGCAGATTTACTACAATAGCAGAAGTAGACTGCAAGACAGAGGTTACTATTTGTAGGCAAGAGTGTTTAATGACAGAAAAAGTATATTTAGCAGGTTATCTGGAGACAAAAGCAGTAACCAGGCTTGCAGGGAATAGCATAAGGACAATCAAAACAGTAAATCAAGAAAGGATTATCTCCCAACTGTTCCAACTACAAAAGACTATATTGCTTGCAATATTATGCTATGTCTCAAAAAAAAAAAAAGAAAACAAAACAAACCCCAAACCACAAAAACACCCTAACACCCTCCCACCCCCCAAAAAACCAAACCAAACAAAACACACACGGAAAAGACCAACAAACCACAACACAAAACAACAAACTACAAACAAAACAAATTAAAACCAAACTGGGATAATTGTGTAGTATAGTTCAACTAACAAGTTAGATTTGTAGTTTGGTATTTTAAAGGAAAAAGAAGAAAAAGTGGACACGTAAAGGCAAGGCTAGACAACAGGTAAACTACACACAGATAATTTCATGACATTTTCTGACATTTTCTAGCATTTTATAAAGGCTACAGAAAGCCAGAGGTAACAGACCAGCAGAGCCTGCTACAGCGGTGGTACTGGTGCCTAGTGCAGATACACCCATTTTAATAAACAAGAGGAAGGGGCAAAAGAGAAATAGAACTGGTGACTGCAAAATCTTGACACTGCAGCAGTTTCCAGCCACTTAATTACATGTATTTAAACTCTAGGGTAAATGTCAGGTAAAACAATGTTACAGTTAACACAGAACTGTGAATAATACAAGTTGCCTCAGTGAGTTTCAGTCAAATATAAGAAATTTTTGCATTCCTTTTTTAATGAGACATGAAAGCATCAAGTGTCTCAGCCTCTATAGAGTTGTTTCTTACTCCCACTTTTTCCCAGATGACAGAGGACCCTCCTATAGAAAGATGACTGAAGGCAGTTTCCAAGTCATGGAACCCCAGAACTAAACCAGAAAACACAACTGCTTAGATGTCCTGTCACTTTCAAGCTGCATTTCTAAAGCAGTGTCCTTTACATTGTGAATTTTTAAAATTCTTCTAAAAGTAACAAGAAAGAACAAGCAAGAAAGGTTTTCTAAAAGCTCCTCTTCCCAGCTGTAGCATTTGGGTTTCATAAGGAAGCACAGAAGTATGCTTAAGGCTTTCTTCCTGTGCCTTAAGAACCAAAGGTTTCTCAAACAATGTTTCCAGCATAGGGGAAATTCAGATACCAAATTCTCAGGAACAGCAAGACTGCAATTTGAAGATGTGACCTTAAAAAACTCCTGTTGCTTAATCCCTCTCAACAATAAATCCCTAATCATATTCTAATCCTTTTCTACCCTCTTCAAGAAAACATATGCTCATAATCCGCAGTTTTGTATTGTGCAAGTTATTTGTACTTCTGGCTGAAACAACACGGTGGGTATAAAATAAGTATCACTTTACAAGATAAAGAAGTTGGAAAGGATGTGCTTACCACTCCTTACCAGAAAACCTGCAGGATGTTGCAGAATTCCAGTTAGTACCAGTACACTCATCTTTTACTTTAACTCCTTAGTAGTTATTTGCTAGTAAGAAAAAAAAAAAAAGTAGGCTCTCTGTATTACTCCATCCCTGAAAGCCCTTCTGGATATAGTCCCCTTTCTAAAGGATCAGCTACAAAGATATTTAATACTATATCCATCTCCCTGCTACCTCTTTTAAGAATTATTTTAGTATTAAGACCAAAAAATGAAGTCATCTGCTTTCTACTTCAATCATTTAAAGCCATAAGCACATAGGAACATGACTGCTTGGTTATCCAAAATCTTTCAAGGACACTTGGGGCATGAGGTAAAGATTAAGTTCTGTGTTCTCAGGGGGCTGAACAACCAGCAGGATAGAGAGCAATCCCCTGCTGTGCCCTCAGTCGAGCTGCTAGCCACACGGCAGGCAGAGCTAGAAGGGACAAAGACTTTAGCAGGTGTCACTTCAATGAGTTGATGGCTGCCTGGAAAAATCCTTCAAGTCTCCTTCCTGCCATATTAAGTCCTCTTGCTTCTCATCTCCAAACCTTAGCCTTGATTTCAAGAAGAACATCGTGCTTTTAACAGTGTTTCTAAATGGATGTCCAGTGACCACTCCACACAAGCTTTTCGCCACAGAGAAGCTAGTAATGAAGCAGGCAAACAGAGCTTAACCCACTTGAAAACCTGGTTTAGACAGTGTGAAGAAATCTTTCTCTGTTAGGTTGTCAGAAGATAAGTTTGGCATTCATCTCTGACCACGTGGAACTCCCCTTGGCGCCAAGACAATTAAATCAAAACCTAAGGTGCTAACCAATTCAATATATTGTTGGGGAGGAAAACAGGGAATAACTCAGATTAACTTCTATTGGCAACAAAAAAGAGCAAGACAGTTAAGACAACTTTCACAAGTGAAGTCCTGCTTAGCGTGCGTAGGCAAGGCAGGTCATTTGTAAGATCCCTACCAAATCTGGCCAAATCCAAAAAGGAAGCAGTTTTTAATTGTTTCAGAACAGAAGTGCTTGGAGTGGGGAGAAGAACACACAGCTGTTATACAAGAAATAGGTTTTTAAATGCACATAACATGCCAAAAATCCTGGACTGTAATACGTAACTTCCTTCTCAATAGGCTGATGCCTTAACACTTCACGATTATACTTTCATGTCTGAGACTAAAGGACTTAATGACAAATAAGGCCTTAGGAGGTTTGTTCGTGTGTACAAAAACACTACAGAATGCAGAGTTTTAATCTTGCCATGTCTTAGGATGCATAAAATTGCTAACAAATTTGATCCAGAAGGGAAAAGAAGTGCTGTTGAAACGGCAATGCCTTTTACATTAAAAGGAAAAAAGAGAAACTTAAGACCTTACTACACTGAACAACTGAGCACTAATTCCACAACTTCAGACTGTTGGGGGTAGACTGTAACATGTCACCTACATTTCAAACTGCAACAAGACAGTGAAAACAAAAATGAAAGATGGACCTGAAGAGAACTTCACAATGTAGTTTAAATAATCATAACACTACAGAAAGCTCTTGTACTAGAAGTTACAGTAGGTAGAATGGGATCTTCCTTGCTTTAGCAGAGCCCTCAAGTGATGCATTTAGTATTACTTTTTTTGTTTAGACAACATCTCTTCTAATGTTAAGTCAGTAGATCAAACCATGGGACACTGCAGCCTTTTGGAGACCATGCATCTAAATCGGAAAATTAAAGTGCCATTTGAAAAACATTCAGAAAATATTGTCTCTTAACAAGGCAACACATTGCCAACCAGCTCAATTTCTCTGTGTAAGATCCAAGACCTAGACAAGGAACAAAATATGACTGCCTCTTCAATCCCTTCCTCTCATAAATGCAGTTTCCATGTGTGTTGGACACTATGCATGCACAGGTAGTATTTTTTTCTAAAGTCTGACTCTCGAGCTACAGCCTGTTGGTCCAGAATCTGTCCCTGTTTGCAGGCAACTTTGAAGTCGACCATCCACCTCCTGATATTTAACTGCTCCACTGTAAAACATCAGGTGGAAAAGAAAAAGGTCCACACAGACCTCACAGTAAGCCACCACGGATATTTTGCATGCTGATGCATGAAATCCAATACCCCTTAAGTTCGCTTGCATAATAAAACACTTCAGTGAAACTATGAAGTTGTGCAAGTCATCGAAAATACCATACAATTTATTTCCAGTGAATCCATAAGATAAAGGGCAGTAAATACCAACTTTTATCCATATACACAGACAAACTAGTACTTAAATTTTTGCATGTCATTATGCACCTCTAAATGCCTCAGACAATGCTCAGGAATGTTTTCTTCCTCTTTCCAAGGAGGGATAAAGACAAGAGCCTTTCAAATTGCAGGTTTACAAATGCTAGTAAAGTATCTTTCCAAGTGGTGGCAATTAGCCCTATGATAATGGAGAAGCCTAGATACGCATGCCTTCTTTCTTCAGTCACTGGATGTCTGGAAACCCCAGGCAAGCAGCTAGTACATGTCAGCAGATCAACCACATAGCACAGAACAAAAATGGGGTTTTGAAGTGCTGCACCTGCACAGCACATACTGTGAAAAACCACGTGCAGGCCTGTCAGGCTTCCTAGCACATACTCAAACTGTATAGCACATGGATGTGCTTGTGCTGAAGGAATAATCATAGCACAGTTTGGGTTGGAAGGGACCTTCCAAGGTCATCTAGTCCAACCCCCCTGCAATGAGCAGGAACATCTTCAACCAGATCAGGTAGCTGAGAGCCCCATCCAGCCTGGCCTGCAATGTCTCCAGGGATGGGGCATCTACCATCTCTCTTGGCAACCTGTGCCAGTGTTTCGCCACCCTCATTGTAAAAAATTTCCTCCTCATGTCTAGCCTGAATCTACCCTCTTTTAGTTTAAAACCACTACCCCTTGTCCTGTTGTAACAGGCCCTACTAAAAAGTCTGTCCCCATCTTTCTTATAGGCCCCTTTTAAGTACTGGGAGGCTGCAACAAGGTCTCCCCAGAGCCTTCTCTTCTTCAGTTTGAAAAACTCCAATATGGCAGTCTTAATACATAAGAGAAAGTAGTGGTATTAAGAATATTATTAAGAAAGTAATAGCGTTAAGCTTGCATTCTCACTTCTGCAGGTCCGTGCACTATTTTTATTCTTCCACCACACAAACAATAACTACTACTGTACTTGTAATACATAACTGAACAAGCTTTTTGCCCTGAGTTGCAATGCAACTGCATAAACAAAGTAATTTCATTTCAACCTTAGCAACCAGAACTGTTCATAGCTGTGTGGAGTGATTAGGCACCTGTTAACAGGAAAAGCAGCATCAGAAGGGCACTGAAAGTGCTCTCTATTTTTCCACTTTCCATGCATTACTGTTTTTTTGGTTCCAGGCCAAATAGCAAAAACTATTGTGCTAGTTGACGGATTAACTGTAGTCCCAGCTCCCGGAAACTGTTTTGGGAAAGTTTTCAATTTGAATTAAGGGGAACAAAACAAAACAACCCAAAATCTAGAGGCTCCAGAGCTCAGAGCTGACCTGCTAACACTTCAGCATCTGCACTTCTCTGTCCTCCACAAGTTACTGAAGGCAACAGGTTCACAGGTACAGAAGGCACAGTTCAGAGACTGTGGAGGGGAGATGACAACTCTGGGAAGGGAAGTAGCTTGAATAACACAAGAAACTGGAGAGATAAGTTCATTTTATTATATTATTCTTTAGTAACTATAAACAACAACATGTACATCTCAGCCAGTGTGCTGATTTGACTGAAAATGAGTTAATTTTCTTCATGCAGTTATAAACATTTTTTTTCCATAGCTAGTACAATCATTGTTTGAAGTTAGTTTGAGAACAAGAAGATAACACCCCAGCACAGAGTTAATGTTTTTAATTGCTCTCGTCTGAGAGCCAAGGATTTTTTAAGCACTCCATCCACAGGTGTGAGGTGGCTAGAAAGGGGGGCATAGATGGGGCAGAGCTTGACTGACATCCACACTGATCAATAAGAGGATTTCATCCCATTAGCATCATCCTTCATATTTAAAGAGAGTCGGCATCTTCCAGCTTCCTCTTCTCTTTGCTCTCTTTTTGTCACAGTCAGGATGGAGACCTGTTTGGGTGAGTCCTGTTTGGGAGTTTCTTTGGTTTGGCCTTTTGCCGTCCTGCCATTTTGCAGAGGCCTCTGGGCCTTTCTGCCTTTTTCTTTTCTTCTCTCTGTGGGATGGGCTGTTTAGTGCAGACAGAGTTTGTGAGGAATTGCATTGAGTATCTTTTATATTCTTTTTCTATTTTATATATATATATACATATATATATACATATATATATATATATATATATATTTACTAGTAGCATATGAGTACTTTGTTATTTTATTAAACTGTGTTTATCTCAATCCAAGTTTCTCCCTTTTCATTCTCTCCCCTATTTGGGGGGTGAGGGAGAGTGAGCAAGCAGCTATCACGGTTATATTGCTAGCTTGGATTAAACCACGACAGCTAGTCATTCGGTTTAGTTTTAGGTAGTTCAACAACGAACGGGGAGTTGGACTCTACGATCCTTATGGGTCCCTTCCAACTTGAGATATTCTATGATTCAATGTCAAGAACACAGCACTTGCAGCCAGTTCTGTTTCTTCTCTGACAGAATAACCTGCCTGATGGATCAAATCTCATCTAGTAACATATTTGATATGGTGCCATATGACCTAGGCTAGGTATACAACAAATATGAGCCATGTGAAATCACAACTGAATGACAAGCTGTGCACCTAAATCCTCCAAATGTCTCAAAGAAGGAGACAGTGTCATGAGTTTCGAGTCAACAATCAGTTCCATTCACTGCTGCAGGATTGCCAAAGCAAATCTCCCAGTTGGGCTCAGCATTTTCCTCTTGCTGGAGCAACTGCAGGGACACGTATTCTTACTTGTTCATGGCGGGTCAAGGCCTTGAAAGGGGGATGTGTGTGGTGGGGTGGAAGGAGTAAGAAAATGCACTGAAGTGTTCTCATGATCCCTGTAAGTCAGAGTGTACTTACAAGTCCACAAACAGCACCCAGTCAAGAACTAAAAAACTGTTTAGGAGAACTGGGGTAGAACTCAAAGATCTTAGTAGGTCTGAGAAATAGTGACAGGTGTTACACTTGGAGTAGTGACAATGGACAAGAGGCAGACAAAGACATGAACAAATTACAGGCTTGCAAACAATAGGCTACAGCAGGACTGTAGACAAGGATGTGGTCTATTATAATCCCCAGAAAAAACAATGTTTCCTGGTGTGATGCTATTGCATAGAAGGGGAAAAAAAAAAAAAAAAAAAAAAAATCACATTCTTGCGTGTATTTGTCAGCGGAAGCATTACAGGAGGTGACTGTTCTGTTCTGCTTGCCTGATGACTTGCCAGCTGGAATGCTGTCACCCAAATTTGAATGCTTCTTTTGGAAGGGAGCAAGTTAATCAAGGAAAGTGTACACTAATCTGGAGGTCAGGTGCTTTTGGATTCGTAGAGTTTTTGTTGTTGTTGTTTTGGTTTTGTTTCAAACTGGAGTTGATTTCTTAGCGTGGTACTGATCACTTCCAAATGGAAGTTGTATGAAACATGAAGGGTTTATAGAGAAGACAGCAACTTTTAAACCCACAATGAAGAAAACACTAAAAAGCCCTCTTATTTTGCAGGCTGGGTAACAGGAAAAGAAACAATAATTGCTGGAGTGGTAAGATATTGGGATACTACATAACCACTTCCATGTAGCCTGGAGACAACATAGGTTCAAGTCCTAGACAGTGCTACATTTTTATGATTTAAGGGATCTCTAAGAAGCTAAAATGAGAAGACAAATGACAAACCTACAATTTCTCTTCTGTGGGAAGGAGAATCTGATTTCTGTGACAGTGGGAAAGAGATGTACAGCACAACCCTGAAGAAAGCCTTTCAGTACCAACCACATGCTCCTCCCCTGCTCCCATGCCAGAATCCTTTCTGCACTCCCTTCCCAACACCGAGCATTTCAGAAGGGGCAGTGGCAGGACAGCAAAGCAGTCCTGAGCATTGCCTTCCACACTGCGCAGCACACAGTCTGCTGACATGGGAGAAAACAGCATCATCAGTTCACAAAACATGAATAGGGGCCAGCCTTGCTGGCATTCACTTGACTGACAAAGCAAGCCCATTGCATTGACTTAATCGGCTCAGTTTCTCAGCATACTGTCTTAAATCAAGGAGACCTGACTGTGAACTGAAGGATGTGTTCCATTTCAGATCTCATTGTGTTAAACATTGCTTCCTCATTGCAAATAAAGGGGAGCATTAAGTCACGTTCCACTGGAATTCCTTCGAGTCTGTGAAGCAGAAGTAGGTCCTACTGCACTTGCAACAGGTAAAATTAAGAGTTGAATAGGCAGGTCTTTGCTCCTTAAAACCTTCCTCACCTTCCCATGACAGGGGTAAATTCCACTGAGGGTAAGTACAGTTGTATATAATAATCTAGAAAGCTAGTAGTTGCTTCAAAATTGTCCAGCATAGTTGTTAGCCTTAACTACTAGACAACTTTAATGCAACTGCTTGTACAACCATTTGTTTTTCAGTAGCAATCCTCAGTATTTCAGGAGCAATAGCTATATCAGCTATACTTAACTGAAATGTCTTAAGTTTACTCTAGGCAACAGGAGCCCAAGTATTTGCTGCTCTCATGTAATGTGACTAAGCTTAACAACTTACGTGGAAGCTTTTCTGAAAAGAGAAGCAGTACTTTGAGGAGAAGCCAAGAATAATTTTGAAAAGAAATCTGAAAGCCAGATATGAAGCAGGGTGAGGGGGAGGCTCATGTGGGCAGGAAAACCTTGAATACCCAGGTCTGAGGAGTCATCCAGAAATTCCAGTTTTACCAAAGCAGGCTGAATTTTCAGAACAAACTTCCCCCTCCCCAACAGCATACACAAAGACATCACAAGTAAGCCAACTCGTTGAGTTTGCTTTTGCAGCCAGATCACTTGTCTCTTCTTCATGAGACAGCACAAAACCTTCCTTCTAGTCAAACATGAAAATAATCCCAGAACATAAATTCAAACATTTTCAGTTTATTTGTGCAGAAGAAGATGCCATACTAAATTACACTCCTATCTCAGTTCCCTTAACCAAAGCCTGATATATCTTCTGTCAGCATATAACTGCATAGCAGGCATCTGCGTGAAAAGCTGAGAAGCAGCCATGGCTGCAAATCAGTTCTTTATCTTTGGTCAAGCAATAATGCTGTGCGTGCCAGACCATGAAGATTTCACGCAGGTGTGGCAAGTGCATGTGACCCTGCTTCTCTGACGGCACTGGCTCCCAACTGACTAGACCTTGGTCAGACATCCAGTGTTCTCCACCCGTGGTCAGCTCTGTACAGCTAGTGTTAATCGCTCAGTGAAACAGTAAAACCAAGCAAGCACTCTTCTGAGACAAAAGACTTTTTCACCCACCAAAGTTTCACCCAACTCTTTCCTAACAAGCAAACTGCATCATTCTGCCTCGAGTTAGGAAAAAGTTGAAAAACTGAGAGACAAAGGCCTTTTAAAAATGTTAAAATCCAATTTTTAAGTCTAAAATTTCCTAGAGACAGCCCTGTGTTCTGGCAAGACATAAAGCAATGCAGTTTAAGCCTGAAAGGCCTCAGGATATTGCCTTTAAAAAAAAAGCCCTGTACACTTAGGGAGCCCAGATGTTTTTCATGCAAAACACTTGCTCTCACTTTCTTTGAAAGAGGTAGGAATGGTTTACTCTGAACACAGACGAGGTTAGGAAGTACCAGGAGGGTTTATGGTGTTCTGTTGAAATACATTAACATTCACTTTAAAGACTCTCTGATGCTGTATAGTACTCCATTAGCATTGCCGGAGTATCTGTGTACAAGCAGCAGTCTGTTCTTCAGAGAAGTAACACACAGCCAGTGACAGCAGGCTCAAGACAGCACTGCTGCTGGATGAGCCATTTGCCCTCAAAGGATGTCGGGATGGATTTAGGAACACAGGCTGCAGCAACAACAGATCTTTTGTACCTAAAATATAAATACAGAGGGAAGCTACAGGACACTGGATCAAACTCCTTCATACACAGGCTGTTTTATCATGACAGCTGTTCATCTAATTAAACATAATGAAGTTGCGAGACTAAGGCTTTAGACATGAAGTTTGAAGAAAGACCCCAAAGCAATCCTCAAATAAGCTTTATCTCAAGAAGTCACTCCGAGTCCACAATGAATCAGACAAACTTTTGTGGTATTTCATCAGAAACATCAGAATGGGGCCAAGTGCAGATAATAAAAAGGTTTAAGACCTCAAGGTTTACTCTATTTAAGAATCTTTTAAACAATTTAACATCTCCAATATTTATGTGAATTCGCTACATGAAGTAATATGATCTTTCTGCAATCCTCACAAGGGAAAACAAAATAAATTAGTATCTTATAATCTTGATCTAGAACACAAACACCATTTCAAACCTCTGTTTGGCTTTTTCATTCTGAAACAACAGGCACGCAACAATTTGTGCAGAAGCTGAACTTTGTAGTACCAAGGTACAACAAACAGGGGCAGGGTCTGAAGGCGTGAGTAACCAAAATAAAAAATATAATAGCCTCAGAGCTTCCCCTGAATCTATGCACCAATACTGGTTCCTTTTATTCCAAAGCTTATGCAGAGGCATAGCTTCTAGAGAGCAACTTGCATGGAAAACCCAGAGCCATTCTGAAGAGTTAAAAGCCTGACACAGACCCACCTAGAGACCAGGCAACAACACAGTGTGTCAGTGCAACGCTGCTGGAAGAGCAGCACGTTATCCTGGAGCAGGACAGGCTGTGTGAACAAAAGGAGACTCTATGACTTACTCTCTCACACGATTATGCCCTGAGAGTTTAAGGGGACCAAGAACCGAATGCTGGAGAAGTGTTCTCAACAACTGTATTCCTCTCAGATGGAGACATCACAGGATGCAAAGCACTATTTTCATGAGGTGTGAACTGAAAAAAAGCTCAAGGATGTTCAAAGGCATGGAATAATTTCCATGCAAGGATCAACTAAGCTGGTTGGGACTTCTCAGTTTGGAAGAAAATTAACTGAGGCTACAATGTAAGAGCACGTAAGTTACACAAAGAGCATGGACAAGGACCATGTGTTCATTGCTCTACCCATAGCATAATTACAGGGCATCCACACTCTAAACAAGAAAAACATTTTTTCAAATAGTGCTCTAGCAAGGAGTTTCGTAGATAACCTTCATATTGTTTGGAAAGTTATCTAGGACAGCCTCTGTTGAAGCATACTGTGGATGCTGGAGTTCACATGGTTTCAAGGGGAAACAGGACAAGTTCACAGAAATCCATTTAGTAACTCATTATGTAGGAACTTTCAACCTCCAATACCTCAGCAGCTCTGAGGAATGCAACAATGCATGTCTTTGAAATGCTCTTCCTCAGGCATCAGCTTTTGGCCAACATCGGAGCTATACACTTAGGCTACAGGGGCTTTCTGCCTGACCCAGCAAGGCCAGCGCTGTTCTTACAGAAGTCAAAGTGCAGAGGGAACATGAACTCCATTTACTTAAGGAAAAATGGCAGAGTAACAACTCACACAAGGCCCAGTAATTATGTAAGTTCTTTCTGTATTCTATATATGATTCCATTTGTCAAAGAGGGATTTACTGATTCAATACCCCACCCTTCTGTTTCACCTCTTCCACAATCAGGCTTTTCCATTTTACCTCATGGACTTCATTGGAATGTACCATGGGGCATTCATGAAATTTATGAGTGGGACTATGTGAGGTGATCACCTCTGATAGCTTGATATAATCTGATCTACGTCCAACACACTACAATGCTTACACTTCCCAACAAAGTACTTCAAACAGTATGCAACAGGTACTATTTGCTCCTAGATAAAGGTAGGTCATTGCAAGTCCTGGAATGTCACCTAAGCACGAAGAGATTGCTCTTGAGAAGTTATAGATCATACAGAAAAAATTATTGTGAGGGGGCAAAATAACCCTTCCAGAGCCCTAAAACAGCCTGTGGGCTTCTGAGATGAAACTCTTCACAGGCCCTTCTCTATAGAAGTGTGATGGCAAACAAATAAGCACCAGTGATTCCAAAAGTGTGCCCAGAGCACAGTGGGGGCTGAAAAAGTAACTTTCAAAAGTCTGACTGCATGGCTGTATCAGTTTTTAAAGGGGAAAACTATTCTCTCCCACACAAAGATCACCAAATATCAATTATGCAAATCCACCCACCAATTCACACCATATACTTTGTGCACCATGAACTTTCTATAATCGCTTATCTCTTACAAAGACAACAAGTTAAGCAAGCTAAGCTTTCACAATTAAATTGTATTCAGCTAAATGTTAAAGAATAACTTCAGCTCCCACAAAGAACTCTGAAGCCCAGATCTTACAGTACAAACTTTGAAGTCCTCTGCTGGACTGCACAGGTTAACTTCAGGCACCCCAATACAAATGTGAGATTCTTTATAATCTCTACAGCTTCAGGTAGGAGGCAGCTCACACAGCTGCTCTGTGCACCTGCAGAACAATGGTCTCTTGGTGTAATGGAGGAGCTGTAGACCCATTTCATAAGCCTGCTCAAGATTCATCAACTGAGTGTCCATCCACTCACATCCCCAGAGGAGCCTTTCTCACTCACATTCCAGGCTGAGGTTAGAACCACCACAGCAAACAAGGACATTTTAATGCAAAAATTAAGAGGAAGAGACCATGATAGCAATGCTTCTGAGCTTTACACAACAAAAATAAAGTGGGAGAGAGAAGCAAGTGCACAATAAACGTCTCTCAAACAGGGAAATTCCCTACTCCCTTCTTGAAGCTAGCAGAAGGCTACAGACCTTGTGTTGGGGTGGCAGGACAGGAAGTAGCCAAATACAAGTCCTTGGTCATCAAGCAACAATTTATCTCACTTACTCAATTACAAGATGAGAATCGTGCATTTTAACTCTTAGACCCAGGATTTTTATTTAACTGGCAGCTGAAAGTACCAGGTGCTCATCAGTTCCAGCTGAGCACACAGCTGCTACTCATGCTCTCTCAAAGATGACAGCAGATGCAGAGAAAGCAGACAACTTCTTCCCCACTACACAGTAGGAACTAAAAAGAGAAACAAAATCTCAATCTGAATAGATGAGCAGCATGGAGACAATAAGGTTAGCTGTTACACTGAGCTACACCGTGTTTCCAGCCTCACATAACAAGAATTTTCTCCTTTTTCTAGGGGAAAGGATCCCATACGCTGCTCAGTAAAAGCCAGAGACTTTGGTTGCTCCTGCAAAGAGCTATACTTCTCAGCTCACAGACTAAATGTTACCTAATGCTAAAACCAGGCTTCAAAGCAAGCACACAACACAGCTAAAATACATTACTTAACACAGTGTGCAGCGTGGTTCAGTGATCTTAGGCAGCATTGCCTTCCTTCAAGGTCAACTGAGTGATCATGGGATTTACAGTGTGCATAAAGCTCTTCAGACACTCTGTGCCAAACAAGAACAACTCTGATGTGGGAATCTTCAGTGGTCATCAAGAAGTCTTATTCTCAAAAAGTCCTGACATACCACAGCTTTTTTTTTTTGTGGACAGAAGACGTTCATGTGGGCGGAGGGAGGGAGGGAGGGAGAAGAACAGGAAGGCTTATCTCCCCCACTCTGCTCTTTAAGAAGGCTAAGAAATTATTTAAGTAGTGACTAACATAACAGTTAACACCCTTGATATTTCTGCAGCAGTTAATGTCCCAAAGCACACTGCCCTCAGAAATGCTTACTCAGCTCATGCAGTAATTCAGGTTTTTGGCAGAACCCTGAGCTCATTCTCTTTAAACGTTAGTCATCTATGAACTACTCCCTAAATTCACTATTAATAGAATCCTCCACCTTCCTTTTGCAGCTATGAGTGGGAGTTATCACATTTGGCAAATGGAAGCTCCCTTACATTTCCATTTTGCACCAGAGTATACACCTCCTGGTATCAAGTAAGTACACCAGACTATCTGATGTACTGTAATTGGTACTTACAAGGAAAGAATTAAGATTTTATTCCTGACCAAATCTATAGCTATTCATAAGCTAAGAGTTATTTTAATTAATTATGAGCACTTCAGGATATGAAAAAATATTTTTCAGTCCAGTTAGAGCAATCTACTGTGAAGAACCCAGAGATATACCTACTATGTGTAGTTAAAAGATATCCAGTCAATAATAAATTGGGAGAATCTGGCAACAATTAGTATTATTTTTATTTAGAAAAAAAATCCTGTCACTATACTTGGTGTCTCTTTGGCATGGCTTATCATAAACTTGTCGAATTTTAATACCATAATCTGTTCACAGACAGCTAAGAGTTCTGCAGATGACTTGCATGCTGCCTTCAAGTTCCTTTTCCAGAATTCATGTATATTAAACATCAAACATGTACGGAGGACTCGTCTAACGACTTAATGCCTAGCACACACTAGCACATAATTAACAACACAGGGCTGGGAAAACCTTTTGAGTCATCAGTTCCAATTCCCTACTCCTACAGACACCAGCATCAAGTTGTATCCTTGTCAAATTTTATCTTACGGGATGTTAGGTCTTGGAATAGTCTCCTAATAAAACCAACAGGGCGAAGGGTGGCAAGGGGGAAACCCCATCCACAAAAAAAAGTCCACCATGCTTAACTGCTTTGATGTTTAAAAGTCTCTTAAACTACAAGTTCTGCTTAAAGCGGTTCTTCCGTCTCTTTTGCATTTAAGCCCCTTACATTTTTTTAGCAAGTGAAGTGACTTTTTAAATTCTACCAGGCTCGGCTAGCCAAGTACCATCTTATCATGAGGTGGCTTTCTGCCTCTAGTCACCCCAAAACCCTTCTCTAAGTTCTGCTTTGAATTTGTGTCTCTTGGACACAGACACGTGCAAACTATATGCAAGGAAAGGCTTCATTTCTTGTAAAGCTTTAAGTCTCCCCCCTGCCCCAAGACGAAACAAACAAAAATAATCCACCTTTGATAAAGTAACAGAGAATGCTGGTAGGTCAGATCAAATTAACAGCTCTACAGACCAGAGATCATGTTTCCTTCTTCTCCTGTAAGCAATGTTCATTAGCCAACAACTGTGCTGCTCTAGCCACAATTTATTAGATTGGTTTGGTTTCCAAAAGGATATAATTCAGCTAAAGCACCATCCATTCCATGAGTCAAACAGAAATGAACTAGGAACATGCGTTTAGGAAAAATGCAGAGAGCACACAGACACTCCAGTAATGAAACGATGCAAGGCTGAGCAAATGAGTTTATTTAGTATTTCACGTGTTTTCAGATAGCACAGCAAGATTTGGACAAGATGACATCTCTTGCATTTCCTTACATAATAATTCATCACCTGTGAAGCCTAATGAACCACTGTACAGACAAGATGGAAATTATGTACCTGAACTGTTGATGAACTCTCAGCCATACCTTATGCACTGGGTACAGCAAGTTGGCTCACCTCTGAGAGATTTTGTTACTTTTTACCTGGCATTAAATTATAAATTAACACTTGCCTATATTAACAAATATATTTATTTCAGAATTATTTTCTGGACTGTTGCCAGAATTTATTTTAAGCAATGTAGACATGCATGTGATCAAACTAATTGTAAATAAATGCTGTCACAGAATTTGTAATACAATTGGCTTTCTAGCACTTCATTTTTATACTCAATTAAAATACAAAATCACTAATGTTCTAGTGTTAAAGGACTTCATATTTGTTTATTGTGAAATAATAAATCCAAAACACTATCTGTAAGGTTTGTGTGTGCTTGCATATTTTTGGTAAAACGAGCTTCATGTAAAGGTTTGACCTTAGAGGGCTTTGGGGGACAGTGGAGGGTGGTGCCAAAGTTTTGCTTTTGTTTACAGGGCAAGATAAGATGACAACTGATGATCAGTTTGTCAAACTTCACCCATAGCAGCATGAAGCCTGCCAGGCAATATCATATGTACTTATGCCAAGCAAACAAGACACATGCAAACAAGTGTAAGTAATAAATATTTAGTACCCATGTCAAATACTCATCAGAAACTAAAACTGCCTGTGTGTCCCCAGAGTTTATGTTATCATTCCTCACACATGCCAAAGGCTGCTATGGTGTTCATCCTGAGCACAGTTCTGCCTATGAAGTGACAGCTTTACATCCTCCCCCCTGCTCCCCACAAACTGACAGGAATCCTATTTAGCTGTATTAAGAACAAATGAGCTGGGTTGGGAAGGATCCAAATCCTGTCTCAGTCTGAAGCAGCCAGACCAAACAGTGTGTTTTATTAGAATAACAGCTGCAAAATTCCTCTTTTCCATTTACAGTAAGGTGGCAGTTAGCCCTACTGAACAACAGATTAAAAATAAGTGCTGATATTGTACAAACTATCAACACAGAGTCTTGTCCATAAATCCCAGACAGCACAT
Source organism: Patagioenas fasciata (assembly GCF_037038585.1). Classification (NCBI taxonomy): domain Eukaryota; kingdom Metazoa; phylum Chordata; class Aves; order Columbiformes; family Columbidae; genus Patagioenas; species Patagioenas fasciata. The sequence goes on from NC_092522.1 coordinate 62,360,197, forward strand.
CGCATCTCAGAAATCATGAGAGTGCAACTGTACTTCCCCACCGGAAGGTGGTTTACACCATCTACCTTTATTATTCACTGGCTAATTAGCCCAGAAACAAACAAAAATCACCATCTGTGAGGGATATATGAACATAGCCATGCCAGGTAAAAGGATTAATGTGACTTTTTTTTTTTTTTTTTTTTGTGGGAGAGATTAAAGAGTTTTTCCACACCTATCCATAGCTTCCAGTACGACTTAGTCTTAAACCAGGATTTCAGATTATTCTGACCAGGATATTTCAAGAAAGCACTCTGTAATTAGCAAATGGTTAACAAGGCAGAGAGAGATTTTTCACACGCAACCTTTTATATCCATGCTTGGTAAACTGTGTATTTTCTCTCCCACCTACAGACAGGTCTCGTACTGATGAAATACACCCAGAGAGACCAAAGACTTCACAGTTCTTAAAAAGATTGAGTGCATTTTTTTTTTGTAGGTTTACAGAAACGCAACATAACTTAAAAAAAAAAAAAAAGAAAGAAAAAAACCTGCATGCTTAAGTTAAACTAACTTCAATGTTATGGCGGTAAAACATCAATTGCTTATTACCATAAAGATAAGCTTGTTTACTCCCTATTTCACAGGGTATAGCTAATACTCATGTAAGTCCTTTACTGCACTGCATTTAAAAAAATATTGCCTCTACTGAAAATAGATAGCAACAATCTGTCCTGATTATGCTCTTCAGAGTTCAAAAGTGCATCTACTCCAAAGACTGCTCAAAGCTTTGCATTAGGCAGTTAGCTCCTCAAGGGAATTGTTCTTTCTAACTAGCAGAATAGTAGCAGATTTTAAAACCAAACAAGTGAAAAAGTCCCACTGGAAAATCGAGGGGAGGCAGTGCCAAGAAAAAAAAGGAGGGATGAAAAAGAGCCAAGTTTGAAGATAGACAAGTTTGCTCAATTAAAAAAAAATAGAAAAAGAAGAAATAGGTTGGATTTTTTAAATATATGACTGTTAAAGACTCCTGTGGAGAACTACATGAAAAGTTCCTGGCGTTTAGTTTTTAGATCATGAAGCAAGGGAAAAAGTTTCTCCTATGTTTACAGAGACATACAGGCTTCCTACAGATACATACACAGGCCATACAAATATCAAATGGAAGCCAATGCACTTTTACCATCTCTCGTAAGTGGGAGTGTCATAAAAACCTCTTAAGAGTTGCCCGGGAGGTCTGTATGTTTCCAGTATGGGAGTACTGGCAGAAGCAGCTGTAATCCACCGTTTAATCTCTCCCAGCACAGATCCGGGGGTGCGGAAGGCGAAGGGCACCCCCAGCCCGCCCACGGCCCCGCTCCCACCGCCCGGCCCTTCCAGCTCCGGCGCAACACCCGAAGCACACCCGCCGAGCCGCTCCAGCTATTCCTCCTGCTTAAAGTAGCCGCTTATTTGGTTCAGGAGCGTCTCCGTGAGCTAGGGGGTGCCCGCCGTTGCCTCCTCGTACCGCGGAGAACTCCCACCGTAAAGCCTCGTCCCAGTACACGGAGCTCGGGCTGTGACCACGGCGGGGACTCGTGCTCAGCCCCTCCATCGCGGAGGCGACAGGGCGCCGGGAAAAGCCCACGCCGCGGCACCAAGAGGTGCCCGCCCAGTCAGGCGCCCGAGCTCGGGCGAGCCCCAACACGGCCCCGCAGAGCGCTCTCCTCCCCCTGCGCCCCACTCACCGGCTTCGGCATTTTGAAGGCTGCTGGTGTTTCTCCTGCTCCCAAGACAAACGTTCATGCAGCGTCTGCCTCGCCTCAGCCAAGCGCCCTGTGAGGAGGAGGAGGAGGAGGAGGAGGAGGATGATGAGGAGGAAGGAGCCGCTCCCGGCCACAGCGGCAGCACAGCCCACGAGTGCGGCGCGGGCCGCCCGGCTGCGGTTAAGTACGCAGGTGGAGCCGCGGCGGTGACTCACCGCCGCCGGCCATTACCCGCCGCTC